>NC_060181.1:24365140-24674307 GCF_021184085.1 Oncorhynchus gorbuscha | reverse complement strand
AAGCAAAGTTCTTAACCGTATGAACAAATCAATACACCAAGCAAAGTTCTTAACCGTATGAACCAATCAATACACCAAGCAAAGTTCTTAACTGTATGAACCAATCAATACACCAAGCAAAGTTCTTAACTGTATGAACCAATCAGTACACCAAGCAAAGTTCTTAACTGTATGAACCAATCAGTACACCAAGCAAAGTTCTTAACCGTATGAACCAATCAATACACCAAGCAAAGTTCTTAACTGTATGAACCAATCAGTACACCAAGCAAAGTTCTTAACCGTATGAACAAATCAGTACGCCAAGCAAAGTTTTTCACTGTGCCAGACCGCTCTTAATTTCTATTTAGTTCGACTCCCATAGATTCGATGTCTGAACTGTGCGTCATTTTGTTATTGTATTTTTATTAGAACCCCCATTAGCTGTTGTGAAAGCAGCAGCTACTCTTCCTGGGGTCCACACAAAACATAAAACATGACATAAAACAGAACAATAACAGATAATAACAGCTCAAGGACAGAGCTACATACATTTAAAATAAATATATAAATAAAAAAGGTTCTGTACTGACAAGACACCGAGAAGACATATATCTATACCATAGGCCTACAGTCCCATCTATCAATTGCATGCTTACATACATATATATCAGTTTACATATGCAGTACATACAAGTTATTTAGGTCAGATAGAGGAAGGGCATCTGTACTGTAGTCTGTAACTGGACTGTAGTATTGATTCACGACCATAGTCTGTAACTGGACTGTAGTATTTATTCACTACTGTACTATAGTATGTAACTGGACTGTAGTATTTATTCACTACTGTACTGTAGTCTGTAACTGGACTGTAGTATTGATTCACTACCATAGTCTGTAACTGGACTGTAGTATTTATTCACTACTGTACTATAGTATGTAACTGGACTGTAGTATTTATTCACTACTGTACTGTAGTCTGTAACTGGACTGTAGTATTGATTCACGAACATAGTATGTAACTGGACTGTAGTATTTATTCACTACTGTAGTCTTTAACTGGACTGTAGTATTGATTCACTAATGTACTATAGTCCGTAACTGGACTGTAGTATTGATTCAGTACTGTAGTCTTTAACTGAACTGAAGTATTGATTCACTACTGTAGTCTGTAACTGGACTGTAGTATTGATTCCCTACTGTACTGTAGTCTGTAACTGGACTGTAGTATTGATTCACTACCATAGTCTGTAACTGGAATGTAGCATTGATTCTCACTACTGTAGTCTGTAACTGGACTGTAGTATTGATTCACTACTGTAGTCTGTAACTGGACTGTAGTATTGATTCACTACTGTAGTCTGTAACTGGACTCTAGCATTGATTGACTACTGTAGTCTGTAACTGTACTAGTATTGATTCACTACCATAGTCTGTAACTGGACTGTAGTATTTATTCACTACTGTAGTCTGTAACTGGACTGTAGTGTTGATTCACGACTGTACTATAATCTGTAACTGGACTGTAGTATTGATTCACTACTGTAGTCTTTAACTGGACTGTAGTATTGATTCAGTACTGTACTATAGTCTGTAACTGGACTGTAGTATTGATTCACTACTGTAGTCTTTAACTGGACTGATGTATTGATTCAGTACTGTAGTCTTTAACTGGACTGTAGTATTGATTCACTACTGTAGTCTGTAACTGGACTAGTATTGATTCACTACTTAGTCTGTAACTGGACTGTAGCATTGATTCACTACTGTAGTCTGTAACTGGACTGTAGCATTGATTCACTAATGTAGTCTGTAACTGGACTGTAGTATTGATTCACTACTGTAGTCTTTAACTGGACTGTAGTATTGATTCAGTACTGTACTATAGTCTGTAACTGGACTGTAGTATTGATTCACTACTGTAGTCTTTAACTGGACTGATGTATTGATTCAGTACTGTAGTCTTTAACTGGACTGTAGTATTGATTCACTACTGTAGTCTGTAACTGGACTGTAGTATTGATTCACTACTGTAGTCTGTAACTGGACTGTAGCATTGATTCACTACTGTAGTCTGTAACTGGACTGTAGCATTGATTCACTAATGTAGTCTGTAACCGGACTGTAGTATTGATTCAGTACTGTAGTCTTTAACTGGACTGAAGTATTGATTCACTAATGTACTATAGTCTGTAACTGGACTGTAGTATTGATTCAGTACTGTAGTCTTTAACTGGACTGAAGTATTGATTCACTACTGTAGTCTGTAACTGGACTGTAGTATTGATTCACTACTGTACTATAGTCTGTAACTGGACTGTAGTATTGATTCACTACTGTACTATAGTCTGTAACTGGACTGAAGTATTGATTCACTACTGTAGTCTTTAACTGGACTGAAGTATTGATTCACTACTGTAGTCTGTAACTGGACTGTAGTATTGATTCACTACTGTACTATAGTCTGTAACTGGACTAAAGTATTAATTCACTACTGTAGTCTGTAACTGGACTGTAGTATTGATTCACTAATGTACTATAGTCTGTAACTGGACTGTAGTATTGATTCACTACTGTAGTCTTTAACTGGACTGAAGTATTGATTCACTAATGTACTATAGTCTGTAACTGGACTGTAGTATTGATTCAGTACTGTAGTCTTTAACTGGACTGAAGTATTGATTCACTACTGTAGTCTGTAACTGGACTGTAGTATTGATTCACTACTGTACTATAGTCTGTAACTGGACTGTAGTGTTGATTCACTACTGTACTATAGTCAGTAACTGGACTATAGTATTTATTCACTACTGTAGTCTGTAACTGGACTGTAGTATTGATTCACTACTGTAGTCTTTAGCTGGATGGCAGTATTGATTCAGTACTGTACTATAGTCTGTAACTGGACTGTAGTATTGATTCACTACTGTAGTCTTTAACTGGACTGATGTATTGATTCAGTACTGTAGTCTTTAACTGGACTGTAGTATTGATTCACTACTGTAGTCTGTAACTGGACTGTAGTATTGATTCACTACTGTAGTCTGTAACTGGACTGTAGCATTGATTCACTACTGTAGTCTGTAACTGGACTGTAGTATTGATTCACTACTGTAGTCTGTAACTGGACTGTAGTATTGATTCAGTACTGTAGTCTTTAACTGGACTGAAGTATTGATTCACTAATGTAGTCTGCAACCAGACTGTAGTATTGATTCAGTACTGTAGTCTTTAACTGGACTGAAGTATTGATTCACTAATGTACTATAGTCTGTAACTGGACTGTAGTATTGATTCAGTACTGTAGTCTTTAACTGGACTGAAGTATTGATTCACTACTGTAGTCTGTAACTGGACTGTAGTATTGATTCACTACTGTACTATAGTCTGTAACTGGACTAAAGTATTAATTCACTACTGTAGTCTGTAACTGGACTGTAGTATTGATTCACTAATGTACTATAGTCTGTAACTGGACTGTAGTATTGATTCACTACTGTAGTCTTTAACTGGACTGAAGTATTGATTCACTAATGTACTATAGTCTGTAACTGGACTGTAGTATTGATTCAGTACTGTAGTCTTTAACTGGACTGAAGTATTGATTCACTACTGTAGTCTGTAACTGGACTGTAGTATTGATTCACTACTGTACTATAGTCTGTAACTGGACTGTAGTGTTGATTCACTACTGTACTATAGTCAGTAACTGGACTATAGTATTTATTCACTACTGTAGTCTGTAACTAGACTGTAGTATTGATTCACTACTGTAGTCTTTAGCTGGATGGCAGTATTGATTCAGTACTGTACTATAGTCTGTAACTGGACTGTAGTATTGATTCACTACTGTAGTCTTTAACTGGACTGATGTATTGATTCAGTACTGTAGTCTTTAACTGGACTGTAGTATTGATTCACTACTGTAGTCTGTAACTGGACTGTAGTATTGATTCACTACTGTAGTCTGTAACTGGACTGTAGCATTGATTCACTACTGTAGTCTGTAACTGGACTGTAGTATTGATTCACTACTGTAGTCTGTAACTGGACTGTAGTATTGATTCAGTACTGTAGTCTTTAACTGGACTGAAGTATTGATTCACTAATGTAGTCTGCAACCAGACTGTAGTATTGATTCGGTACTGTAGTCTTTAACTGGACTGAAGTATTGATTCACTAATGTACTATAGTCTGTAACTGGACTGTAGTATTGATTCAGTACTGTAGTCTTTAACTGGACTGAAGTATTGATTCACTACTGTAGTCTGTAACTGGACTGTAGTATTGATTCACTACTGTACTATAGTCTGTAACTGGACTGTAGTATTGATTCACTACTGTACTATAGTCTGTAACTGGAATGTAGTATTGATTCACTAATGTACTGTAGTCTGTAACTGGACTGTAGTATTGATTCACTACTGTAGTCTTTAACTGGACTGAAGTATTGATTCACTAATGTACTATAGTCTGTAACTGGACTGTAGTGTTGATTCACTACTGTACTATAGTCTGTAACTGGACTATAGTATTTATTCACTACTGTAGTCTGTAACTGGACTGTAGTATTGATTCACTACTGTAGTCTTTAACTGGATGGTAGTATTGATTCAGTACTGTACTATAGTCTGTAACTGGACTGTAGTATTGATTCACTACTGTAGTCTGTAACTGGACTGTAGTATTGATTCACTACTGTAGTCTTTAACTGGACTGTAAATATTGAATCACTACTTTACTGTCTGTATACATGTGGCATCATACACTAATGCAAGGAAAAGAAACGTGGCATGCCATGATAGATGGTTGGTAATGCCTACATACAGACTCGTAGGCTACATTAGAAATGTTAAAGTCTAATTTGTGAGGTGGTATAGCCCTTACTGGCATTAAGAGAATCTGAGAATCTCAGGACGTGAGGTTTTACCCAGTCTCCCTGGGTAATTATGTTATAACAAGCACATTGGCTCGCGTTTAAACAGCCTTAGTAATCAGAGGGTCAGCAGTGTGCTCTAGGATCTGTCCAAATGAAGAAATTACCATGATCTCTGAACTTCCTTCCAGTCCCACTAGTCTGTTTTACCTAGAACCCTTCACAAGGCCCATTTATTCGCCCTGCATCCCAAATGGCACCCTGTTTCCTGTATAGTGCACTACTTTTGACCAGAACCCTATGTGCCCTGGTCAAAAGTAGTGCACTATATAGGGAATAGGGTGCCATTTGGGACACAACCTTGAACTGGCTCTCACCCTGAGCCTCAGCTGCAGTGTACACTCAGAGGAACAGGCCGTTCATAGTCATCAGGTCCTCATTACCGTCATTACTATAATTATTTTCTATATTTACCTATGGTAATGAGGCCAAATGAGATGTGCTGGTTCACCCGTTCTTATGCAGTATGTGCCACCATCACCCCCGGGCGCACGTGTTACAGTGGGATGGCCCTAATTTTCACAATAGCAGCCCATTGCTGGGGTTGGGGTACCACATCTGGACTTCATGGGAACATCGGGATCTTCTCACAGTTGGGAGGGGCACTTGTTGTTGGGACTTGGGAGAGGTTTAAATCATTGTCTCTTTAAATGCAGCTAACCCTGCGTTCATAACTAAGTTGGAAGGTGGTATATACCACATATGATTGGGAAAAATCCCCTTGAATGCCCCTCCAAATGGTAATTCCTATTGGGAAACCCGTCTATCATCCCTGAGCTCCGACTTCTCCCACATGCTGACCTCTGAAATGACCTACTAAGGAAATGACCTTGATTAGAGCATTTTCGGCAATTAAACGCAACAACAAAACATTATTTATATAAAGCTATCTATTAACATGTTTTTTTAACACTATTATTTGTTAACAAGTATGACAGCTGCACTTTTAGTTTATGGTTGACACAGCATGCTGGCCATTAGCCATTCCGGCGCTTCTCAGCTAGTTCGAAAGCACGTGAATGTCTCCAACCATTTCCACCTTCCCACTTGGTTATGAACGCAGCATAGGGCTGCTGCTCCCTCCTTCCCATTGCCCTGGGACACAGATCTGTGCTGCAGTGTGGTCGTGGTGGTGAAGTTGGCTGCGGCAGAGGGGGAATTTGGACTGTCGTATTTGTGAGCTCATATACCCAAAGCCACCTTCATTAGGTTGATGTGTACTCTGGAGGCTGAGCCAGAACCACCCAGTGAGCCCTTCCTGAACATTGACTGGGAGGAAAGCTGGGGCCCCGTTCAGTGGTAACGTTACGTAAGGGCTTTTTATTTTCGGTTGGTCAGCAACTCAGTATACGTGTTCCCACACTCAAATGAGAGAACTGTTATTTGTGCTTCGGCGAGACACACCAGTGAAAAATACCCCTGTTGATATAGAAGTGTGTGAGTCATAGAGCACTCCAGAATGAATGGAAAAGTGTTAGGTCTAAGTTAAGGGGAATGAAAGGGGCTAGACAGCTAGGTGTGTGTGTGTGTGTGTGTGTGTGTGTGTGTGTGTGTGTGTGTGTGTGTGTGTGTGTGTGTGTGTGTGTGTGTGTGTGTGTGTGTGTGTGTGTGTGTGTGTGTGTGTGTGTGTGTGTGTGTGTGTGTGTGTGTGTGTGTGTGTGTGTGTGTGTGTGTTTCAGCCTCCAGGTGTGGGTCTGGATAGCTCAACGTAGCACTATTCCACACTTTCTACTGACAACAGCATGAGGCCAAGGCTATATATCACTAGCCAGATGTAGCTAGCCAAGGACAGAGAAACGTGAGGCATATCTCCAACTAGGTCATGTCAGGGTTTTCTTTCACTTCAGTCATTAGCGTACGTGTCTCTAGACACCAACTGTTTCTGTGTGTGTTTACTTCTTATCTTATAAGTCGTATCTAAGTACTGGTGCTGGATAGTAACTCGTTATCAGTTTGTGATGAAGCCACCTGCCAAGCGACGGACACAGTCGACACACTGAAGAATGTTTGTTGTAGAACCTGGTGGGAAACCTAAGTGATTCATTATCTCTCTCCAACTCTAGTAAACCTTGGTCACCCTGTTTTACCATGCCATTAGGGACGTTAGGTAAGGGAATGACCAGAAAGCCCCTAGTCATGATTGGTGTCATGAGAGGCGGTGGAATGACTCTCTCACCAAGCTACTTAACAGCTAGTTTAAAGATAACTACCAAGTTCCAGTAAGCCTGTTGGTTCTCATCATGTAGAGTAGAGTAAGGCTACATTGCAGCCTAGGAGCCGGGAGCCGGGGCCTCCTAACCCTCTGACAAATGGCAAACACGTGTTTACTGGAGGATAAGCAGCCAGCTGAGTCACCTCGTTATGACTAACCAATGTTTATGCCGGGGATATATGTACACATGCGCTGATTGGTCGGTCACACCTTCTCCAATTACAGATCAGTAGTAGTAGTGTGAATTTGTGTGAGTGGGTGTATGTTTCACCCTGTTCTCTGTGTTCCAGATGATGTGTGTTTGTTAGGCATTTCTCCACACACTCACTCACCAGACCTCCTAAGAAGTCTAACTTTTGAGCTTATTCACTGTCAGTAAGCAGTGATGACTGCTGATGACAGACTGTATATGTTGTATTTGTGCTACTCTATTAATGTACTGGCCATCTTGTGTGTCCTGATCTTACCTTCACCAAGCTCTTCATCAAGACCTCTTACCTTCATCAAGAGATCTTACCTTCATCAAGACCTCTTACCTTCATCAAGAGCGCTTACTTTCATCAAGACCTCTTACCTTCATCAAGAGCGCTTACTTTCATCAAGAGATCTTACCTTCATCAAGAGATCTTAATAATAATAATAATATATAATATAATAATATTATACCTTCATCAAGACCTCTTACCTTCACCAAGCTCTTCATCAAGACCTCTTACCTTCATCAAGAGATCTTACCTTCATCAAGACCTCTTACCTTCACCAAGCTCTTCATCAAGACCTCTTACCTTCACCAAGCTCTTCATCAAGACCTCTTACCTTCATCAAGAGCGCTTACTTTCATCAAGAGATCTTACCTTCATCAAGAGATCTTACCTTCATCAAGACCTCTTACCTTCATCAAGAGCGCTTACTTTCATCAAGAGATCTTACCTTCATCAAGAGATCTTACCTTCATCAAGATCTCTTACCTTCATCAAGACCTCTTACCTGCATCAAGAGCTCTTACCTTCATCAAGACCTCTTACCTGCATCAAGAGCTCTTACCTTCATCAAGACCTCTTACCTTCATCAAGAGCTCTTACCTTCATCAAGACCTTGCTGACCCATTTTGTGAAGGTATTTTTCTGTACCCGGTCTCGTTCATCTATGGGAGAGAGAGAGATGATCGATATCAAACAGCAGGGAGAGACTGCATCTAGATAAAGTGTCTTGAACAAATGGAGGTTTATGGAATCACTCATATAAGGGATCACTTGTTGAGATGAAATATTAGGCTAAAAACAACAATTGAAAATAAGTTTAAAGCATGTCATGTCAGGGTAAGTCCCGGTGGTGCTTCAGACCTGCGGGGGAAAAAAATGTGTGATTGTGTTTGCAATGTGTGTGAGGCTGAGCTGTTGACACTTGGGCAGGGGTGTCAAACTTTGCACCGAAGGGCTGCACTGAAATTGTGTTATATTTTCTCACCATCAAAAACACAATCAAAAAGTCCTCTATCCATCATTTTTGTAATTTCCGATGCTCCCTGACTGTCTAGCTTTCATTTGGGTGATTATTAGCGAGCTGGACACAGTCAAGAAACTGTATGAATGTAGGTCCATTATCATTCTACACAGGTTGGATTTGGTTTTAGTCATTTTACATTCCTTAGTAGACATTTTTATTATTATTATTTATTCAAACCACCCGCAGGCCGGATTGGACCCCCTCACGGGGCCATATGTTTGACACCCCTACAGTAGAGGAAACTGAATGCTGGCAGTCAGAGATGAACACTAGCAGACTATGGGTGGTTTGGAAGTGTTGGGATTAGTGGAGCGTTTTTCATCAGCATCTCACTGCTCTTATCTTCACACTCTCAGAGCTTAGCTGAGCAAAGTGCTAAAATGAACTGTCTGGTCATTTGTGTTGGCAGATGATCACATTAATCTGTGTAATTAGTGGAAGATCAACAGTCTGTAAAGGATGATGTTGTTATCATGTCTGTTATGGCAGTGACCTCAAACAAATGATACCTCTCCAGTCCTCCTCACTCAGTAAATATTAAAAAGCACCGTGAACACCACTATAGCCAAGAGTTTACTTATAGAACTGTTGTCTTAGCAAGATGAAATTGGATTTATGTAGATGTCTATATTCGTATTAGGGGTTAACAAGGCAGTTCATACTCAAAATAATCAGCATTTATCTCCGTTCCTCTTATAAAACAGTAATACGTTCATCATCAGATTACCAATGAACAAGAACAGATCCCAGCAGATCCTCTCCCATTGGCCAGCAGCATGCCGTGACATTACGGTGTCAAGTAGAAGCGGAGCTTCAGGCGTGCAGGCAAGCAGCCAAGTGACGGGGGGTAATTGTGGTCTGTAATTGTGCAGTGAGTGTTGGTGGCACTGACACAACGGTTAGTGAAGCCAGATGCCCAGTGAGAGATAAGGATTCCACCGGTCTAGTAGAGGTTCACATGGGAACCCTGTGAATCAGAGTGGGTGGGGAAAAGGAAAAGTCCATGGAACGGTCGGGGAACATTCAGGGAACATTCAGGGAACGGTCAGGCTGAGAGGAAGGCTTCCCGAGTGACATAGCAAATGGTCCGATAACGTGTGCTTGGGAGGGCGAGAGACAGAAAGAGTGTGTGTGAGAGAGGGGACTGAGCCTGATTTCTTAAATGAGAGGCTATATGCAGGAACAGCATCGCGTGTTCCCTAAAAACTGCTTATATGTTTTTGTATTCTATTCATTGCTCTGTAGAACGAGCTGTTTGTTACTGCAATGAATGGTCTTGTACTGTATCAGATTTGGTGTCAGATTCTATGCCCAGCCCAACCCAGCTAAGTCTTCTCTGGTGTCATAACGAGTGAAAAGCAGGAGCACAGTGTGTAAAGCAGACTGACTGAATAAAGAAAAACACATCTAAGATGAACAGTAAGTCTGGTGGACTTGTGTTACACGGTGACCTCAATCCCGACAGTCCCTCTGTGGCAGTTTATCTCTGGTTGGGATGTGATGATGAGAATAATATTTGTGGTTGTATTTTGAGATAGTAATACCACTGGAGTGGCTTTACTAGCACAGAGGATATATCTATATGATGTATTTATTTTGCTCTATACTGTATGTCCGTTTGCTCAGATGGATGTGTTTACCAAGGCAATTTGGGATAAGTGCTTGTCCCCTATAGAGACAATAGTGGGGGTTTCGTATCTCAAGTGCTGTGGTTGGGAACCATTATCCTTAACCGCTGCACACCAACCAACCAGTTGGGTAACCGTGCCCTGGAGCACACAGCAAGGAATGAGAAAATCCTATCAAGATCAAATCAGTCAAAAAGACATCTGGCATGGGACCTAATACAATTTTGCATGGTAATTGCAAGTTGCACAGTGAACAGTTGTGACAGTTCACCCTAAGACTTACTGTACATAACAACCCCATGGACTAGAACAGTGGGCCCACACTGTGGGGAGTGCTCCCTCAGGGCGGCGCGAGGGGTTGGTGCCCCCCCATAAATACGTACTTTTGAAAGTTGTAATAGTAGAATGCACAAGGTGCAATGTCGAAATTGGATAGTGTATCAGTTCCCCTTGTCATGTTAGTCATTGTATACCTTGGAGAGCTACTGTGTTTATAACTTGACATAAATGTCCAGATCAACTGGCCCATGTCAGCAAATGTTTATTTATTTAGGTTTTTTAGCCCATAAATATTGTTGTAACTAGTCACTCAAATATCATATGAATACACATTAGACATGGCAAAATGTATAGAATTGTAAGGAAATGTGTGTTAATAAAACTGCAACATTTTCCTTGAACCCAATGACAAAATGTGTACAATTGCAGGAAAAAAAGAGGAGTGTGAACAGTTTGTGTTATGAACAGTGCTTGTTCCCATAGAAATATAAGCTCCTGACTGGCGCAGCAGTCTAAGGCACTGCATCTCAGTGCAAGAGGTGTCACTATAGTAACTGGTTTGAATCCAGGCTGTATCACATCTGACCGTGGGAGTCCCATAGGGCGGCGCACATTTGGCCCAGCGTCATCTGGATTTGGCTGGAGTAAGCAGTCATTGTAAATAAGAATATGTTCTTAACTGACTTGCCTGGTTGAATAAAAATGTGAATAATAGATGTGTGTGTGCAGGGGGGATGTTCCCCAATGCTGGAAGGGGGTCCCCAAGTGAAAAAGTTTGGGAACCCCTGGACTAGAAAACCATCATTTTACATGTATTAGATGGGTTTACGGTAATGTTCACTACATGTGCTCAAGCCTGTAGACATGTTGCTAAAAGCAGTGACGGGCTAAAACCAGGCTATAAACTCAGCTGTATGTTGCTCAATGCTCACTGTAGACTAGCATATAGTCCAACCTACAGTTCTTTCCTTTAAGCAGTGGCAGGCTAAAAGACTATAAACTGTATGTTGCTAAATGTAGACTGACTTCCTCTCTTCTCTCTGTAGAACCTGATGGCCAAGGCATTGTACGACAACGTCCCGGAGTCCCCGGAGGAGTTGGCCTTCCGGAAGGGAGACATCCTAACGATCATTGAGCAGAACACGGGCGGCCTTGAGGGATGGTGGCTCTGCTCGCTGCATGGGCGCCAGGGCATCGCCCCCGGCAACCGCCTCAAGCTGCTGATTGGTCCCATGTTCGACACCCAGTCCCCGGCCGCCCAATCGTCACCTACGGGCTCAGCCTACCAGCAGAAGGTGGGCGTGTCTTCGTCCCAGGGGCTGTACCAGGTGCCGCCCTCCCAGAGCCCGGGTCATCAGGGCATCTACCAGGTGCCTCCAGGGCAGGATGTCTACCAGGTCCCTCCACAGAGGAGCGTCCTGGCTGCAGACAACACCCCCAGCAAGGTAAGAGACCTGGAGAGACAGAGGGTTGGAGAGAGAGAGAGAGAGAGAGAGAGAGAGAGAGAGGACCCAGAAAAATCTGAGCCTACACCGTCACTATGGTGAATGACTAAAACAATACAGAAATACACTATGGAAAAAGAAGAAACAGCACATCAGAAATCAGCTCAATGTAATTGAAGAATCCATTGAATGTAACCACTTCTGGGAAAACAAACAACAACACGAAGAGTTATCTATCATGATCAAATCTTGGAATCAACTATTTAGGACTACCAGAACCCACTGGATTCTCCAATTACTTTGAATGAACTACAGGACAAAATACAAACCCTCCATGTGTATTTGTATGTATGTGTATATATAAATATATATATTTACCCCAAAAATATATGGGGGATTAGAAATGATCTACCCCCTAAAAATGTTTTATTATTTATTTCAGAGAGAGAGAGACAGAGAGACAGAGAGAGAGAGAGAGAGAGAGAGAGAGAGAGAGAGAGTTACTGCTCAGCTAAAGCTGGTCCCCTGACCTCAGGGTTCTGGGATTATCAAAGGGGATTGAAAACCCCATAAACACCAGCAGACACATGAGACATTAAATACTACAGGGCTTGGAGCTTTACAGTTTAAACCATGGGCCGTTCTGTTCTCCTGCAACGCCACTGGCCTCAGACCTGTCTTATGGAAGTCATTACATAGACATAGTCACAGGCCAGAGAGATTGCAGGGCTGCAAATGTAAATGAAATGTGGACAGGGTGTGCCCTGATGTTAGTTCACCACAGAACAGGTCAGTGCTTTTATGCATAGAGAGAGCAAGACTCCCATTAGTTTATTTTGTGTGTTGGCGAGCTGTGTGTAGGGCCAGGGAAGCCACAGAAGGGCACTGAACGGGGCCCAACTCGTGGAAAAGCAAACAGTGCAGCACCAAATGCCTGTACTTAGGTCTCTGCACTCAAACACAATACTCAGGTCACAGACAACAACCAAGCCCAGTGCAAATGGATTCACCAGTCGTCTATATGTCTATTTATGTTCCATACGGTACAGTATAGCTGTGTATTTCTGTAGTGTAATAACCTATACGCTACAGTATATCAATAAAAGCACATAAATACATACAGTGCATTCGGAAAAGTATTCAGACCCCTTGACTTTTTCCACATTTTGTTACGTAACAACCCTATTCTAAAATTAATTTTAAAAAAAATACAAATATCATCAATCTACACACAATACCCCATAACGACAAAGCAAAAATAGGTCTTTAGACATTTTAGAGGAAAATGGTAAATAAGTAACTAAAAATAAATAAATACATTTAAAAAATGAAATATCACATTTACATAAGTATTCAGACTCAGTACATTGTTGAAGCACCTTTGGCAGCGATTACAGCCTCGAGTCTTCTTGGGTATAACTATACAAGCTTGGCACACCTGTATTTGGGAGTTTTTCCTATTCTTCTCTGCAGATCCTCTCAAGCCCTGTCAGGTTGGATTGGGACCATCGCTGCACAGCTATTTTCAGGTCTCTCCAGAGATTTTTGATCAGGTTCAAGTCCGGGCTCTGGCTGGGTCACTCAAGGACATTCAGAGACTTGTCCAGAAGCCTCTCCTGCATTATCTTGGCATTGTGCTTAGGGTCATTGTCCTGTTGGAAGGTGAACCTTCGCCACATTCTGAGGTCCTGAGCGTTCTGGAGCAGATTTTCATCAAGGATCTCTCTGTACTTTGCTCCGTTCATCTTTCCCTCGATCCTGACTAGTTTCCCAGTCCCTGCTGCTGAAAAACATCCCCACAGCATGATGCTGCCACCACCATGCTTCACTGTAGGGGTGATGCCAGGTTTCCCCCAGAAGTGACGCTTGGCATTCAGGCCAAAAAGTTCAATCTTGGTTTCATCAGACCAGAGAATCTTGTTTCTCATGGTCTGAGAGTCTTTAGGGGCCTTTTGGAAAACTCCAAGCAGGCTGTCATGTGCCTTTTACTGAGGAGTGGCTTCCATCTGGCCACTCTATCATAAAGGCCTGATTGGTAGAGTGCTGCAGAGATGGTTGTCCTTCTGGAAGGTAAAGAAAACAACTGTTTTTGCTTTGTCATTATGGGGTATTGTGTGTAGATTGATGAGGATTAAAAAAAAAATGTTTTATCCATTTTAGAATAAATCAAATCAACTCAAACTTTGTCACATGCGCCGAATACAACAAGTGTAGACTTTACTGTGAAATCCTTACTTACAAGCCCTTAACCAACAGTGCAGTTCAAGAAGAGTTAAGAAAATATTTACCAAGTAGACAAAAATAAAAAGTTAAGATAAAAAGTAACACAATAAGAATGACAATAACGAGGCTATGTACCTAGATTTGTCACTCTGGCACCGCTTACCGTGCGGTAGCAGAGAAAACAGTCTATAACTTGTGAATGGAGTCTCTGATTTTTATGGGCTTTCCTCTGACACGCCTCTTGTATAGGTCCTGGATGGCAGGAAGCTTGGCCCCAGTGACGTACTGGGCCGTTCGCACTACCCTCTGTCGCGCCTTATGGTCAGAAGGCTGTAACGTAACAACATGTGGAAAAAGTTAAGGGGTCTGAATACTTTCCGAATGCACTGTATCTGGCCGTTTCTCTGAGGTAGTTTCCAAGCAGTTTCACATCGCATTTAAAACATTTTTAAAAAATTACAGCATATGGAAGTCAATGGAAAGGGAGTGGTGGAGGTACATCACTGGAAGTTATGTCAAATATATATATATATATATATATATTTTTTTTTTTTTTCTTGTTTATTCAAAATCTTTAAAAAATGGATAAGACACTCTATTCCATTCCCTTAACAGAGAGAAATTAATTATATCCTGGTGGTATTTCTTCTATCCGGGGGTATTTTCAACAGGAAGGCATGACTTAACAGAGACATTACCAAACTAAGGTGTGTGTTTGTGGGGTAAATAGGGAGCAGGCGCCTGGAGCTTAGCTATGCATTCCAAATGGCACCCTATTCCATTTATAGTGCACTACTTTTGACCAAGGCCCATGGTCAAAAGTAGTGCACTATGTTGGGAATAGGGTGCCGTTTGGGATACACTTCAGATCCAGGAATGGAGCTGCGATAAGCCAGTCAGCCAATCAGGAGGCACCAGGGGCCTGAGCAAGAGACTCAGAGAACAGAGACACTAGCTCAGAACAGATAGGCCTGTCAATCAATCCCACCTGTACTGTGCAAACATGCAGTCTCCGTCTGAAAGGGCCCATAGAGCTCTGGTCAAAAGTAGTGCACTACGTAGGGTATAGTAGGGTGCCATTTGAGGCACAACCATAATCACACTCAGAACAGTGCTACTACCATCACTATCACTCCCCCTCTCACTGATAAGGAGTTTACTAAGGGAATGGAATTAAGGCTTTGGTGAAAAGGTCAATTAAATAAGTCTATATGAATGTGCCTCGTGTCTACATGCTACAATGTATAATCAACTTGTTTGAGATTAAATTTAGACTGTGTCAATGTCGAAAAGTGCAATCTGTGTATAGCAAAGTGGTGCCACTGCAGATTTTAGCTGTGTTCCTGAATACTGGCCATTAAAGAAAGCCGCAACGGATGCCTCTGTGTGCTCTGTGGAGTCCAGACAGACAGTGTTGTGTTGTTTTCCACTGAGTTCTGAGTGACTCACTGATTTGCCAACACCGAGCTGTGCTTGGCCCAAATGTCACCCTATCCCCTATATAGTGCACTACTTTTGACTAGCCAATAGGTAATAGGGTGCCATTTGGGACATTACCCTGGTCTAGGTTGATGAAGAAAGAGGCAGGCCAGCTCTGTTGTTGACTGGCTGAGTGGTTACTGCATTAAGGGCTGTTCAGGTGTGGTGTTCTGGCTAATTAAGCTGGTTAAAAGGGAGGTTAGGGGGATTTCCTGGTTGCCAAGCACACACGCACACGCACACGCACAAGCACGCACGCACGCACGCACGCACGCACGCACACACACACGCACGCACACACACACACACACACACACACACACACACACACACACACACACACTTCCTCCTTTCAAGGAGTCAAATGATTATGGGCATTGAGGCAGACAGCCTCCTATACTGAGAAGCCCCTCTCATATCCCACCAAAATCACCATGTGTCGACATGTCACAGCTGTGAAAGGACACAGCTTTGTTACTCAGGCAAGATGCAAGTTTAGCTTTAAAAAACAGATAATAAAAATGTTGTATCACAGCGCCTCTGCTCTCTCTAAAGATCCATTTAACTGTACTGAATTTAAGAATATGAATATGTATATATAAATAGTTTGTAAATAGTATTTTTGTTGTTTCTTGGTGTCATTCCTATATCTATCTTTTTAAAATAATTTTGAATGAAATGTAATATCTGTTCTTCTTGTCTATAACTGTCTGTACTTTGACATGCATTTGTAAATGTTATGTGGACCCCAGGAAGAGTAGCTGCTGCATGTGCGGAAGCTCATAGGGATCTGGATAAACGGAACTAATTTTATGTGTGTGTGTGTGTGTGTGTGTGTGTGTGTGTGTGTGTGTGTGTGTGTGTGTGTGTGTGTGTGTGTGTGTGTGTGTGTGTGTGTGTGTGTGTGTGTGTGTGTGTGTGTGTGTGTGTGTGTGTGTGTGTGTGTGTGTGTGTGTGTGTGCCAACCCCTCTGTGAAATTTCAGATCAGCGACTGGTTATTTTATATTCATGTGACGTAGGGCTTTGGTATATAAATGCACACTGAGGTTTGGCACTGGCTCTAGCTATCTCTCTCAGGCTACTCAGTTTGTGCTGTGGCCCTGGCTGCCTGTCCTTGTGTAACCCTTCAGAGAGGGTGAGCTAAAGCGCCCCAACCACAGCTGCCCCATTCAAGGCCCCAGTGTTGGCCCATAGCTGGCCCGAAGCTGGGAGCCCTTGGGGCTCTCTGCCACACAAAGAGCCCCTCACAGAGACCAGGAGCTGCCTTGCACGATCCTTTGTCACACTGGTGTTAGATGGCAGTTTTATCATCAGTCACTGGCCCTGGTTCTTCTGATTCTCAAAGGTGCGTCTGTTTCTCTCTCTGTGTTCAAAGGCCCCGCCGAGCCTCTTATCTACTCCTACCAGTCCTCTTCCTCACATCCTGCCTCAGCAAGACAAGGCTCACTCCTTCTATGGCCACTTCCTGTCTCTGTCTTATACACATGTAGAGATCCTATCATTCGCTGACGTGGACTGTGATCAACAGTAAGAAACACAGTGCGACTGAGTTAATAAACTCCCACAAGTCACAGAGGATTGAGGAAGTGAACTGCTTGGGTAACTGAGTTGGCCGTTAGAGTGGAGGTAACCAGGTTAAGCTCCAATAATTGGCTTGTTTGTGAGGTTTGCAAGACATTGCTTGACTACTTTTGACCAGAGCCCTTTGGCCCTGATCAAAAGTAGTGCACTCTATATGGAATAGGGTGCCATTTGGGATGCCGAAGTATTTTCTCCCTCTAATCATGTGTAGAAAATGAATTATTCCTTCCTGTTGGGCTCCCTCCTTTAGACACGTGTCTGCTCTCTATTGTCGCCACGGTGACGAATCACTGGCCTGTGTAATTTGACCCAGGGCAAGGTCATAAATCCCATTGTATCAAAGGGAATTGGTGTCCATGTTGGTGTTGGTGTCCATCTGCCGCACACCAACAGAGATAGAGAGAGAGACCCTTCCAGAAAAGTAAAGATAGAAGAAAAAATGCTCTTTCTGCAGTGCCAAGGAGTAAGAAAGTGGAGAGAAAGTGTGGAGGGAGAAAGAGAGGACAGGAAATGTTTGTCTGATAGGTAACTCCATTTCCCCCGGTTTAAAATCTATGCTGACAGGGACAGCTAGTAGGTCACATTCTACGTCTCCCTTCTCCCCGCTTTTTCACTTTCTCACAAATCAAAAAGGACATCTTAATAATGAATAAATTCCTGGAAAGTAAACAGGAAATGGCCGTTCCATCATTAACACTACCCCTATTAGTATAATTTCTGCCAATTTTGAGATTTTAAAAGTCTTTGATCAGAGGGAATAGAAGATGATCCTTATTAGCGATGGAATCAGTGAGCATGTGTGCATAAGTGTGTGTGTGAGGGCTCTTTTAGCGCCCCTGGTAAAGCCCGATCTTTACTTGGCTTTGACCACATGGTCACATCGTCATCATGGAGATCGAGGCCTCGTGGGATTGGCCACGTAATTACCTGCATTAATTAGTTTGCCATGTTATATAGGCCACCGTCGCTCTGAGCTGTGGAAGGGAACATTAGTGTTCAGCTGAAGTGAACGTTGTTGAGAAATAACCTATAATAACACTGTAAAGCTATACGACTGTGAGTCAGCAACCACAGGTGGCCCCTTGAAATCCCCTTGAAACCAAGAGGACAAGGGTAGCATCCCAAATGGCACCCTATTCCCTATGTAGTGCATTACATTCAACCGGTGCACTACGTAGGGAATAGGGTGTCATTTGGGACGCAGCCCATGATTCAGCACGACAGGTGCCCTCTGTAAACCAAGGTGCCCTCTTGAAAGGCTATTATAGGAACTCTGCCACACCCCTTCCCTTTTGAGTGACTTACAAAGAATAACATCACTAATGCCACTCTCCTACACGCTATTAGTCATACCATTAATAATGTGTATTGGGTGGCAACGGATTGAATTTCCCTGGTACTGACAAGGCTCCCTGTGTGGCTTCTGCCCACCCTCAGTGACTGAAAGCTGAAGCAACACCATTGTGTTGACAATTGCTAATGAGAAGATGGGGGGTGAAGGGAGGGATGAAGGGGGATGAAGGAGGGATGGGGCGGGGAAGTTATATGAGAGAATGGTGGCTTTACTGTGTCAGCAGCAGCCACACACACACACACACACACACATACACACACTGGGGAGTGGGTAAGGGCACAGTGGTGATGTCAGGATGGCGATATAGGGAGGAATGGATGGATGGAATCACCCCATCCAGTTCTAACAGGGGTCAATGGCTGCCTGGCAATATGATTGTCACCATTAGGGTGATCTGGCCACCGTTGGCATGTGTCATCAAGTCATCAGCGTGTGAAATGACAACGTAGTGTGCCTTTCTACACCTACGCTCACACCTTCCAGTGTTCACACACACAAACCCACACAAACATTCACACTCAAACTAGCTTTCTTTCAGAGCTGAAGCAGCACTGTCATCACAATGCAGGGTTGACTTATAAAGGTCAAAGTCGTAGTGAACAGTTGACAAGGACATTTTAAATCTACTTAAAATACTAGGCTATGTATGTATTTATCAAACCCATGAAGTCATTGTTGGCAACATGACACGATGACTACCACTGAAATCATATGCGGGGAAAAACCCAACCTGTCCCAACTAGAATCTGTCAGCACATTAAAGTAAATGTGGTGTGGGCTGAAAGAATAATGAGTCACTCAGAACAACCCAGTACTATCCCAACAATGCATGCAGCACCTTGGGGACACCATTTTGAACCTGATCCTTCCGTAGTCACCCACAGTCCTGTGTGACTAGTCCATGATAGAATCCACCTAAAGAGCCTGTCTGCATCCCAAACGGAACCCAATTCCCTCTGGGCTCTGGTCAAAAGTAGTGTACTACAGTATATAGGGAATAGGGTGCCATTTGGGACAGATCCCATCACCTGAGTGGGAACAAGTATTTACCCAGTCCCTGGCATATATGATGTCATCAGCACTCACCCACCAAGACTGTATTTTCTGATGCCGCCGTTCACCTGCCCATCCCCATAAAGGAACCAGTCAGGTCAATATTTACCCAACCACCATTAGGAGCGCCAAGTACCCCGGCAGAGCCCGCCGCAGCGGCAAAGCCTGCTGGGTAAACAGTGAGTGCAGAAGGGAAATAAATGAGCAGTGTTTGTCTGGCAGTGAATGACAAGACCCCGTTATAGGAAGAGTGGAGTAGAGAGTGGCTGTCTGCGTCAAGGAATGGCAACCTATTCCCTTTATAGTGCACTACTTGTTTTGACCAGGGCCCAAAAGGCTCTGGTCAAAAGTAGTGCACTACAAAATGGATAGGGTGCCATTCGGGACATACCCTGACATGCACCTGTTGAGGAGCCAGATTGGTCACTGTGGTTTTCTGTCTTTCATAGGTAGTACCATGTTAGCATTCTCTGGACTGTGTGTGAGAGAGGGTAACTCAAAAACAGAGATCTCCTTTTGTGCAATGCACATTCACTGCAACTTTCCCACACATAGTCACGCCACAGGGAGTATAGGAACTACAGAGAAAGCAACAAGGACCTTTTAGTCCAGGACTTTCCTTTGTTGTGTAAAGGGAAGCTATGCTGGTGTGTCTGGTTACACATGCCCTGGGAGCTTGTACCCAATCAAAGATACACGTGTGTGCGTGAGAATAATCAAATGTAGCATGGCTATTGGTTCCCATGCCTAGTCTTAATAATAGGATCATGGCTTTTTTCAGTCTGTCATAGCTTGGTTGACTCACACTAAGCTGTAGTGAGTAAAAGTTTAGTCTGTAGGTCCTACAGGGTGAAGTACAGTTGAAGTCGGAAGTTTACATACACTTAGGTTGGAGTCATTAAAACTCGTATTAAATGTCAAGAATGGTGGAGTTTAAATGTATTTGGCTAAGGTGTATGTAAACTTCTGACTTCAACTGTATGTATGGATAGGAATCCCAACCATGAGCACCTTTATTTACACTGAGAGGGTATTTACAGACCTTTATTTACACTGAGAGGGTATTTACAGATCTCTCCCTCCCTCTATGGGAAATATATCTTTAAATTGCCAATGCAAGTGAAATGGATAAACAAAAGTTAAATAATAAAAAGTAAAAACAGTAAATATTACACTCACAAGTTCCAAAAGAATAGAGACATTTCAAATGTCTATATACAGTGTTGAAACGTAGTGCAAATAGTTAAAGTACAAAGGGAAAAATTGATAAGCGGGGCGTAGCAAGTGAACCCAAGTGCAGACTCAGATGAGGAGACAGGGATAAGGTAACTAAGGTATTTATTGAACAGCGGGGGGAAGATGGGGTGGCCAGGGGAGCCTCAGACAGGTAGCCGGGACACAAGGATTGAGGGTGAGGCCCGGGGCAAGGGGAGCGAAGGCAGGGTAAGCAGGTCCGGAGCGGAATCCAAGGAAGCCATAGAGCGGAGTTCCTGAACAGGGAAGCAGGACTGACGAGACGAGCGACAGGGACCAGAGGCAGAGCGGACGGAATGATCAGAGATTACAATCTGGCAGCATGGAAGTGGCAGGGCTGAGTATTTGTAGAGGTCTTGATTATGAAACAGGTTGCAGCTGGTGGGGATCTGCTCTGCCTCCAGCACACCTGTCTCCACTCACACAATCGCATGCACCCACACACAGAGAGAGAGGGAGATAACACTGGGGGAATGGCAGCAGGTTAGGGAGACACAGGATGAGAATTAGAGGGTGCGGCAGGGGCAGATGTAACAAAAATAAATAAACATATATATGGGTTGCATTTACAATTGTTTGTTCTTCACTGGTTGCCCAGTGGTCATACATTTAGCAGGATGTTAGGAAGTGCAGCTCAGTTTCCACCTCATTTTGTGGGCAGTGTGCCCATAGCCTGTCTTCCCTTGACTGCCAGTGTGGCCTTTCTCAATAGCAAGGCCATGCTCACGGTCGGAACATAGTCAATATTTCCTTAATATTGGGTCAGTCACAGTGGTCAGGTATTCTGCCACTGTGTACTCTCTGTTTAGGGTCAAATAGCATTATAGTTTGCTCTGTTTTTTGTCAATTCTTTCCAATGTGTCAAGTAATTATCTTTTTGTTTTCTCATGATTTGGTTGGTTCTAATTGTGTTGCTGTCCTGGGGCTCCTTGGCGTCTGTTTGTGTTTGTGAACAGAGCCCCAGGACCAGCTTGCTTAGGGGGCTCTTCTCCAGGTTAATTTCTCTGTAGGTAATGGCTTTGTTATGGAAGGTTTGGGAATCGCTTCCTTTTAGGTGGTTGTAGAATGTAATGGCTCTTTTCTGGATTTTGATCATTAGCGGGTATCGGCCTAATACTGCTCTGCATGCATTATTTGGTGTTTTACGTTGTAAACAGAATTCTGCATGCAGAGTCTCAATTTGGTGTTTGTCCCATTTTGTGAATTATTGGTTGGTAAGCAGACCCCAGACCTCACAACCATAAAGGGCAATGGGTTCTATAACTGATTCAAGTATTTTTAGCCAGATCCTAACTGGTATGTTGAATTTTATGTTCCCTTTGATGGTATAAAGGCCCTTCTTGCCTTGTCCCGCTGATCATTCAAAGCTTTGTGGAAGTTATCTGTGGCACGGATGTTTAGGCCGAGGTATGTATAGTTTTTTGTGTGCTCTAGGCCAACGGTGTCTAGATGGAATTTGTATTCGTGGTCCTGGCAACTGAATCTTTTTGGAACACCATTGTTTTTGTCTTACTGAGATTTACTTTCAGGGCCCGGATCTGTGCAGACGATATAGGTGCTGCTGTAGGCCCTCCTTGGTTGGGGACAGAAGCACCATATCATCAGCAAACAGTAGACATTTCACGTCAGATTCTAGTAGGGTGAGACCAGGTGCTGCAGACTGTTCTAGTGCTCTCGCCAATGTGTTGATATATATGTTGAAGAGGGTGGGGCTCAAGCTGCTTATCCCTGTCTCACCCCCCGGCCCTGTGAAAAGAAATGTGTGTGTTTCATGCCAATTTTAACCACAAACTTATTGTTTGTGTACATGGATTTTAAATTGTTGTATGTTTTCCCCCCAAAACCACTTTCCATCAATTTGTTTAGCAGGTCATCATGCCAAATTGATTCTAAAGCTTTTTTGAAATCAACAAAGCTTGAGAAGGCTTTGCCTTTGTTTTTGTTTGTTTGTCAATTAGGATGTGCATGGTGAATACGTGGTCCGTTGTACGGTAGTTTGGTAAAAATCCAATTTGACATTTGCTCAGTACATTGTTTTCACTGAGGAAATGTACGAGTCTGCTGTTAATGATAATGCAGAGGATTTTCCAGAGGTTTCTGTTGACGCATATCCCGCAGTACTTATTGGGGTCAATTTTGTCTCAACTTTTGTGGATTGGGGTGATCAGTCCTTGGTTCCAAATATTGGGGAATATGCCAGAGCTGAGGATGATGTTAGAGTTTAAGTATAGCCAATTGGAATTTGTGGTCTGTTAATTTTATCATTTAATTTAGAATACCATCAACCCCCTAGGGCTTTTTGGTTTGCAGTGTTTGTATTTTGTCCTGTAGTCCATTCAATGTAATTGGAGAATCCAGTGGGTTCTGGTAGTCTTTAAAAGTTGATTGTAAAATTTGTATTTGATCATGTATATGTTTTTGCTGTTTGTTCTGTTATAGAGCCAAAAATATTGGAGAAGTGGTTTATCCATACATCTCCATTTTGGATAGATAACGCTTCGTGTTGTGTTTAGAGTTTTCCAATTTTCCCAGAAGGGGTTACATTCTATGGATTCTTCAATTACATTGAGCTGATTTCTGACGTGCTGTGAAGGTGTAGGCTCAGGTTTTCTGGGTCTCTATGTTTTTGGTTGGATCGGTTTCTCAATTTCTTTCTTAAGTTTTTTCATTCTTCATTAAACACATTTTCTTAGATTGTCTGCTTGAAATGTTTTGATTTGATAGGGCAGCTGATATGTCAAATATACTGTTCAGATTTTCTACTGTCAAGTTTTACAGCGAAACATTTTTTTCCAGGAAATTGTCTAGAAGGGGTTGAATTGTTGTTTTGGTAGATTTCCACACTACTTTCCTTCCATCTATAGCATTTCCTAATATTATTCATTTCCTTTGGCTTTGATGCCTCATGATTAAGCATAGCTCTGTTCAAGTAGAGTGTGATTTTGCTGTGATCTGATAGGAGTGTCAATGGACTGACTGTGAACACTCTAAGAGACTCTAGGTTGAGGTCAGCGATAAATTAGTCTATAGTACAATTGCCAAGATATGAGCTATAGGTGTACCTACCGTAGGAGTCCTCTCGAAGCCTACCATTGACTATGTACATACCCAGCCTCTGACAGAGCTGCAGGAGTTGTGACCCGTTTTTGTTGGTTATGTTGTCGTAGTTGTGCATAGGGGGGCATACGTGGGAGGGAAGGATGTCACCTCCAGGTAGGTGTTTGTCCCCCTGTGTGCTGAGGGTGTCAGGTTATTGTCCCGTTTTGGAATTTAGGTCGCCACAGACTAGCACATG
Source organism: Oncorhynchus gorbuscha (assembly GCF_021184085.1). Taxonomy (NCBI): domain Eukaryota; kingdom Metazoa; phylum Chordata; class Actinopteri; order Salmoniformes; family Salmonidae; genus Oncorhynchus; species Oncorhynchus gorbuscha. The sequence continues at coordinate 24,650,082 of NC_060181.1, read as the reverse complement.
TCCCTGGGCCTGGAAATGGTTGATCTCGCCCTCTAGGATGGAGAAGCTGTCATTGTTAAAGTATGGGGATTCTATTGGGGGGATATAGGTAACACACATGCGGAAATGTTGCTCTGTTGAGATAATTTCCTTATTCATTTCTAGCCAGATGTAAAATATTCCTGTTTTGATTCATTTAATAGAGTGGGTTAAGTCTGCTTTATACCAAATTACCATACCCCTAGAGTCTTTTCTCTGTTTCACACCTGGTTGTTTGGTGGATGGGGCTACCATATCTTTGTAACCTAGAGGGCAACCATTGGATCTGTCTCCTTTATAACCATGTTTCTTTGATGAAGTCTGGGTCCCTGCTCTTTAGGCCAATGGCAGATGACCTCAAACCTTGTATATTCGAGGGTGAGATATATCTCTCTCTGTATCTCTCTATACCGCTCTCTTTCTTTCACTCTCTGTATCTCTCTCTCTTTCTCTCTCCACTGAGACATTCATCTTAGTCTGGTGGATGGATGGGGTCTAATGCTGGGGTTATGGATGCCATCATTCAGCTCATAACTTCTCAAAAAGAGAAGGTATTAGGGTGGCTACACAGGGACTAAAGAAGAGACCATAGAGATCTCAGTGTAGCCTCAGTGCATTCCAAATGGCACCCTTTTCCCAATATATAGTGCACTACTTTTGACCAGAGCCCTATGAAATAGGGTTCTATTTGGGAAGCAGCCTCTCGCTACGTCCCTGGAGTCTTTCTGTCTTTAGAGCAGGAAGCCATACGTATGGTTCCCATTTTCCAGCCCTGTCAGTGAACCCTGCATGTTCCAGTGTGGTGATGGTGGTGTGTCTATGGAGGGGGAGGAAGGGACAGGGAGAGAGAGGAGGGGGTAGCGGGATACAGGGAAGGGGGAAGAGCATTCCGTACATTCTTCTGTCTGTCTGACGCAGCGAGGAAGTCTGGAGCTCGGAAGGCTGGGATATACAGGGTAAGAGTAGAGAACTGACAGAGGTATGGGAGGGAGAAAGAGAGATTGGGAGGGTGATTAACACTTACGGGAAAGAGAGAGGTGGAGGAATGTGACACGAGTAAAAAAGTGATGGAAAGGGGAGGAAAAAGCGGTCTGTTCCTTTCTTTCTCGCCTCCCTTCTCCTGAGGAGCCAATGTGACACCCATGTTTCTGGGACATCTGTTCTCTCGCAGCACCACACCTCATGACAGCTCAGTCCCCAATTTCACGGTTACATGGCTGCATCCCAAATAGCATCCTATTGGGAATAGGTTTCCATTTGGGATGTACCCAGAGAGAACAGGGTCGTATTCACTAGGCACCAAACAGAAGAATACTTCAAGGGAGTCCAGGGAGGGACTACCTGAACATTTCCAATAAGAAACGCTGCTTTTCGTTTTGCGTTTCAATGTGCACTAATGAATACAGACCAACTATGGGAGCCACGAGAGAGAGATAAATAGGATTAGTCAGAATGACTCAGGGCCTGCAGTAACAAGTCATAGGAGGTATGAGGTGAATTGTGTGTACTGTGTGTAATTTGTAAGACTTTTCACTGTTGTGGAACTGTCATGAACCAGTTGTCGAGACAGAGGTCCTTATAGTGTTGTTTCTTGTGTGTGTCCTGGTGTGGACAGGTGGTGACCCCAACACAAGTGGGACAGTCGTACGCCTACAGCCCTGGCCAGCACACCCAACAGGACCTCTATGACGTTCCTCCCATGAGACCACAGGGGGTAAGTGTCTCTACCTCTACACATAACATAGAACTTCTTATGTCAATCCATCAGGGAAAATCTAAAATGGCACCCTATTCTCTATGCAGTTAGCTACTTTGTATGAAACACTGTGGCTTTGTCTGACATGGCACCCCAGGGCCCTGGCCAAAAATAGTGCACTATATAAGGAACAGGGAGCCATTTGAGACACAGCCTCAGTATTTTACTTAGCTGTTTCTGCCATTCGATGTAATCTATGGTATCCTGATTTTGGAATGTCACTCTGTTTTCCAGGTGTATGACATTCCTCCTGGGAAAATTATGGGATCGCCTTTTCCTGGACAACATTGCAATTCTCCCTCCCAAGGAGGAGTCTATGATGTTCCCCAATCCACTCAGATGGACCCGCGGACACAAGGGGTTTACGATATCCCTCCCTCTACGCAAAGGGTATGTCAGACCATTCAAACTACACAGAGAAACACTAACCACACTGAGACCACATATAGAAGGTTTATAACCTGGTCATTCTACATTCTAATAAAGTCAAAAGGAAGCGGTAGCCATTTAGGTCCGGAAAACATTTTACTTTTATTTATTGACACATGCTCTAGTATCCCTCTTAATTGCATGGTAATAAATTAATAATATGTCAAATTATCATATTTATTACATTTTCGCGGTTCCCTAAAAGAAAGTGTTGTCTGCCAATAGTGTTCGAGCAAAACTCGCTGAGTAGCATTCTCTCTGTCTGTTAACACTCCAGCAGGGAAGTCAAGGACTAAATTATTACATCTCTGGGGATATATCCCAAATGGCACCCTATATAGTGCACTACTTTTATCCAGGCCCCATAGGGCTCTGGTCAAAATGAGTGCACTTTGTAGGGAATAGGGTGCCATTTGGGATGTAGTCTGGGGCATCTTACATTACACCCTGGATACAGTGTTCTAGGCCCAGCTAAGGCTTAGGGCCATCAGTTTGTTTGTAATAACGTGAAATATGTGGGAACCCGTTATTTGCATCGCGGTTGGGTTCGGGCTGTCTCGCAGTGAGGAGCACATTTCAAGGCTGACTCAAATCACTTACAGCCCACTCTTTTTATTTATCCAGCTCCGCTTTCACGCTACGTGCCATTTACGTCACAATCCATATTCCACACTGTCAGGACAATACTAGATGTTTATTGCTTATGCGTTTTGCCATATTCAGGCTGATACTGAGTTATGGTGAAGGAATAGGAAGCTGAGCACTGTGGTTTGCAAATATAGTATCAACCGAAACAGTCGGTTCCGTCAGTTCCTCAATATCTAATTGAAATAATGTGGTGCAAAGCCGGTTTGTTATTGATTTGGTAAGCTGTATTTCTGTAGCTATGACTCATTGTTGCATGCTGGAAGATGCGCTGTCTACTCCCCTCCTTACTGTAGGCCGTCATTGTAAATAAGAATTTGTTCTTAACTGACTTGCCTAGTTAAATAAAGGTGAAATACATGTTTTTTAAATACTGTAGTCTATGAGGCACTCATCCAAACGCTTGTCTTTTCTGTACAGGTGTACTCTGTGCCTCCCTGCCGGATCACCCCAGCCCTCCAGGAGGGAAACTACGATTTCCCCCAACCTCTCAAACAACACAAACAACAGGAGGGCATCTACGACGTACCCCCACCCACCCTCACCAAACCCTCCCCGTCCCCCCCAGTCCAATTATGACTTTCCCCCCAGCTCCGAGCCAATCGGACCCCACCACCTCCAACGCCCTGTCGCCAGCGACAACGAAGGCATCTACGACGTGCCGCCCCCCGCCCACCAGCTCTCAGGGGCGGGGCCTTGTGGCGATCTGTATGATATCCCCAGGGGGATGCAGCAGCCCCCCTCCCAGCACCGCTCCACCCCCCCAGGAGAGGGACAGGGACAGGGAGAAGGGCCAGGGCGTATATGACATCCCACCTGCTCTGGGGGACATGACAGACGGGGTGAACCGCCTGTCCTTCTCCAGCACGGGCTCCACACGCAGCTCCATGTCCACCTCTTCCACCTCCACGGTCTCCAGCGCTGAGGGCCGGCTGGCCCTAGATGTGGACCAGGCAGTCCAGAGGCTGTACCGCCTGCATCAGGCCGTGGAGGCCTCTGTGGGGGCCCTGCAGACCCTGACCTCCTCCTCCCACTGGAGGACTTACCCCTTCATGGAGCGCCACACCAACGAGGTGCGCACCATGCTGGACAGGGTACGGGCAGCCCTGGCAGACTTTGTGGTATTTGGCAGGGGTGCTGTGGCCAACGCCACGGCCCTGTCAGACCCCAGCCTACACAGTAAGCTGAGGAGGCAGCTGGGAAGGCTGGAGGACTCCCAGCAGATCATCCTGCAGACCTACCAGAGCCTGGAGAACTGCGGCTGGGCCCTCAACGCCCTGGCCACCTCCAGCAGCACCAAGCACCAGATTAAGAGTGACAACCTGGACCGCTTCGTTATGGTTTCCAGGACGGTGCCCGACGATGCCAAACAGCTGGCCTCCTCCGTGGGGGGTAACGCTGAGCTGCTCTTCAGGCGGACGCCAACCAGGAATGGGTCCTCCTACCCCAGGGGGGGCACGCCAGAGGAAGCCGTCATCCATCCTCTCACCTCCCCGTCCTCGGACAGCGACAACTACGTAGGCCAGACCAAGCCCTTTCCTGTGCCCTCCAACCAAGACAAAGGCAACATGAACAATAGTGAGAAATGTGTGAAGAGCTGGATGGAGGACTATGACTACGTCCATCTGCAGGTATGTTTGACTCTGACTCTAGCCTGACCTACCACACAGATGTTATATTTACTGTAGACAAAACGTTGGTCATTAAGCAGACACTTATCCAGAGCGACTTACAGTCGAGCATTCAATTTAGATGGTAAGACAAACGGTAGCTAGGTCAAATGTTAGCCCCTCACATCAACATATAATCCCTGATCTATGCATGAGAGTTTAGATGTGAATCACTAGATTCCTATACAGTGTCTTAAGTGTGTTGACACAATATCTAACCTTAAGGGAAACGCTGATCAGGTGGTGTTGAGCATGCTAGCTGCATTATCAGTACACTCTTAGAAAAAGGTGCTATCTACAACCTAAAAGGGTTCTTCAGCTGTCCCCCATAGGAGAACCCATTAAAGAACCCTTTTTGGTTCCAGGTAGAACCCATTTGAGTTCCATGTAAGACCCTTTCTGCAGAATTATTCACATTGTTCTACATGGAACCCAATAGAGTTATACCTGGAACCAAAAAGGCTTCTCCTTTGGGGGCAGCCGAAGAACCCTTTTGGAACCCTTTTTTGTAAGAGTGGGTAAAGCCAGGCTGTATCTGCCTGTTGGGTAGTCCCATCTGTTCATCCAGGAAGACAACAGATAGATTAGAAAGGAATAACTAACATACAAATGTTTTACTGAGCATCAATATGTAGGACTATATGAGAGGGACTATGTTTTCAATCCTAATCTGAGTAGCATCGCAGGTTATGCATTGGGAATTACACGTGTACTTACCCTCTGCTGTTTGAATCTGCTGCTTTGGTTGGTCTTCTCCTCAGTCACACTCTTGTTTCTCCTCAGGGCAAAGAGGACTTTGAGCGGCAGCAGAAGGAGCTCCTGGAGAAAGAGAACATCATTAAGCAAAGCAAGTTACAGCTGGGACAGGAACAGGTAACGGCTTCTTTCCTCTTTTGCCCAGTCTGGGCCACCATACTCAATATCATGCATATTCATGTATTAGTATTATTTCTATGCACTAGATTTACAGTATTAAAGGCCCACTCCTCAATTTGAAAAACAACAAAACGGTTGCTCCGCCACGTTGGTTTTCTATAAAGCTGAGAGATGTGGGCAGAGAAATGTATCCACTCTGAAACAGACTTTTCATACTGTACACATAATTTCTTGAACATACAATATTATTCAAACGCTCACAGTGGATGACCTTTCCTTCATGGGTTCAGAGACAGTGCCTACCTCCTAGAATAGAGCAGAGCCAGGAGGACACATCTGGCCCACTCTGACAGAGCAGTCAAACATACTGCCGTAGAACAGGAGATGAACCGTTTCACTCCTGTAATCATGCTGCAATTATGTTCTCTATGGAAGAAGGAGAATTCCATGATTAAATTGATATGTAGGATGTATTTTCATCATGTTTATTGTGTACATTAGAGATGCCCATCTCCATAATACCACACAGTTTATCTACTTGTGTACATTTTAAGACAATTGAGAAATGGAACCAAAAATATTGATCAGACTTTTCTCTTTCATGTCACAGATTAACCAGTTCATACAGTTGGAGCAAGAGGTGATCAAACCAGTGGAGAATGACATCACACAGTGGATCGCCCACCAGCACCCGACAGGCCCCTCCTCCTCCCCCTCAGACTCCTCCTCCTCTCCCTCCCCTTCCCTGGCTGAAGGCGGGGCCCAGCTGTGTGCGCGGGACCGTCAGCTGCTGGGCTTCTATGCGGAGCAGTGCCAGCAGCACTTTGTCACGTTGCTCAACGCAGTGGACGCTTTCTTCGGCTGCGTGGGCGCCGGCCAGCCACCGCGCATCTTCGTGGCGCACAGCAAGTTCGTCATCCTCAGCGCCCACAAACTGGTGTTCATCGGTGACACCCTGTCCAGGCAGGCAGCCACGCCCGAAGTGGCCAACCGGGTGATGAACTCCAGCAACGTGCTATGTGACCTGTTGAAGACAGTGGTGGGAGCTACCAAGACGGCCGCGCTGCACTACCCCAACACAGCCTACGTGCAGGACATGGTGGACAGAGTCACGAATCTCTCACACCACGCTCAACAGTTCAAAGAACAGCTGCTGCAGATGGCTGCTTTGTGATAGTTTGCGTTGTCATTTGTCACTTCCTGGTCCCGCCTATTTCACCACAGCAACCTGTTTATATACCTTATATACAGTATCTCTCTCTCTCTCTATATATATATATATATATAATTGCTTATTGTTAATCTTAAAAGTACATTTTTGGGCTGTTGTAAATAGTATCGTTTTCTCTGTTCTGTAAATATTAGGCTCTATTTTTGTGTAGATTGTTTTATATAATTAATTATGATATGAATATATAGATGTGATATCTGTGGCTTTTTAGGGTTACTTGGACATGTTTTCGTAACATTCCAATTTCATATATTATAAAGCAACTTATGATGATGACATGTCCGTTTTTTTTTCTTTCATTTTCACCTGTAAATTGTTGACGCACCCTACTGCTGGAAATTACAGTAGTACTTTGTGTAAATGGTTTGATGTCGTACTTCTTTTATTGAAAGCGGTAGGGTTCTCAGACAAAGTAAAGGACTGTTCTTACCCATATGACTGTGTCTTTTTATTTTAAAAAAAAGAACTGCTGGAGACTAGTGGGCTCCACTTTGTTTGCAGACAGTGCACATGACATGACATTACCATGCGTTGTTAAAGCTCACCGACCTGTTATTACACACACACACACACACACACACACACACACACACACACACACACACAGACAGACACACACACAGACAGACACACACAGACACACACACAGGCAGACAGACACACAGGCAGACAGACACACACAGACACACAGGCAGACAGACACACACACGCACAGACACAGACACACACAGACAAACACGCACACAGACACACACACACACACAGGCAGACAGACACACAGGCAGACAGACACACACAGACACACAGGCAGACAGACACACACACGCACAGACACAGACAAACACGCACACGCACGCACGCGCGCAACAGGTGGACCAGTCAGAGATATTATTAACTGGAGTAACTAGGGTAAAATGGCTGGACTGGTACACAATATCGGCACCAACAGTGAAACTCACAGCTAAAGCCTGGTATTCATCTCTTACATTCACCCAGTGCTGGGTGTGGTGGAAATAAATAAAATGGGTATGATAACGACCAGATGGTAAACCACTCACGTTTTCACATACGGACGAAGAAACTAGTCATGTTTGAATATAAATGAGAACGTAACAACAACAGAAATGTACGGTATGTTAAAGAAGTAGACTTGGAATTCTTGGAATACTCAGTAGTAGATGCAGTCAATCAGGTTAACATCAAGAAAAGTTGCCTCACCTTCGCTCTTATTCTCCTGGATCCTCATGTTATTTTCCATTCCATGTCATATTCAATGAGGATTTTTTAAATACCATCTAAGCCTCAGATGGGACGATGAAAGACGGGGCTAAAAGGATTTCACGGAAAACGGGGCAGGGCCAGCGCAGAGTCCATCCATGCCAAATGATCAGTCTTAGCCTGTGGAACATCTTTTATGGCATAGTTAGGAAGGTGGGAGAGGGGGACAGAACATCACGCCCAACTGGTCTTGATCTGGAAACTATCTTTAGCATTTTCTCTTTTCATCTAGAACGTGTCATAACACAGTTCTTGATGCACAGTACACAGATGAACCATCGTTTTATGGCACGGCATACTGAATAGTGCAACAGCATCTAATGAAAGGCATTGTGGGTTGGATATGCACACAGAGCCTTAAAATACAACTAAAAAACATTCATGGTTTATTTTCCCTCTACCCCTCTTGACCCTCCTTTTCATTACAGCCTGACTGAAATACACTGTATATATACTGTAGTTTCTCCCTGTGGAGAGGTGGGCCTGTGGCTATAAGGGACTGGTAAAGGGGTATGGAGGAGATGCCTATGCCAAACTCCTATCAGCTCCCAATCAGAAAACTTAACTCACAGAGCCTGGGTCTTAACAGGCCATCAGTGGTATTATCACCTGCTGCATTCCATTCACTGCTATCCCAGGGGACGAGACGAGAAAACGGAATCCGCTCTGGAATGGCTTTTAAAAGGCTTAATTTAACCCAGAATGTGGATTGACACGGTAAATCAGGAAGATGTGTCATTCCCCCCAAGTCTCAGGTCCCGGGTGACAAGTCTCTGTACTGATTTACCATCAGCTAATAATGGCATCCAGGCACATCTCGTGGTTGGCTCCGAAACAAACAATAGAAAGAAATGGCCCTTTGGAGACTGAGAGCTTTGGCTGCATATCTGGAGACTGAGAATCTTGGCTGAGTTAACACTGAACTTGGAAGCTCTCAACCTTCTCCACTGCAGCCCTGTCGATGAGAATGGTGGTGTGCTTGGTCCTCTTCTTCCTATAGTCCACAATCATCTCCTTTGTCTTGATCACGTTGAGGGAGAGGTTGTTGTCTTGGCACCACATGGCCAGGTCTCTAACCTCCTCCCTATAGGCTGTCTCGTCGTTGTCGGTGATCAGGCCTATCACTGTTGTGTCATCAGCAAACTTAATGATGGTGTTGGAGTTGTGCCTGGCCATGCAGTCATGAGTGAACAGGGAGTACAGGAGGGGACTGAACACAAATCAAATCAAATTTATTTATATAGCCCTTCGTACATCAGCTGATATCTCAAAGTGCTGTACAGAAACCCAGCCTAAAACCCCAAACAGCAAACAATGCAGGTGTAAAAGCACGGTGGCTAGGAAAAACTCCCTAGAAAGGCCAAAACCTAGGAAGAAACCTAGAGAGGAACCAGGGTATGTGGGGTGGCCAGTCCTCTTCTGGCTGTGCCGGGTGGAGATTATAACAGAACATGGCCAAGATGTTCAAATGTTCATAAATGACCAGCATGGTCGAATAATAACAAGGCAGAACAGTTGAAACTGGAGCAGCAGCACAGTCAGGTGGACCGGGGACAGCAAGGAGTCATCATGTCAGGTAGTCCTGGGGCACGGTCCTAGGGCTCAGGTCCTCCGAGAGAGAGAAAGGAAGAGAGAATTTGAGAGAGCATATGTGGGGTGGCCCGTCCTCTTCTGGCTGTGCCGGGTGGAGATTATAACAGAACATGGCCAAGATGTTCAAATGTTCATAAATGACCAGCATGGTCGAATAATAGTAAGGCAGAACAGTTGAAACTGGAGCAGCAGCATGGCCAGGTGGTCTGGGGACAGCAAGGAGTCATCATGTCAGGTAGTCTTGGGGCATGGTCCTAGGGCTCAGGTCCTCCGAGAGAGAGAAAGAAAGAAGGAGAGAATTAGAGAACACACACTTAGATTCACACAGGACACCGAATAGGACAGGAGAAGTACTCCAGATATAACAAACTGACCCTAGCCCCCTGACACAAACTACTGCAGCATAAATACTGGAGGCTGAGACAGGAGGGGACAGGAGACACTGTGGCCCCATCCGAGGACACCCCCGGACAGGGCCAAACAGGAAGGATATAACCCCACCCACTTTGCCAAAGCACAGCCCCCACACCATTAGAGGGATATCTTCAACCACCAACTTACCATCCTGAGACAAGGCTGAGTATAGCCCACAAAGATCTACACAAAGAACACACACCTCTGAGTGGCCCTTGTTAAGGATCAGCGTGGTGGATGTGTTGTTACCTACCCTCATCACCAGGGGCGGCCCATCAGGAAGTCCCGGATCCAGTTGCAGAGGGAGGTGTTTAGTCCCAGAGTCCTTAGCTTATTGATGAGCTTAGAGGGCACTATGGTGTTGAACGCTGAGCTGTAGTCAATGAACAGCATTCTCACATAGGTGTTCCTTTTGTCCAGGTGGGAAAGGGAAGTGTGGAGTGCAACAGAGATTGCATCATCTGTGGATGAGTTGGGGCGGTTTGGATAATGGTGTTAATGTGAGCCATGACCAGCCTTTCAAAGCCCTTCATGGCTACAGATGTGACTGTTACGGGTCAGTAGTCATTTAGGCAGGTTACCTTAGTGTTTTTGGTCACAGGCACTATGATGGTCTGCTTAAAACATGTTGGTATTACAGACTCGGACAGGGAGAGGTTGAAAATGTCAGTGATAACACTTGCCAGTTGGCTAGCGCATGCTCGCAGTACACGTCCTGGTATTCCGTCTGGCCCTACAGCCTTGTGAATGTTGACCTGTTTAAAGGTCTTACATCGGCTGCGGTGAGCGTGATCACACAATCTTCCGGAGCAGCTAGTGCTCTCATGCATGTTTTAGTGCCATTTGCCCGGAAGCGAGCATAGAAGTAGTTTAGCTCGTCTGGTAGACTCGTGTCACTGGGCAGCTCTCGGCTATGCTTCCGATTTGTTATCTCTCATGGACAGACTACCAATCTGACTAAAATCTAGATTTTAGTTCTGGGTTAACTGGGATTACACAGTCACAACATATGGCTTGATAGACTTTAAATACACCTGCATCTGAAATGTAAATTGGCTGGTTTTAAACTCTTCCAATACTCCCTTTGACTACAGTCTGAAAAACAGTTATTTTCTCCATCACTGTTTCATGTTGAGCAACACTGCCACCTGTCGTTCAGTCACTGTATGCAAATATGACAGTAAGTGTGGAGGGTCAAAGAAAGACTCAATTTGAAGTCTGGCTACACATATGCAAGACAAAATAATACACTCAAAAAGATGTACAAGCCTTAAAATGTGTCCGTGTTGTGACATCAAATTGAACATGCAGTTAAACAAATATGCTTACAACCCCCCCACATGTCAGTTCTATATTCTTGAATAAACCATTTCAGCTTTAAAACAATGCAATTCAAATAAATGTATTTCTATACAGAGTTAAGAAATATATTTATTCTGGATGTAAATTACAGCAATAGCCCAAAACAAAAGTGAAATTTGGACAATCACACGTTAAACCATTACATAGAGAATGAACATGTTTTACAATGTCAGGCTTATAGCTGGATCAGAGATAATGTAATGAACTACAGGGAAGGATGCCCTCTTTATGACTACGGAAGCTAGTGACGACCCTGTAGCATCGGGTGTAGTCTTTAGGGCACACCATAGTGAAATACTTTACAATGGAAAACACAAATGATTCTTTTTGGACATGTTTAGGTTCTCCCTTATTCAGCTTTTCGCCTCCATTTGGTCCTTATTGAATACACCCCAGCTATCACCTCTGGGAGGCTAGCTAGCCAGAGCAATGAGCTATAGCCTATTTATTTGTTGCCTTAATAGGGAGTTCTGGGGCAGTATGTATCAAGCATATCAGAGTAGGAATGCTGACTTTGGGTCAGTTTAGCCTTTTAGATCACAATGAATAAGATTATTTGGACAGGGCGGAGCCTGATCCTAGATCACCACTCCTACTATTCTGAGATGCTTGATACAGTTGAAGTCAGAAGTTTACATACACTTAGGTTGGAGTCATTAAAACTAATTTTTCAACCACTCCACAAAATTCTTGTTAACAAACTAGTTTTGGCAAATCAGTTAGGACATCTACTTTGTGAATGACACAAGTAATTTTTCCCACAATTGTTTAGATTATTTCACTGTATCACGATTCCAGTGGGTCAGATTACATACACTAAATTGACTGTGCCTTTAAAAAGCTTGGAAAATTCCAGAAAATGATGTCATGGAGTTAGAAGCTTCTGATGGCGTTAGAAGCTTCATCATTTGAGTCAATTGGAGGTGTACCTGTGGATGTATTTCAAGGGCGACCTTCAAACTTGGAACCTCTTCGCTTGACATCATGGGAAAATCAAAACAAATCAGCCAAGACCTCAGAAAAAACATGGATCATCCTTGAGAGCAATTTCCAAACACCTGAAGTTACCACGGTCATCTGTACAAACAATAGTAGGCAAGTATAAACACCATGCAGCCGTCATACCGCTCAGGAATGAGACGCGTTCTATCTCCTAGAGATTAACATATTTTGGTGCGAAAAGTGCAAATCAATCCCAGAACAACAGCAAAAGACCTTGTGAACATGCTGGAGGAACAAAAGGTACAAAAGTATCTATATCCACAGTAAAACGAGTCCTATATCGACATAACCTGAAAGGTTGCTCAGCAAGGAAAAAGCCACTGCTCCAAAACCGCCATAAAAAAGCCAGACTACGGTTTGAAACTGCACATGGGGATTAAACCTTGTACTTTTGGAGAAATGTCCTTTGGTCTGATGAAACAAAAATAGAACTGTTTGGCCATAACAACCATCGTTATGTTTGGAGGAAAAGGGGGAGGCTTGCAAGCCGAAGAACACCATCCCAACTGTGAAGCACGGGGTGGCAGCATCATGTTATGGGGGTGCTTTACTACAGGAGGGACTGGTGCACTTCACAAAATAGATCTCATCATGAGGTAGGAAAATTACATGGATATATTGAAGCAACATCTCAAGACATCAGACAGGAAGTTAAGCTTGGTCGCAAATGGGTCTTACAAATGGACAATGACCCTAAGCACACTTCCAAAGTTGTGACAAAATGGCTTAAGGACAACAAAGTCAAGGTATTGGAGTGATCGTCACAAAGCCCTGACCTCAATCCTATAGCAAATTTGTGGGCAGAACTGAAAAAGTGTGTGCAAGCAAGGAGGCCTACAAACCTGACTCAGTTACACCAGCTCTGTCAGGAGGAATGGGCCAAAATTCACCCAACTTATTGTGGAAGCCTACCTGAAACGTTTGACCAAGTTAAACTATTTAAAGGCAATGCTACCAAATACGAACCGAGTGAAAAATAAGCTTCTGACCCACTGGGAATGTGATGAAAGAAATAAAAGCTGAAATAAATCCTTCTCTACTATTATTCTGACATTTCACATTCTTAAAATAAAGTGGTGATCCTAACTGACCTACGACCAGGAATTTCAAACTAGGATAAATGTCAGGAATTGTCAAAAACTGAGTTTAAATGTATTTGGTTGAGGTGTATGTAAACTTCTGACTTCAACTGTACATACGGAGCCTGGATATCGTCTTCGTTGTGGTATTGTAACCACACCATTCCATAACAGTTATACAGTGCATTCGGAAAGTACTCAGACCACTTGACTTAACATTTTGTTACAGCCTTATTCTAAAATAGATTACATTTTTTTTTAAATGTCCTCATCTACACACAATACCCCATAATGACAAAGAATAAAACTTTACATTTTGCAGAATGATTAAAAAAACAGAAGTACCTTATTTACATAAGTATTCAGACCCTTCGCTATGAGACTGGAAATTGAGCTCAGGTGCATCCTGTTTCCATTGACTATCCTTGAGATGTTTCTACAACTTGGAAGTCCACCGGTGGTAAATTCCATTGATTGGACATGATTTGGAAAGGCACACACCTGTCTATGTAAGGTCCCACCGTTGACAGTGCATGTCAGAGCAAAAACCAAGCCATGAGGTCAAAGGAATCGTCCGTTAGAGCTCCGAGACAGGATTGTGTCGAGGCACAGATCTGGGGATCTGTGTTTCCTCTTGATGAGGGTAAAACATTTTTATTTATTTTAATTTTAGAATAAGGCTGTAACATAACAAAATGTGGAAAAAGTCAAGGGGTCTGAATACTTTCTGAATGTACTGTATTAATTTCTGACCAACAATAAAAACCTCAAAAATAAACATTCCTTTCATTGCACTTTGGTTACAAATAAAGTGAAATGAACACGACAAGGAACTTTATCAGTTATACAAATTGTTTCATTCCGTTTCTTCTTCTAGCAGTTGTTTTGCTTCTGAAAGCAAATGCTAACAAATGAGCCTGTTTTATACAACAGTTTGTCTAGGTTTGTCAGAATATAGGCGTTGCTACAAAAACATGTTCAAATAAACAAACTCTCAAAACGCACACATACACAGTCATGACAGAGAATTCTCTTGTGTGATCATGGAGAAACAGATTCCCTGTGCAGGTGTTAGCAGCGATTCCCTGTGCAGGTGTTAGCAGCATGACAGCCAGTGGGAGCTGACCATATTGCAGTGTCAGTTAAGGCCAAGTGAAGAGACTGGATGTGCTGCTCAGTACATATACTGTGAACAGCTAAAATACGTATTTGAAACATGAACAAGTTGTACAAAGAATGTCCCATGATTTGATGGGTCTCGTAAGAGTGTCCAGGAGAGAAAAGTAAGAGTATCAAGTTTCTAAGACGAGGACGTTGTAAGGTAGTGGAAAGGGGAGTAGTATGCATGGACATGGGAATAGTATGACATTCGACATCATGCCATTTAGTAAGGGGTTTCATTTTGTCCACCACGGTTTCCTAGAGTGACGAGGGTTGGTGAATAGGGGGACAGGGTGAGACTGATAGCAGATGGGTGTGGTCATCTATGTAGTGTTTTCAGGAGGAACGACCCTCTGGCGGGCAGTCTTGAGCCTCTGGCGTTGGGTTGGAGGAGAGGTATGCTTGCTCTTTGATTCGGACGGCTGGGTCTCTGTCTGTGGAGATCCGGTGTCGCCCAACATCTCACGCAGGAACTTGAACTTGGACAGAAAGAGCTGCCAGACAACATACCAACCTGAGGAGCCAAAAAGAACAAAAGTCCTCAATAGAAAGTGCACAGTGACTGTATATGAATCAAACAATTAATTTGTTGTAATTTATTTTTATATACACACTGAATAACAATATAAACACAACATGTAACAAAGTGTTGGTCCCATGTTTCATGAGCTGAAATAAATAATCCCACCAATGTTCCATATGCACAAAAAGCTTCTCAAATTGTGTGCATTAATTTGTTTACGGCACTGTTAGTGAGCATTTCTCCTATGCCAAGATCATCTATCCACCTGATAGGTGTGGCATATCAAGAAGCTGATTAAACAGCAGGATCATTACACAGGTGCACCTTGTGCTGGGGACAATAAAACATCACTAAAATGGGAAGTCCTGTCACACAAACACAATGCCACAGATTTAATTTCTCTACCATAAGCCACCTCCAACCTCATTTGAGAGTTTGACAGTACATACAACTGGCCTCACAGCCGCAGACCACGTGTTACCACACCAGCCCAGAACCTCCACACCCAGCTTCTTCACCTACAGGATCGTCTAAGACCAGCCACCCGGACATATGATTAAACTGTGGGTTGGCAAAACCGAAGGAGATGTGTCCCGCTGCATTAAGTAAATGGTGGTCACACCAGATACTGCCAAAAAATTATTCCCAGGCATGTGAAATCTATAGATTATGACATAATTAATGTATTTCATTAACTGGATTTCTTTAGATGAACTGTAACTCAGTAAAATCTTAAATTGTTGCATGTTGCATTTATATTTTTGTTCAGTGTATATACACAAGATAAAGTCCAAAACGTAACATCAAATAAGTCTTTGTTTTCCACACACAGGTATGCATAAATTAATTTAACTGGGCCTCAACAATTGATCATCACACTTTGTGATTATTATAGACAGATAGGGTTATTATAGGTAAAATTAGATGTAGCCTACAAAGATATGATCATGAAACAGGAGACTGCCTGACTGGATGATGCTGCAAGACAATCCTGTCGAACACTGCTCAAGCACAAAAAGAGAGACTCAACTGATATGTATCAATTATTTAAACTGATCCAATTAATAACAGCTATGAGGGACAAACCTCTAATAACATGATGTCTTGAGAGATTATTCGTTGTATAGACAACTTTGATCTACCTACTCAACATTTTGAGAATGAAAAAGGTCAAGACAGTCACTGCTCACTAAAGAAAGAGATGACAGGTAGCTGGATATGAAACAAGCACTAAGTATAATCATGGCTGAATGCTACATAGTTAGCTTACTGTACCTAACAGCTAATACGTTTCACAGCTGTGTCCGAGTAATGTCATTTCACATTACATTCAAGAAAACTGAAGTCAAAATATTATGATTACTTACCAAACACCATGAAGAGCAACGCACACACAAGGGTGGCCACAATAACCAGCACAGTTAGACCAACGCTTTGCCACATGTTTGTCTTCTTGTCAGGGCTAACTAGCCAGCTAGCTTCTAGTTAGCGAAGGCCTTACAAAGTCAAAGTTGCTGACAGCTACGTTAACTCCCCAATTCGCTTTACCGTTCAGTCCATTAACTCATTCACCAGACTTGTAAACTGTCTGTCAGTGTCACTGTTGTTTGCCACAGAAATAACGTTACAACATAATTCCTTGCTTTCAACATTAGTGGAGAATAACGTCACCTAAACTAGCTACTGCGGCGAAGGAAAATAAATCCCTCGTTGCTGAGTGATACGGTCTCGCCGCCTGCAAAAATGTCAACATCGGTTTGCAGTGCCAAAATCATGGACAGATAAAGTACCGTTCATATCTAGCTGCATTATTGCAACCTGAACGATTACATTTGGAAAAGAAAGTAGATATTACAAAATCGGTGGTGGAAATGAGCATGCGCAGTAGGCTTAAGATACGCGTTGCATTTTGGGTACAATAGTCAATAGAGTTCGCCAGCTTTTAGTTCTAAAACCCGGAAATGATTTACCTCTGGTTCGTTCAACCGTTCCAATGTGAAAGTGAATGGGGAAATTATAGGGTTTTGGGATAAACGCCGAAAATAAGGTCTGAGGTTAACACAAGCTTATGAGATAATATCAAACATGACATTTATAAATTATGAAGCCTTTAAGTGCTTTTAAAAAATTACATTACAATTATTTTATTTAACCTTTATTTAACTAGGCAAGTCAGTTAAGAACAGATTCTTATTTACAATGACAGCCTAGGAACAGTGGCTTAATTGCCTTGTTCAGGGGAAAAACTGATTTTTACCTTGTCAGCTCAGGGATTCGATCTAGCAACCTTTCGGTTACTGACTATTATTTCTTCCAATCTAGTTAGACCTATATCCCCCAAAAAGTGACATATTTAGAGTGATTCACACAACTGGAGTACAATTTGTCAGATCAACAATGACAGATCAACAAGTCAAATCAACAACAAGCATCTGGATCCGCTTTTTCTGACATCTTCAACCAAGCTGGTGAAAGCTTTCACTACCATTGTGTTCAGGACACGTTGTGTTCAGGACACGTTTTTCACAGCTCCCAGTCAAATGAAGGTCTTTCATCTTCTCCATGTAGATCTTGTCAAACATCTCACTCTGGGCCACTGTGAACATAGTCTTCCAGTCCCCCACTCCCCCACGTTCCCTGATTAGAGACATAACAGACAGTATGGTATCACTTTATAGGCCTTTTCACACCACATTGGTCTTAGCCCTGGGCTATTTTAGGCCCAGGCTAGCCTGCGCTAGTTTAGCCTGCATTCGCACAAGCATTTATTAAGCCTGGACTAAGCTTTAGCCCTGGCTAAGGATTTAAGCTTGTATTCCAAAACCCTGAGCTAACGGACAAACAACATGCTACCAACATTTGTTCTCTGACACACGACCAATGTTATAAGCAATAAGACATTTATTAGCACATTATTTGCTCTTGCTTTTAGCCTAGCGTTTAGTTTCCAACAGTGATGGTTTGTTTGTATAAACCTTGCTGTCTGCCAATCTGACCTCGGAAACAATCAATATGTTTCACTTTTGAAATTCGATCTGGCCATCTATGCACGTTATATGGGTTTTTGTCCTCAGGATGAAATAGTACCAATTTCCTTATCAAAATAGTGTGCAGAACGCATTACAGGCATCACGAGTATATGTAAATGAAGTAACAGTGCAGATTTTGTGATTGGACAGTGAGCATTCTAGATGTAGAACAATCCAGTTTCACTGGATATTTTGGCACCGTGTTTCTGGGGCTAGCCCCAAAAAGTTTGTACTAGCCCAGGGCTAAGGTTGGTGCTATCCCACTTTAGAATGTGCAAGAACACTTGCTTAGCCCAGGGCTTGGAGGCTCTTAGCCCTGGGATAAGGTGCAGTTTGAATGCGCAGTATTTGGATAGTCCCAAATTGTAACGGTTTTCTTGTGTCGAAGGAGAGGCGGACCAAAATGCAGCGTGGTTGAAGTTCATGTTTTTTAATAAGACAACTAAACATGAACATAATACAAAACAACAAACGTGGAAACCTGAAACAGCCCTATTTTTTTTAAATAAAAAATTATTTATTATCTTCAATACCATTCATTCTTTACAACTCATAATTTACATACATAAATAATTTTAAATAAACATAAACCCCAAACAAAAACCTCAGGGGAGCATCTTCCCTCCCCGTCACCCTACAAAATACCTCTCCCTATCTCCCCGTCCCTAATCTATCCTCTTACAAATCTAAATGACACCCAGCCCTAAACCCCCCTTCCACCTCTCCCGAGCAGCATGCTGCCCCCACTTCCTCTCCTCCCTCTTCATCCTCCCCCTCAAATCTCCTTCCACCCTCCTCACTATCCCTTCCACCCCCAAATCTCTCCCTGTCTTCACCATGTTCTGCCTTGCTTCCCACAGCCCCCGTTTAAAGAGACTCATGAGAAGCCAGAGCAGAAACCTGTCCCTATCCGTCCCTCTCGCTCTCCCTACACCCCTCTCTAAACCTGGCCCACGTCAATACAAAATCCCCCTTTACCAAACCTAACAACACCCGTGCCCTAGCCCATACTACTCCGGCAAAGGCACAGTCCCAAAAGACATGGCGCACAGTCTCCTCCCTGCCAACAAGAGGATCTTGGACAGGTGGGGGATTGCACCAAATTATACCAGTACAAGATGGAACGCACCGGGCAAACACTTATGAAGGCTCAACCAATTCAGGTCCTTGAGCCTGTTGTCCAGAACCCGCGCCTGCACTCCCTCCCAGACCACTTCCGAGATGCCCACTACAGGCGCCGGACTCCCTGCCTTTCTGACCTCCTCTTACAGGTGCCTATGATCTAAGCATGCAGCCACTTGGCCGCATGACCAAAGTGCCATGGCAGCTGTTCCGCCCGAGGACCCGTGTTAGACCACACATTTACATTACATTTACATTTAAGTCATTTAGCAGACGCTCTTATCCAGAGCGACTTACAAATTGGTGCATTCACCTTATGACATCCAGTGGAACAACCACTTTACAATAGTGCATCTAAATATTTTAAGGGGGGAGGGGGTGAGAAGGATTACTTTATCCTATCCTAGGTATTCCTTAAAGAGGTGGGGTTTCAGGTGTCTCCGGAAGGTGGTGATTGACTCCGCTGTCCTGGCGTCGTGAGGGAGTTTGTTCCACCATTGGGGAGCCAGAGCAGCGAACAGTTTTGACTGAGCTGAGCGGGAACTGTACTTCCTCAGTGGTAGGGAGGCGAGCAGGCCAGAGGTGGATGAACGCAGTGCCCTTATTTGGGTGTAGGGCCTGATCAGAGCCTGGAGGTACTGAGGTGCCGTTCCCCTCACAGCTCCGTAGGCAAGCACCATGGTCTTGTAGCGGATGCGAGCTTCAACTGGAAGCCAGTGGAGAGAGCGGAGGAGCGGGGTGACGTGAGAGAACTTGGGAAGGTTGAACACTAGACGGGCTGCGGCGTTCTGGATGAGTTGTAGGGGTTTAATGGCACAGGCAGGGAGCCCAGCCAACAGCGAGTTGCAGTAATCCAGACGGGAGATGACAAGTGCCTGGATTAGGACCTGCGCCGCTTCCTGTGTGAGGCAGGGTCGTACTCTGCGGATGTTGTAGAGCATGAACCTACAGGAACGGGCCACCGCCTTGATGTTAGTTGAGAACGACAGTTTGTTGTCCAGGATCACGCCAAGGTTCTTAGCGCTCTGGGAGGAGGACACAATGGAGTTGTCAACCGTGATGGCGAGATCATGGAACGGGCAGTCCTTCCCCGGGAGGAAGAGCAGCTCCGTCTTGCCGAAGTTCAGCTTGAGGTGGTGATCCGTCATCCACACTGATATGTCTGCCAGACATGCAGAGATGCGATTCGCCACCTGGTCATCAGAAGGGGGAAAGGAGAAGATTAATTGTGTGTCGTCTGCATAGCAATGATAGGAGAGACCATGTGAGGTTATGACAGAGCCAAGTGACTTGGTGTATAGCGAGAATAGGAGAGGGCCTAGAACAGAGCCCTGGGGGACACCAGTGGTGAGAGCGCGTGGTGAGGAGACAGATTCTCGCCACGCCACCTGGTAGGAGCGACCTGTCAGGTAGGACGCAATCCAAGCGTGGGCCGCGCCGGAGATGCCCAACTCGGAGAGGGTGGAGAGGAGGATCTGATGGTTCACAGTATCGAAGGCAGCCGATAGGTCTAGAAGGATGAGAGCAGAGGAGAGAGAGTTAGCTTTAGCGGTGCGGAGCGCCTCCGTGATACAGAGAAGAGCAGTCTCAGTTGAATGACTAGTCTTGAAACCTGACTGATTTGGATCAAGAAGGTCATTCTGAGAGAGATAGCGGGAGAGCTGACCAAGGACGGCACGTTCAAGAGTTTTGGAGAGAAAAGAAAGAAGGGATACTGGTCTGTAGTTGTTGACATCGGAGGGATCGAGTGTAGGTTTTTTCAGAAGGGGTGCAACTCTCGCTCTCTTGAAGACGGAAGGGACGTAGCCAGCGGTCAGGGATAAGTTGATGAGCGAGGTGAGGTAAGGGAGAAGGTCTCCGGAAATGGTCTGGAGAAGAGAGGAGGGGATAGGGTCGAGCGGGCAGGTTGTTGGGCCATTATGCTTCTCGCCTGATACGAGAAAAACACCCGCAGGAGGTAACCGGACGGGTGTATCACTGGCTGAGCAAGCTCCGTTAACAAGAAAGAAACAAAAATTGTGTCCAGCTTGAGGTGGAAATGTGGTACCCCCCTATCTCCCTCCCCGATGGGACAGATCATGCGTGCCCTGGCGACCCACTCGCACCTGCCACTCCACATAAACTGAAACACAAGCCTCACTAGAGGCCTCCTCAGACAAGCCGGCAATGGGTAGATGTATGCCAAATACAAAAGAGACGGCAACACATCCACCTTTAGGACCAGGACTTTGCCCATAAAAGACAAATACCTAGCTTTCCACATTGCTAGCTTCCTCTGTACCACAGCGATACGCATGTTCCAGTTTAGCGTCGCTGAGCTGGAGGTCTCAAAATGGACCCCGAGAATCCTCAGGGCTCCCTCACAGAGAGATAACCCCCCAGGCACATCCGTTCTACCGCGCCATCTTCCGAAAAACTTGACGGAAGACTTTGCATGGTTCAGAACTGCTCCCGACCCTCGGGTGAAATCCCCAAAGATGGCAAGGGACCTTGTCAGGCACGAGTCCTTGCACAACAGCAAGGAAGTGTCGTCGGCGTACTGCGTCATCGTAACACGCAGCCCACCACTTCCAGGGATCAGCAAACCTTCCACCCCTGTGTCTGCCCTAATGGCAGCCCCCAGAGGCTCCATGTACAGAATGAAGAGGAGAGCAGAGAGTGGGCACCCCTGCCTGACCCCAGACGAGAGGTCAAAAACGTCACCCAAGTGACTATTTACACTAACTCGGCACCCCGCTCCGACATATAATGTACGAATCCATCCTATAAACTTCTCCCCAAATCCTAATCGACCTAACACTCTGAATAATATATAATATAATATATAATAATAATAATATATGCCATTTAGCAGACGCTTTTATCCAAAGCGACTTACAGTCATGTGTGCATACATTCTACGTATGGGTGGTCCCGGGGATCGAACCCACTACCCTGACGTTACAAGCGCCATGCTCTACCAACTGAGCTACAGAAGGACCAAAAGGATCTATTCACGCGATCGAAGGCTTTCGCCTGATCTAGCGCTGCTACCATTAAAGGCAGACCTCTATCTTTAACCCAAGCGATGGAGTCCCTGATTAACTGTAGGTTCCATCTAATAGAGCGGCCCTCTACCCCGCACGTCTGATCCTCATGAACGACGTAGGGAAGGGCTGTGCGCAACCGGTCTGCTAAAACCTTTGCAAGTAGCTTGTAATCTACACACAGCATGGTCAACGGCCGCCAGTTGCCAAGGTCTGTTATTTCCGCCTTCTTATATAAAAGTGACAGCACACCAACAGCCATTGATCCCCCCGGGACCCCCGTCTCAAGGATGGCCTTCAAGACTTCGAGGACCACTGGACCAAGTATACCCCAAAACTTGAGATAAAACTCAGCCATCCTCCTAAGAGCGCTCTCAACCTCTTCTAGTGAGATCTGGGCCTTCATCACTTCTCTAATGTCCTCCGGCAACCGCCTGGACAAGTGTTCTAAAAACACATTTCCCTGCTCTACATCTATTTCCCTTTCCTTAAATAAACCTTGGAAATGATCAGTTGTCACCCTGACCATATCCTCTGGTTCTCTAACTATACTACCATTTTCTTCCCTAACACTATGCATTACCTTCCTACTCTGTCTTTCCCTAACCATCTTAAAGAACATAGCAGAACAAGTCTCATTATGTTCTAGAAAGCCACTATACGCACACTCAAGGAAAGCTCGAGCAACTCCCTGAGCTGCGCCTTTAGGGTTGCGGATCTCTCCCAGTCAAACGACCCGCCGAGGTTGCATGCCTCGTATTCGAGTTCAATTAACCTCTGGATACTCTCCTCCCTTTTTTTCCTCTTGCAATACCCTATTATAAAAGGCCTAATCCTCACCTTAACTAATTCCCACCACTCTAACACCTCCTTGCACATGGACCGGAGGCCCTCAAGCCTCCAAAATAAACCATAAAACCCATCAACAAAAGCCTGCTCCTCCAGCACATCCCGATCTAGCTTCCAGTACCCCCTACCAAAGAGGCAGACTGGCGACCCCACCTGCAGGACCACCCAGCGTGATTCGAAAAGAAAACAGGCAACAGCCGCCCAGACAACTCACCCAAAGACCTGGGTACAAAAATATAGTCGAGCCTCCGCTCAACCCCCCTGGAGTTGCGCCATGTAGGACCGTCCATTTTCGGAGTAGTGTCCAGACCACCATCTACCAGACCATGGCAAGCCATTATCCTGGCAATGGCGCCCGCACTGCTACCCCCCCCCCCTCTTCCTAAATCTGTATTAAAATCCCCCCTATCACTAATTTCCTATTTGTGACACACAGGGGCGTCAGACAGTCCACCATCTCCCTCCTGTCTGCCACCACCTGTGGCCCATACACCACCACTAATCTAAATTTACAATCCCTTATCGTGACATCCACCCCTATAACCTGACCATATCCTCTGGTTCTCTAACTATACTACCATTTTCTTCCCTAACACCATGCATTACCTTCCTACTCTGTCTTGCCCTAACCATCTTAAAGAACATAGCAGAACAAGTCTCATTATGTTCTAGAAAGCCACTATACGCACACTCAAGGAAAGCTCCCCTGCATTACCACAAAAGAATCCTCCACTTTTACCTCCCTGTGCCCACACAAAATCCCTACCCCCCGATGAGTGCACCCCCCCCGACACCCCAAACCGACTCCCCCTTGTCCCACTCACTCTTAAACCTACTAACATCCCCTCCACCCCTCAGGTGAACCTCCTGTAAAAAACAAAAATCAAACCCCACACACTCCAAATAACTAAAAACCGCCCTCCTGTTAACAAAATCCCTTAAATCCCTTACATTTAAACTAACAAAAGTAAATTAGACTCCATGAAAAAAATAAAAACATGTAATACACTCAAATTCTAAAACCAGACAAAAACAAACAAACAGGACTCACCCGATGCTCCCCTGAGAACACCATCCGTAATCCCGACATCCCCCCCTCTTCCTCCATCACACCATCCCAGGATGCAGGAATAGTGTTTGGCTCCGGGGTGCCCTGCACCCTGGGTCTACTCCCACAATCCTCCCCCTCCCCAGTGTTGCAGCTGGTTTGGAAAAAAATTGGGGAGGCTGAGTCCCCAAACAAAAAACTCCCCACCTCCTCTTGTACCCAGTCCTGAGTCTTGTTAGGTGTGTCCCCACCCAACAGAAGTTGAGGGCCTGGGGAAACCAGCAGCAACCCAGAGGTTTCTCCCGCCCCCATCACTCTCTTGGCCATCCCCTCCCCCTCACTGTCGGCCAATCGACCCCTCTTCATACTCTTCTTTGGTGATGGCGGCAGTGGAGAGATACCATCCTCCCCCCCCCCCCGCCAGCTCCTCTACCATACCCCTCATCTCTTCCACCAGGGCACTTTCCCCCCAGTCCACTTGCTCTTCCACCGTCTCCTTCTTCACCACTCCTCCCTTGCTTTCTTCGCTCTCATGCTCCTCCACTCGGTTGCCTTCTTCCGCCGCTTTTCCTGGTTCTCCTACTCCCGTGCCTTCCGTTTCCTTCTCTCTTCCATCCGCCGCTTCTGGCTCCTCCTCCTTCCTTGTGGCCTTCCCCTCTGGTCCTGTACTCTGGTCATGAGGCGTGCCTCCTTCCCCTCCTCTTCTTCCCCCATCCCCCGCTCCTGCTCCCCCCCCCCCCCAGCCACAGACGCATATGACCTCTGACGGGCCGGGCACCCCCGCCACAGGTGTGCTGACGAGCCACACCCATGGCACGTCTTAGGCTTGTCACAATCTCTCGCCTTGTGATCCTCAGATGCACAGAATCTGCATTTTCTTGTACTGCACGAGGCGAATATGTGACCGTAGGCCATACAGTGCCTGCAAAATGGGGGCTGACGTGCATAAAACAACGTCCCCCTGTCAGCCCCTAGGGAGAACATAGGAGGATGGAGGTAGCCACCATGTCCCTTTGGGTCCTCTCTGAGGAGGGCCTGGAAGCCTCTCCTCCCATTCCAAAACCCAAGGGAGTCTTTGAGGTGCCTTGCTGAGGAGACGTTATCCATGTATCTCCCCAGAAAAGCCCTCACCTCTTCGTCCTTAACGTAAGGGTTGTAAATGTTGACAGTTACAACCCTAAAGTTATTCTTCGCCAGGCTTGTTATATCGTAGTGGCACATCGGCCTCTCACCTCCCACTGCTCTTGCCCTTCTCAGGATATCATCGTGTTTTTCCTCTGTATATAGTGCCACGTCGTATGCTCCCTCCATCGAGTTGCCTTGGAAACAAAACACGTCCTTCACCGTCCTCTGGGAGGAGAAGGTAGCTGAGTTGGTAGAGCATGGCGCTTGTAACGCCAGGGTAGTGGGTTCGATCCCCGGGACCACCCATACGTAGAATGTATGCACACATGACTGTAAGTCGCTTTGGATAAAAGCGTCTGCTAAATGGCATATATTATATATTATATATTAGAATCCCCATCAATATAATCCTTCCAAAGGATTCCCATCCTAATAGGCTCCAACTCCTTTTCCTTCCAAGCAAACCGAATCGTGTTGGCCAGCCCAATCCCAGGGACCGACCGTGTTGATGTATTTAGCACCATCTCCGCAAGGAGAATGGCGCTCGTTCTCTTCTTCCAAAACAAGTAAAAAAGGAAAACCAAAGTGACCGAGCCTATCTGGTGAAACTACACAGAGACAGGAACAATCACCCACAAAACCCAACACCAAACAGGCTACCTAAATATGGTTCCCAATCAGAGACAATGACTAACACTTGCCTCTGATTGAGAACCATATCAGGCCAAACACAGAAACAGACAAACTAGACACACAACATAGAATGCCCACTCAGATCACACCCTGACCAAACAAAACATAGAAACATACAAAGCAAACTATGGTCAGGGTGTGACACAAATAGATTATTTGTATGTAGTCAACTAACTGTCAGCAACATTTCAACTTGTTCAAAAATTGCAGGATGCTGTATATCATTTTGAGCCTGTGGGTTTTCTTTCCTGTTCTTGAAGGAGGGTTTGTCCACTATTGTGTCAATGGTTTTGTCATCCAGGTTTTTAACCAAGTTTGATATCCTGACAACTGCACCTCGTGTGTCCTGAAAGCAATTGTTGTTGTGTTGTTGTTTGATTAGTCTTACGAATATGCAATCCATTGTTTTGTGATCTGATCATTATGGAAATTAATTTACCTTGATCATATCCTCAAATGTCAGTGAAAGGGTATCAAATGAATCTTCCTGAGCATACCAATCAGCAACATGGTCAAAGCAAGAGCCCCCGAGAACTGAGAAATACATATATTTAGGTTATTTCACAATGACACACTTATCATGTGCATTGAAGAGGCTATAGATGTGTTTGATCAATCAATTAAATAAATTGCATGCATGTTATTAAGCCCTTTTACATCAGCAGTTATCACAAAGTGATTTACACTTACTTGACGTAGACCCCAAAGAGCAAAGCAGATGTGAAAGCACAGTGGCCAGGAAAAATGGAGATAACTGAAATGCTGTGTTATGATTACCATTCCCCAAAAGAAATTGAATAACAAATGTATCAAAGTCAGGTTCGCTCTCAAGGGCTTTCATGAAATTGTGGAGATGAAATAAGGACACTGCAACATCGTTTGGGTTCCTGGCTATGTAGAACACCTGAAACAATTTACACAGTTAAAATACAACCTTATCAATAGACATTTAATACAACAATAAAAACACAAATACAGTGTATTTTCACTCACAAATAAAGTAGATTGATGTAAATTAACTTGTTTCTTGAAGAATTATTGTTAGCATGCAGGTTTTTTAAATTATGTCTTTCTGAAGATGTTTTTTAAACATAATCTGTGTACAGTTTTATACATTTTACACTACAGAAATAGCATATACACTAAACTGTGTCATACCATGGATTTCACTGGCAGTTACCATTTTGCCTTCATTTGCATGTGATCTCTCTCTCTCTCTTACCTTTCCCTTCTCTCTCAGTCCTTGAGGGAGTGAAGACAAATGCAAGTGAGACACAAAGGTCCTTGGTGATGGCATGTTGTTGTCGTCCACTTGTCTTATATTCTCCTCAAACCAAGGCACCAGTTGTTGGATTGATTGTTTGTTACATCCCTCTGTCATTTGATCGCCATGATACAATAGGGACAAAATATTCTGTATCCATGTAGTTCCTGTGGTTTTTTTAAAGAAATATAATCTGGGCATTTGTGAGATTACGTTGCACATTCACAGTACAATCCCAAAATTCATGCATAATTGAATATGTTTTGTAGTGTAGCCTACATTTCACTCTGTAGTAAGCACTGTATAGTCCTATAACCTACACTATGTCAGATGCATGGTTTTACCTGACCGTGGGTAAGTAACAGCAAATATGTCATCATCATGTACTTCAAATGTCTCCAGAGACTCAAGGTGTTCAACTTGATGCACCCCTCTGATCAGGTTGATCCCCTTGTATGGGAAAAGCCCAAGGGCAGGTCTTCTGAATATTCTGTTCCTCTCCCATCCTTCAGTTAAAACAGGTATAACCATCTATTACAGCTATTAGGTTAAAAACTAACATTGTCTCCACAAGTACATATATACCCTCTACTGGGCAGAGTCAACTCTTTGCACATCTCGACAGCCAATACATCTCTGTTGCTAGGCAGGAACTTAAGTGATGTGTGTGATAAAACTGTTCCTTCTCCCTTCAAGTGAACTGACCTCTGTCCACATTCCTCACTAATCCACAGCTATCCACCTTTATCAGTGACCACAACCATGTGATTGTCTTTTACCTTAATTAGTAACTCTCCAAGCCCCTAGCTCTTATCCAACCTCCATTGACCCCACAATATACATTACTCATACATGTACCCATTAACTTCTAGTTTAGCAAGTATTTCCAACTAAAACCCAACACGACCAACAGGATGTTTCTGGGAAAATTCCACACTTTCAACAAAAATTTAAGATCAGTTTGGAGGAATCTCTAATCTGGCCTTAT
The DNA here is from genome assembly GCF_021184085.1 of Oncorhynchus gorbuscha. Lineage (NCBI taxonomy): Eukaryota > Metazoa > Chordata > Actinopteri > Salmoniformes > Salmonidae > Oncorhynchus > Oncorhynchus gorbuscha. The sequence goes on along the minus strand of NC_060181.1, from coordinate 24,621,901 downwards.
TTCACCATGTACTAAGGTATAGAAGTTCTAGAAACTGAAACTACAGCATGTGCAAGTGATTGGAAGTCTTTCTGGCTGCCTAACAAGCATGCATTGAGGTCGCACTGAGGTCATGTGAAACATTGGTAAATGTGAAGTTGATACAGGCAGAGACTATAATTTTTTATATATAATTACCCCTTCCCTCAAGACGTTGAATCATCAGTCATATTTGATACATTTCTGATTCATATGTACCAAAGTCATATATTTGCTCTCAAGGACTTTTGTGCAATTGTGGAGATGAAAGAACACTGCAACATGTTCCACACATACAGTCCCTCAGAGAGTCTTTCTGTCCAACAAGATCACATTATCTCACTGACGGGCTGCTGTCAGTTTGTCCATCATCATCAGTCCCGCAGGGGGTGTTACTGTACATCCACATCTGAGATTGTTTGAGGCCCTATACTTTTTCCCAAGTTTTACCCGATACTACACTGTTCTTGAACACTTTGTTATTGCTTATGCTTCCTTCCTGATGACAGTGCAATTTGCGGGATGATGGCATGCAATATCTTTCTGTTTTCTGTTACACCTCTGGTAGCTTTGTTATAACAAGACCTGAGATCAGTAATCCTGTAACCACCATACATTATAATGGTCATTAACATCATAACAGTTGACATCAGCTGAGCTTGTATCAACTGTGACGGACAGTCTTAACTCAGTTTTCACTAGAAAAAAAGTTAATAACAGTAGTAACTGTTTTTCTGTCAAGTCAACATTATGGCTTCGTCCCAAATGACAATGGCTCATAGGGCTCTGGTCAAAAGTAGTGCACTATATAGGGAACAGCGTGCCATTTGAGACGTAACCTTAATTCCCCAGTCAGCCCTCATGTGACCCTGCAGCAGTAATGTTTTAAACCTTTAAAAATGTAACAAACATCTCTCTGCCTTCTTTGGGAAAATGACAGGTCAAGTCTGGATGTGTGTTTGTTCATCTGTACATCTGTGTGAAACCTGGTGTGTTTAGTGAATTCTATACCCTGCATAAATATTTACCCATGGTAGAAGTGGTCAGAAAGGGATTATTTTGGACCCCACCAAAATAATACCCCACCCTACCATGAGACATCCATGTCTTCATCACTGAAAAAGTTGAACAGTTGAGTTTGATTAAAAAACACCCCTGGTCTAGTTCCTCGTCATGAGCAACAGTGTGTGTGTGTGTGTGTGTGTGTGTATTGACAAGCGACCTAGTCAATATTTTATTTAACTAGGCAAGTCAGCAACCGTTCGTTTACTGGCCCAACGCTTTAACCACTAGGCTACCTTATTAGTGGAAGGAGCAGTACAATGTAAGCACACTGATGGCATTGTCTTATGTCAGATAGCACAACTATTCCTCCTGCAGTGAGAGGGACGAGTGTTGCGAAGGAGTGACAACATAAAGTAAGACAATGCAATAATGGAGAAACTTTTCCCTCAAAATGAGTCATGAATTTATTAAACCCACAACAGCAGTTTGGTGAATTTCCTTATTCTCAAAATAACTATTATATTTTCCCATCAGTAATAATAGCAGTGAATAGCAGGTATGAACAGCTCCCAGCACAGTGAGTCACAACAGAAGTTTTTCAGTAGAAAGACTTACAACTACCCCAAAAGATGAAAGCTTATCAGTACCACTACAAAAACTGTGACAAAACTAAATAACTTTCCTACATATTATCCATTGTCATATCATGTTTCATCTGTAAAGCTTTGTCTAAAACATTATAAACATTTGGGGAGATAAACTTTCACAGACTAATTTATAACATTTAATTCTGATACTCCACATCAGATTCCATCTGTTTTGGCTGTTCACCACTTCGTGTCTCTGTGTTGCTACTTGGTCACACAGTGCATGAACTAACCCATCTCACGTCTTGATACGAAAACTGAAATTATTAATTGCCTGTATTCACACCACAACTCCATGTACACTGAAGAAAAGAAAAACACTCCCTTGGCAGCTAATGAACACACACAGTGCATTCGGAAAGTATTCAGACCCCACATTCTGTTACGTTACAGCCTTATTCTAAAATTGATTCAACCGTTTTTTCCCCCCCTCATCAATCTACTGTACACAAAATACGCCACAACGCCAAAGCAAAAACAGTGTTTCAGAATTTTTACAACAGTATTCAGACCGTTTACTCTCTACTTTGTTGAATCACCTTTGGCAGTCATTACAGCCTCAAGTGTTTTTGGGTATTACGCTACAAGCTTGGCACACCTGTATTTGGTGAGTTTCTCCCATTCTTCTCTGCAGATCCTCTCAAGATCTGTCAGGTTGGATGGAGAGCGTCACTGCACAGCTATTTTCAGGTCTCTCCAGAGATATTCGATCGGGTTCAAGTCCAGGCTCTGGCTGGGTCTCTTAAGGACATTGAGACTTGTCCCGAAGAAACTCCTGCGTTGTCTTGGCATTGTGCTTAGGGTTGTTGTCCTGTTGGAAGGTGAACCTTCACCCCAGTCTGAGGTCCTGAGTGCTCTGGAGCAGGTTTTCATCAAGGATCTCTCTGTACTTTACTCCATTCATCATTCTCTGGATCCTGACTAGTCTCCCAGTACCTGCCACTGAAAAACATCCCCACAGCATGATGCTCCCACCACCATGCTTCACCGTAGGGATGGTACCAGGATGGCATTTAGGCTAAAGACTTCAATCTTGGTTTCATCAGACCAAAGAATATTGTTTCTCATAGTCAGAGTCTTTAGGTGCCTTTTGGCAAACTCCAAGGCGGCCGTCATGTGCCTTTTACTGAGGAGTGGTTTGCGTCTGGCCACCCTAACAAAGACTTGATTGGTGGAGTGCTACAGAGATGGTTGTCCTTCTGGAAGGTTCTCCCATCTCCACAGAGGAACTCTGACCATCGGGTTCTTGGTCACCTCCCTGACCAAGGCCCTTCTCCCACGATTGTTCAGTTTGACAGGGGCGACCATCTCTAGGAAGTCTTGGTGGTTCCAAACTACTTCCATTGGAAAATGATGGAGGACACTGTGTTCTTGGGGACCTTCAATGCTGAATACATTTTTTGGTACCCTTCCCCAAATCTGTGCCTCGACACAATCCTGTCTCGGAGCTCTATGGACAATTCCGTCGACCTCATGGCTTGGTTTTTGCTCTGACATGCTCAACTGTTGGACCTTATCTAGAGAGGTATGTGCCTTTCCAAATCATACCCAATCAATTGAATTTACCACAAGTGGACTCCAATCAAGTTGTAGAAACATCAAGGATAATTAATGGAAACAGGATGCACCTGAACTCAATTGCGAGTCTCATAGCAAAGGGTCTGAATACTGATGTAGATAAGGTATTTCTGCTTTTTGGGTTTAAAAACATAAATTGCACAATTTTCTAGAAACCTGTTTTTGATCTGTAATTATGGGGTATTGTGTGTAGATTTATGAGAAAAATATTTTATTTAATCCATTTTAGAATAAGGCTGTAACGTAACAAAATGTGGAAAAGGGGATGGGGTCTAAATACTTTCTGAATGCATTGTAGCAGGGCACTGAACAACAATCTGAAATTATAAAAATAATAAACAAGCCATCTGCTCTCACATTGCTGCACACAGAATGAATACAAAGTAGATACTAGAAATGGCAAAAAAATATTATACTGGTCTATATCTATTGACTTTGGATCTATTTTGTATGTTTTTGTATTATAGAGGTATTTCTTTTAAATTAAGAATGCAATTATACTTCTTCTCTGGACATTAATGTTCTTCAATGAACTTGACCCATAGAGCATCTACTTCACTACCGTATTAGACTGTACTAGACAGTTAGCTGTGACCACCATTATGGCACACTGTGCCGATAATACTCTTTGTCATAATTCATCTTGAAACATTTGTCTATAATAGTGCCCTAAGGCCTATGTACAGTGGGGCAAAATAATATTTAGTCAGCCACCAATTGTGCAAGTTCTCCCACTTAAAAAGATGAGGCCTGTAATGTTCATCATAGGTACACTTCAACTATGACAGACAAAATGAGGGGCGAAAAATCCAGAAAATCACATTGTAGGATTTAAAAATATATATATTTGCAAATTATGGTGGAAAATAAGTATTTGGTCACCTACAAACAAGCAAGATTTCTGTCTCTCACAGACCTGTAACTTCTTCAAGAGGCTCCTCTGTCCTCCACTCGTTACCTGTATTAATGGCACCTGTTTGAACTTGTTATCAGTATAAAATACACCTGTCCACAACCTCAAACAGTCACACTCCAAACTCCACTATGACCAAGACCAAAGAGCTGTCAAAGGACATCAGAAACAAAACCGTAGACCTGCACCAGGCTGGGAAGACTGAATCTGCAATAGGTAAGCAGCTTGGTTTGAAGAAATCAACTGTGGGAGCAATTATTAGGAAATGGAAGACATACAAGACTACTGATGATCTCCCTCGATCTGGGGCTCCACGCAAGATCTCACCCCGTAGGGTCAAAATTATCACAAGAACGGTGAGCAAAAATCCCAGAACCACACGGGGGGACCTAGTGAATGACCGGCAGAGAGCTGGGACCAAAGTAACAAAGCCTACCAACAGTAACACACCGCCAGGGACTCACATCCTGCAGTGCCAGACGTGTCCCCCTGCTTAAGCCAGTACATGTCCGGGCCCGTCTGAAGTTTGCTAGAGAGCATTTGGATGATCAAGAAGAAGATTGGGAGAATGTTATATGGTCAGATAAAACCAAAATATAACTTTTTGGTAAAAACTCAACTCGTCGTGTTTGGAGGACAAAGAATGCCGAGTTGCATCCAAAGAACACCATACCTACTGTGAAGCATGGGGGAGGAAACATCATGCTTTGGGGCTGTTTTTCTGCAAAGGGACCAGGACGACTGATCCGTGTAAAGGAAAGAATGAATGGGGCCATGTATCGTGAGATTTTGAGTGAAAACCTCCTTCCATCAGCAAGGGCATTGAAGATTAAACGTGGCTGGGTCTTTCAGCATGACAATGCTCCCAAACACACCGCCCGGGCAATGAAGGAGTGGCTTCGTAAGAAGCATTTCAAGGTCCTGGAGTGGCCTAGCCAGTCTCCAGATCTCAACCCCTTAGAAAATCATTGGAGGGAGTTGAAAGTCCATGTTGCCCAGCAATAGCCCCAAAACATCACTGCTCTAGAGATCTGCATGGAGGAATGGGCCAAAATACCAGCAACAGTGTGTGAAAACCTTGTGAAGACTTACAGAAAACATTTGACCTCTGTCATTGCCAACAAAGGGTATATAACAAAGTATTGAGATAAACTTTTGTTATTGACCAAATACTTATTTTCCACCATAATTTGCAAATAAATTCATTAAAAATCCTACAATGTGATTTTCTGGAGAAAAAAAAACTCATTTTGTCTGTCATAGTTGAAGTGTACATATGATGAAAATTACAGGCCTCTCATATTTTTAATTGGGAGAATTTGCACAAATGGTGGCTGACTAAATACTTTTTTGCCCCACTGTACATCCATTCTGTAAGAATATTGCTCCTCAAATACATTACTTTTACCCATCGAATACACTCGAGGGTCTAGAAAGATTTATTAAATAGATACATTTTGCATCAACAATCAATTGCCTCCGGTTTTATGTTCGAGGCAATATAAGCGACCTAGTTCCTGAAACACTTGGCAAGAACACATTTGGCAAAGCAAATACAGTAGGAAGATCTGTGTTTCCACCTTAGGGAAACATTGATCTTTATAGTAGCTTGGACATTTTTTCAAGAGACTCTTTCAACTGAAAAAAACGAAAAATCCCTCCATCTCAGAGCAACGAGCCAATCACAGGCCCTGAGAGGATCTCAGGGTGAGGATCTCAGCAGCCAGTCTCTGTGGGTCCATGAGATGGGGGAACATGTCCATGGCCCTGTCCACCAGACGGCCGTTAAAGATGGCCAGCAGCTTCTTCCTGACATCCTCCCTCTCCCTGCACTCCCCATGGGGGCTCGGCTGTGTCCGGGCAGGGGACCCGTGTCTCTGCTGCTCCACCTGAGCAATGCAATGGAGAGTCTGAGGAGAAGTCCCAAACGGGTCCGACCAGAAGGTCTGCTGTGAACGGTGGACCCTGCCCTGCTGTTGGAAGTCACTGGGGTGGCTATACTGATGCATACTAACTGGATACGTTGGTGTTCCATAGTTGGGGTAACAAGGGGGGTAGTAGGTCATCATGTCTGGGTTGTGGGTGCTGGCTGGGCCCATGCTATGGTGTGGGCTGTGGTGTTGTTGGTATCCTGCACTGGGGCCTGAAGGCTGAGGAGCATGGGAGCAGCAGCTACAAGGCAGGTCGCTAGAGAGAGAATAGCGTTGTTGTTTCATACTGGGGGCGGACTTTGACTGGCAGTTCCTGTACCCAGCGTTGCTATAGTGATCACAGTGGTTTCTAGAGGGGTCAGATGCCTGGCTCTCGAAGGAGCCCAGCCCAGAATCTAGCCTCTCTTGAGAGCCACTGGCCAGGGCCGAGTCCAGGTCGGTCGGGGAATGTCGGTTGGTGCTGGCCTTCTTAGCTGGGGACGTCCAGCTGGAGCGATGGCCTCCCTTGAGAAGAAGAACATTCTCACTGGTGAGGCCTTTCTTCAAGGAGCCATTCCACTGTTCTAGGGTCAGTTTCTGAGCCATCTGCTCCTCCAGGGAAAGGCCATAGGCAAGTCCAGGACCTGTGGTGGGGTGTTTCTGTTGTGACAAGGGCAGCTTGGCCTTCTCCCGCAGCTCGTCAGCCAAAGAGCGATTGGATTGGTTGACTCGCTCCGGGTGGTAGAATTTACACTTTATTCCATAAGTGCATTTCCTTCCTGTATTCATGAAATATAAACAAGAGTTAATTAGTACCGCTGAGTTTAAGCACATACAGTACATTTATTACATCCATTACAGTATTTGTGTCCGTTTGTTAATAATTGTTTGGAAATGTTCCCCCCACCCATATGTAAGGTCAACCACAGGATGACCCCAGTAGAGATGTGATCTCACCGTAAGGACATGGCTGTTTGCGTGGTAACCGAGGAACCTTCCGTAGAAAGTTCTCCAGGGTGGGACCATGGCGACCCAGGGGGTCATCAGGGGGCATGAACCTGAGAGAGGGGGAGTGGAGTTTAGATTGATACTACACTGTGGCTAATGTATACTAAACAATAATGCATAATTTGCATATATATATATATATATATAGTTAAACATTCATAAGCATTTATAATGTCTCATTCATGAAAGTTATAGATCTGTAATACCTGCATTATCAGTTAAAACATGAGTTATTAATCCAGTGTATGCATTTTACGGTTAATAATAAGCTACCACAAGACTTACTTGTCATTGACGAATGAGAACATGAGCAGCCTCTCCTCGATGAAGCGCTTCCACTCCTGTCTCTCGCCCTGAAGGTCACGGTATGTGTCGTTGGATACGATGACACCGTCTGACTCGTACGCCAGCTTGACGATGAAGCGATCATCGTAGCAGACCACACGTCTGCCCGCTACACGCCGCGAAGGGGTGAACACCATGATTTTCTTTCTCTCCAGCTCAAGCAAAATGTGTTGATCTTTAGAGTAGAGAAAAATATTAATGTTAGATAACTATTCAATTAGTTAATTAAGATCAATCATGCAATCACATACTAATTCACTTTCCTCCTGATCTTTGTGGAAGATGTTTTTTTTTTAACCAGGCAACAAATTCTTCACAACACTTTACTTTCTCTCATGTTCTCTCTCTCCGGGGGGAAACATGTCATCCTTTGTTGACAAACTTAATTGGAACTCGAGCAACTAAGATGCTCTGATAGTGTGCTGGCTATAGCATGTATGCTCAACGTTGATATGATATTTGGCACACACATATTAAAAGGACAAAGTTTAATTGATGAGCATCAGATATTTTACATCAATCAATTAAACTCAATTGAAAAATATCTATATGTACAGTGAGGGAAAAAAGTATTCGATTCCCTGCTGATATTGTACGCTTGCCCACTGACAAAGAAATGATGAGTCTATAATTTTAATGGTAGGTTTATTTGAACAGTGAGAGACAGAATAACAACAACAAATGCATGTCAACTATGTTATAAATTGATTTGCATTTTAAATGAGGGAAATAAGTATTTGACCCCCTCTCAATCAGAAAGATTTCTGGCTCCCAGGTGTATTTTATACAGGTAACGAGCTGAGATTATGAGCACACTCTTAAAGGGAGTGCTCCTAATCTCAGTTTGTTACCTGTATAAAAGACACCTGTCCACAGAAGCAATCAATCAGATTCCAAACTCTCCACCATGGCCAAGACCAAAGAGCTCTCCAAGGATGTCAGGGACAAGATTGTAGGCCTACACAAGACTGGAATGGGCTACAAGACCATCGCCAAGCAGCTTGGTGGGAAGGTGACAACAGTTGGTGCGATTATTTGCAAATGGAAGAAACACAAAAGAACTGTCCATCTCCCTCGGCCTGGGGCTCCATGCAAGATCTCACCTCGTGGAGTTGCAATGATCATGAGATCATACGCCGTGAAGGACTGAAATCCTGCAGCGCCCGCAAGGTCCCCCTGCTCAAGAAACACATATACATGCCCGTCTGAAGTTTGCCAATGAACATCTGAATGATTCACAGGACAACTGGGTGAAAGTGTTGTGGTCAGATGAGACCAAAATGGAGCTCTTTGTCATCAATTCAACTCGCCGTGTTTGGAGGAGGAGGAATGCTGCCTATGACCCCAAGAACACCATCCCCACCGTCAAACATGGAGGTGGAAACATTATGCTTTGGGGGTGTTTTTCTGCTAAGGGGACAGGACAACTTCACCGCATCAAAGGGACGATGGACGGGGCCATGTACCGTCAAATCTTGGGTGAGAACCTCCTTCCCTCAGCCAGGGCATTGAAAATGGGTCGTGGATGGGTATTCCAGCATGACAATGAGCCAAAACACACGGCCAAGGCATCAAAGGAGTCCCTCAATAAGAAGCACATTAAGTTCCTGGAGTGGCCTAGCTAGTCTCCAGACCTTAATCCCCAATAAAATCTGTGGTGGGAGCTGAAGGTTCAAGTTGCCAAACGTCAGCCTCGAAACCTTAATGACTTAGAGAAGATCTGCAAAGAGGAGTGGGACAAAATCCCTCCTGAGATGTGTGCAAACCTGGTGTCCAACTACAAGAATCGTCTGACCTCTGATTGCCAACAAGGGTTTTGCCACCAAGAACTAAGTCATGTTTTTTAGAGGGGTCAAATACTTATTTCCCTCATTAAAATGCAAATCAATTGATAACATTTCTGACATGCATTTTTCTGGATTATTTTGTTGTTATTCTGTCTCTCACTGTTCAAATAAACCCACCATTAAAATGATAGACTGATCATTTCTTTGTCAGTGGGCAAATGTACAAAATCAGCATGGGATCAAATACTTGTTGTTTCCCCTCACTGTATATATATATATATATATATATATATATATATATATATATATATATATATATATATATTATATGCACATATCTATATTATATGCACATATCTATATGTTTGAGACAAACATCATATAAACATTTGAGCATACACGATATAGCTGGCTTTTTGCATACATTGGCAATGGATAAGGCATGAGGATAATTGGCTATGGCAATAACAGTTACTAAGTCAGCCAAGCCACGCATCCTGTCATCACAGCAGCAGCTCATCGTGAGAGGACCATTTTTATGTGCTACAGCAGGAAGTAATAAAGATGTTGAGAAAAGTCCCTAATTTAATCAGATGAATAAGTGGTGATTTGGAGATAAAGTTCAGCACAAGTTGCAATTTGGAAACAGAAAAATACTGTTTCCCCTCCTGCTCTCTACACTGCTCTCACCAAGAGTAGGAGTGTTGCGTCACATTGAACCCTAATCCGTTTTCGTGCCTAAGTTGTTTGCCTCAAGTTCCGTAACTGACAAAGGCCAAATGGTATATTGTTTCTTGCTCAAACACAGAAATGTTTTACCTTTCCAGACCAAAGAGACACTATCTACTCAATCATTGAGATTGACAGGAAATGTGCATACAATATATCCCATAAGGTATTCAGTAGTAGAAAAAGTACCCAATTGCCATACTTAAGTAAAAGTAAAAGATACCTTATTAGAAATTGACTCAAGTAAAAGTCAACCAGTAAAAAAACTACTCAGGTAAAAGCCTAAAAGTATTTGGTTTTAAATATACATAAGAATCAAATGTAATTGCTAAAATATACTTAACGAGTCAAAGTAAAAATAATTTCACATTCCTTATATTAAGCAAACCAGGTGGCACGATTTCCTTTATTATATATATATTTTTACAAATAGCCAGGGGCACCTCTTTAAGGAATACCTGGGATAGGATAAGTAATCCCTCTCACCCCCCCCCCCTTTTAACATTTAGATGCACTATTGTAAAGTGACTGTTCCACTGGATGTCATAAGGTGAATGCACCAATTTGTAAGTCGCTCTGGATAAGAGCGTCTGCTAAACGACTTAAATGTAATGTAATGTAAATGCACACTCCAACATCATTTACAAACAATGCATGTGTGTTTAGTGAGTCCGCCAGATCAGAAGCAGTAGTGATGACCAGGCTCTTGATAAGTGTGGGAATTGGACCATTTTCCTGTCCTGCTAATCATCCAAAATGTAAGAAATACTTTTGTGGGTCAGGGTAAATATACAGAGTAAAAGGTACATCATTTTCTTTAAGAATGTAGTGGAGTAAAAGTCAGTTGTCAAAAATATAAATTGTTAAGCACAGATACCCCAAAAAACTCCTTAAGTAGTACTTAGTGTTTTTACTTAAGTACTTTACACCACTGAAGGTATTAAATAATGTTCTCTATGTGCCATCTCCGATTTTAAAAAGCATATAAACTCAAAATTCCATTGAGTGCCAAAAACAAAATGTCCACCCACTATATGTATTGAGGAGAAAATCTACTGGATTACATAGGCTACAATGAGGGCTGTTGTGTGATACAGAAAAGGAAGTAAATATTGGGCCCTGAGTGGTGTATTCCCAACATCCTACCTGTGATGGGGACATCTGGTCTGGGCTGCTCCTTCCTCCATGAGGGAACAAACACAGTGATATCAGTATGACCCCTGTCCAGGAAGAAGTTCACAGCCAGCTGGATTCCCAGGCAGGAAAACACTTCCTTGTTCCCGTGACTACAACAGAGGCAATAGAAATAAATATTGCTGAGCAAGCAAACCAATCAAATCCTTCTTTGTACACTACACTTCCTTCCTTGTTCACGTGGCTACAGAGGGGCAATAGAAATAAACTGTTGAGCAAGAAAACAAATCACGTTCAGAATTACTTATTTGTGTGGTCAGGGTAAGTGGCACCCTATAACCTACATAGTGCCTATGACTCTGGTCAATATAAGTGCACTATATAGGGAATATGTTTAAACTGTTGTTGTTCATGTTTTGCTGTGTTCTAGTGTACTATGGAATATATTGCTTTCTTATACTTGACACTTCTCCCAGTCATATTTAAGGTTAGAACTACCTTTCTAAGTGTTCTGATATTTCTAGCTTGGAGTTGTATTTTTATGATAACATAGCTACAGTTCTTCACTTTTTAATGTGTATAGTATTGCTGACTAGGTGTGGCCAATCAATTTTGTAACCACCCCCTCTTCAAATTGGGGCTAATTGGAAAAGCTGTTCAAGAGGACATTGCATTATTTCTTTGTACTCCCTGATGAAGGCCATGCAGCCGAAACGCGTCGGATTTTTAAAACCTTGTTTCTATTGAACATGCCATACAAATATAGGCATTTTAATTAATTATATGAAGAGTGCCTTGGTCCTTTCTTTTTGATGACCAATATTCAAAAATCTATTGAACTTAGTAGGGAAAATGTTAAAAGTTTATCATAAGACATGATCAGAATGCATCAGTGATTCGTAATTCCTAACTTTCTGAAGAGACAGGTGCTGCTACACCTGCATTGCTTGTTGTTTGGAGTTTTAGGCTGGGCTTCTGTACAGCACTTTGTGATATCAGCTGATGTAAGAAGGGCTATATGAATAAATTGGATTTGAATTCCCCCAGATGATGCTAATGAAAATTATTCTAGTAGATGGAAAGGCTTTCCCAAAAACCTTCTCAATTTAATGTTAACTAAAAAGTTGCCTATGCTTGCTTACCTAGCAGAATGAGAATTATTATTTGCATCAATCCAGTGGGTATTTATTTGGCAAACCGTACCATATGTGTGCACATAAACACAGCTAAACAGCATCTTGCTAGGTGAGCACTGGAATTAAAGGGGAACTATACCCAAAAATATTTGTAAAAAAATTAATAATGTTTAACCAGACTTCAAAAGTTGTCTCCTGATGTGGTGGAAGAATTGTGAACTTAGAAAAATAACTAAATTGGAGTTTCCATTAATAAAGTGTAACCTTGAGAGCAAAAACATGAAAACACAGGAGAAAACTTAAAATGCGGAAAATTACAGAATCAGACAAAAAATATATATTTTATAGGGCCCTACTATGCCGTTTACTTTTTGCATCTACGTCATATTGCTGAGTCTACCTTTAACAAAAACGTGTTATGGTAAAGATTGACTGTTGCACTGGTAAATGTACACTGTGCATTCTGAAAGTATTCCTTATTCTAAAATAGATTAAATTGTTTAAAAAAAAATTTAAGGATTCAGGCCCTTTACTCAGTACTTTGTTGAAGCACCTTTGGGAAAAGGAAAGGGTATACCTAGTCAGTTGAACTGAATGCATTCAACTGAAATGTGTCTTCCGCCTTTGGCAGCGATTAAAGTGTTCTTGTGTATGATGCTACAAGCTTGGCACACCTATATTTGGTGAGTTTCTTCCATTGTTCTCTGCAGATCCTTTCAAGCCCTGTCAGGTTGAATGGGGAGCGTCGCAGCACAGCTATTTTCAGGTCTCTCCAGAGATGCTCGATCGAGTTCAAGTCCAGGCTCTGGCTGGACCACTTAAGGACATTGAGACTTGTCCCAAAGCCACTCCTGTGTTGTCTTGGCTGTGTGCTTAGCGTTGTTGTCCTGGAGCAGGTTTTCATCAAGGATCTCTCTTTACTTTGCTCCGTTCATCTTTCCCTAGATTCGGACTAGCCTGACTGGCTTCCGTCTGTTCACTCTACAATGTAGGGCTTAATTGGTGGAGTGCTGCAGAGCTGGTTGTCCTTCTGGAAGGTCCTCCCATCTCCACTGAGGAACTCTGGAGCTCTGTCAGAGTGACCATCAGGTTCTTGGACACCTCCCTGACCAAGGCCCTTCTCACCAGATTTGCTCAGATTGGTAGGGCGCCCGGCTCTAGGAAGAGTTTTGGTGGTTCCAAACTTCTTATATTTTAAGAATGATGGAGGCCACTGTTCTTGGGGACCTTCAATGCTACAGACATTTGTTACTTTCCCCAGATCTGTGCCTCGACACAATCCTGTCTCGGAGCTTGATTTTTGCTCTGGCATGCAATGTCAACTGTGGGACTTTATATAGACAGGTGTGTGCCTTCCAAAATCAATTGAATTTACCACAGACTCCAATCAAGTTGTAGAAACAGCTCAAGGATGATCAGTGGAAACAGGATGCACCTGAGCTCAATTTCAAGTCCCATAGCAAAGGGTCTGAACACACGTGTAAATAAGGCATTTCATTTTTTTATACATTTACAAACATTTCTAAAAACCTGTTATCATTTTGTCATCATGGGTTATTGTGTGTAGATTGATGAGGAAAACAATTTATGTTATCCATTTTAGAATAAGGCTGTAACATAACAAAATGTGGAAAAAGTCAAGCGGTCTGAATACTTTCCGACCGCAGTGTACATGTATTATCCTCATCTAAGGACAGTCAGTAAATGCAACGCAATCAAGCCTGTTCCTGTTAGACTGAACTGATTTGCATGCTCAGATTTGCATACCTGAGCAACAAGGGAGAGATGTGCCTGTACAGGTGTGAGTGTGTATCAAAGTGGGAAGGAGGCCAAAGAAGTACGAGGAGCAGTGGATGGGGGAGTGAGATAAAAGGTTGAGGCTTCCTCCAGACTAACTCCAGCCACCCAAGTCATAGACTGTTCTCTCTGCTACCGCACGGCAAGCGGTACCGGAGTGCCAAGTGTGGGACCAAAAGGCTCCTGAACAGCTTTTACCCCCAAGCCATAAGACTGCCGAACAGTTAATCAAATGGCTACCATTACCACTTGCTTTGACTCCCTTTTTATTTGCGCTGAGTCTCTTGCACTGGCTCTATGCACACTCACTGGACTCTACCCACACACACATACTACAGTAACACACCAACACACACATGCAACCTACCTGCCCTCCAGGACACCTACAGCACCCGATGTCACAGGAAGGCCATAAACATCATCAAGGACAACAACCACCCGAGCCACTACCTGTTCACCCTGCTATCATCCAGAAGGTGAGGTCAGTACAGGTGCATCAAAGCTGGGCCCGAGAGACTGAAAAACAGCTTCTATTTCAAGGCCATCACTAGCACTGAGAGGCTTCTGCAAACATACAGACTTGTAACCATTAATGTTTACATATCTTGCATTACTCATCTCATATGTATATACTGTATTCTATCTATTGCATCTTAGCCTACGCCGCTCTGACATTGCTCATCCATATATTTATATATTCTTATTCCATTCCTTACTTAGATATGTGTGTATTAGGTATTTATTGTGGAATTGTTCAATATTACTTGTTAGATATTGCTGCACTGTCAGAACTAGAAGCACAAGCATTTCACTACACTCGCAATAACATCTGTTTACCATGTCTGTGTGACCAATAAAATTTGATTTGATAGATGCCACACACACATTCACATACGCTGCTACTCTATTATTTATCCTGTTTGCCTATTCACTTTTACCCCTACCTATCCGTACATATTACGTCAATTACATCATACCCCTTCACATTGACTCGTCGGTATCGGTACTGTGTATATAGTCTCGTTACTGTTATTTTATTGTGTTACTATTTTTTTTAAATTCTTACATTTTTAGCTCTGCATTGTTTGGAAAGGGCTTGTAAAGGAACCCTTTCCCGGTAACACAGACAAATTAAATTTGACACAGTCAACTTAAATAAAATTGTATTTGTCATATGCACTGAATACAACAGGTACAACAGACTTATTTTTTTCTACTATGCTATTAAATTGTTTATTCCATGTGTAACTCTGTGTTGTTGTCTGTTCACACTCCTATGCTTCATCTCAGCCAGGTCACAGTTGCAAATGAGAACTTGTTCTCAACTAGCCTACCTGGTTAAATAAAGGTGAAATAAATTAAAAATACATTTTTTTTAAAGTCTGTTGTATTCAGTGCATATGACAAAAACAATTGTATTTCATTTGACTGTGTCACCTGATAGTGACTGAGTATTGAGGGCTGAACCACCATCCCGACTTCTAGCTAGATCGTAATTATTAGGTTAGGGCAGGAGTTTAGCGTAATAAGGAAATGATCTGTTCTTGAGAACAGGAGGGGGTATTCTGCCGGTAAAGTACAAACCACAAGTTCCTTCCTAGAAACAGTCACTGGAGAGATTAGATTAAAGCTGGTCGAAGCATGTATCTACGTGTATTCCATGAACATTATCCATTAAGCGTGATTATATGTCTACATTATGTCCACCCTCCACTTTCTGCAATTAGAGCACAGATCTGAGAACACGACTGATTTGTTTGTAATGTTCACAACTGAAGAGCACTTTAATGCTGACTCAAAGACTTATTAGTAGTGCAGGTTGAGGTACGGGGAGTCCTGATGAGTGGCCAGTAATGTACATAACATGCAGATGTCACAGAACCCTGATACCTTCCTCAATGCAAACCAATTAAGTATCCTCAGGACCCTATCAAAACAGCTGAATAATACATTCTGCTATAACTATCACCAGCAAACAGCTATTCAAGACACAGGTAGTTTCCCAGAAACAGATTAAGCCTAGTCCAAGACTAAAAATTACTTTCTTTGAAGAATCTCCATTGAGCATGCTTTTTACATTTAAGTAGACACTCTTATTCAGAGCGATTTACAAGGAGCAATTAGGGTTATGTGCCTTGCTCAAGGGCACTTCGGCAGATTTTTCATCTAGTCGGCTCGGGGATGCGAACCAGCAACCTTTTGGTTACTGGCCCAATATTCTCAATCGGTACGCTACCTGCCACCCCTTTAAATCTAGGACTAGGCTTAAGCTGTGTCTGGGAAACCAGTCCTCTACTCACCTCATAGCCATATTACTCCCATCGATCACTATGGGTTTCAGGTCATCTTCCTCCTCACTGGCTGCATCCTCCCAAATTGGTGGAGGGGTGAGGGGCAGGCTACTAAGGGTCTCCCCTCTAGCAACCAGGACAGACATGGTAGTTGGGGCTCCCTCCTTCTCCATCCCTTCTGGGCTGGCTCCAGTCTGCACCAGCTCCCCCAGAATCCTGTTAGTGTCTGTGTTCAGGCCAAACTTCTGCAGCACGGTCTGGACCTGCGCTGGGGAGTAGCCCAGTTTACGGTAGAAGTCCAGCTGAGCCTCTCCAGGGTCTGTGGCGGTCTTGCCGCTCTCCTCTGGAGCAGAGCATTGGGTGCCTCTCTGGTGCATTCTCTCACAGATGGGATAGGGTGGATGATGATTGTGGAAGGCAGGCAGAGCGGAGAGCCATCCGTCTGTGTCGTGGGGCTCTGTGGGGCTCAGACGGGCTGTGTAGGAGAACTCATTCCGTGGGAAGACCTCTGTGACTGGGTACAGCTTTGGGATGGGACTGACTTCTATGTTCATCTCTCCCTCTCCCCCCTTCGGCCAGTGCTCATATGTCACACCTGTTTAAAAAAAACATTGTTTTGGTTGTGTGAAGTGGTATAAAAAAATGTTTTCCCCAATCATATCAATACCATTGTTTAAAAACAATACAATCTGATGACAGATCACATCTCACTTTAGTATTGAAATTGACGTCTGTATTAGTTCTCACTAAAAATACCATTAATAAATGAGTTAATTTTACAGTTGTCACAAAATACTAATAACTAATGATCATGGTTTAACAGCGTCCCCCGCTCATTTCTGCCAGTATCATATAATGAAGCCTAAATAAATGTATTGTATTCCTTCATACACTGTACATTTACAGTACCCTTATTTGGTCAGAAAATACATGTATGTTATTGATATAGTTCTACTGTATTATACTTTGACTGGGCTACACTCCTTTTCAATGGATAACGGCGATTATTGATTAATTCGGCCTATAGTGTCTTGGTTAATTTTATCATTGCCTATGTCTATTGTCAACCACTCCAGTATTTTCAGGAAATTAAATACATGTTCGGTGTTCATTCCCAGAGACATGTGTCAGAGACATGTAAAATGTATCCTACCAACCTGAGTTTACCTTCTTTGATTTGTTCTACAAGTTAGTTTTGGAAAATCTAAAACGTCTGCCTTCATGAGATTTTGACACCGTTACCTGGCCCAATGTTGGACTGATGGGTTACTCCTTAGTCCAAAGACCGTACATTTTCTGTTTAAAGGGCGAATTGGCTCTGAAACAGCCAAATACTCCATGTCAACGTGAATCGATTCTCAATTGCGGTACAATAAACAAATCCCTCTATTTTCATATCAAATCTAAATAAATGTAACAAATACAAAATCCACACTTACTGTACCCCGTGTTAACCGATTTTAGCACAATTGTAGCGGATGGTATTTTTCAGTGACAACACGTCTGTGGCATCTTTCTTTCGTTTACACACAGGTGTTTGGAGTTGCAGATATTTAATTAACGTTAGCACAGGTAGGCGAGTCCACGGACTGTCTTCCGTGGACAAGCGCTGTAATATAGCAGTGTCGGAACCCTAACTCTACAGTAGGTGTGTATCAATTTAACGTTTTGTTTTTTTATAAATTATCTTTCGCGGATATGAAAGATAAGGTCCTTATGCTTTCAAAACAGTACCCCAAGCGATGCGTCTTTATGTTTCGACCGAGCGTTGCGCTTCTTATCAAAAGTCCCCCATACAGAAGTCTCCTTTGCCCAATGATCAAGGGCTACATGTTCCCAAATAAGAAACTAAGTAAACCCGTTAACGTAGTTATCCTACTTACCAGTAATTTATAGTCCAACATTTTCGGCCATTCATGTTATATGTTCGTGTTGTTATCCATGTGAAATATCTTGCTCTCTTATGAGCAGTTTCACGGTGGACAGTAGGCTACAACAGCATATTGGAGGCGATGACGTCAGTCATACGCTTCAAACTCTTAACAAGGAAATAGTGTTTTGTTTCGCTATACTTTTTTTACACGTTTATTTATTAAAAAACTCGACAAGTCAGTTAATAACACATTCTTATTTACAATGACGGCCTACCGTGGAACAACTTCCTTGTTCAGGGCAAGAACGACGGATTTGTACCTCGTCAGTTCGGGGATTCGATCCAGAAACCTTTCGCTCTAACACTAGGGCTACCGCCCCTGTTTGATGTAGTAATGTAAGTTGTTGATCATTTCATATTATGAATAAACGATTTTTAAAAATAAAATAGAGCGTTTTCCGTTTTATTTTGGTATTGTCTGACTGAACACTTGATTCAAAGCCTTTTACAAAAAAAATTCAAGGGCGCCAATATTGTTATCAACTAATCGATGGTATGATAAATGTATTTAGATCAGAGACGTATTTGCTATTCTTGCTACTGCCTATCCTATTTTTGTAGGCTAGGCTACCATAAGACATTTTGATTTCTGCTTGTTTTATTATAGGTTCACATCTCCCCTCTCTACCTGTATTTGCCTCCTGGTAAAGGAACAGAGTCAACATGGGGTATTTAGCCAGTAGTGTCATCAGTTTTAAGATTGCCTAACTTTGATTATCATTGAGGGGTAATTATGTTTTTGACTCACATCATATAGTTATTCAAGCATTATCTTATATCTGAAGTGATCATTGGCTGATACAATAAAGTATGATTTCTTCTTATTTCTGTAATGTATAGAATATGGATGGATCTTCCTTTCTAAGAAGATTGGTTGTTGATGTAAAGGGCAAAGGCTGGTCGTATTGGTGAGTTTTTCCCTTTCCACTGTCTGTAAACACTATTATAGGGCACTGTCTATTTTCTACTGTCTATAGACTCACAATAAATACAGGAAATATGCATTTGAGATTCCATTGACAACATTGGTAAATAACTGCTCTACATTTTCCTTCACCATAAAAGGAAGATAAAGGACAACTGTATGAACTTAGACCAGACAGAGAAACAGTCAGAAATCAGCTGTGTGGTCTGATGACCTATGACCGAACAATACACCCTTTTTCTACAATTGTAGTTTTCCTAAGGCTCTTACCTGATTTTGGCATTTAGGCATGTTCTTGAGCTGTTTTTCATACTCAAGAGAAACTCTTTGTCTTTATTTGCATACAGTTTAGTCTGAGGAGTAGGATAAGGTTGCATTGATGCTTGGGCTATTTTCTTATGGGTCATACTTATGCATTCAAATCAGTCATGTTTGTCTGCTTGCTTGCAATATGTAATTCGTTTTTCCTTACCTCTCGATATAAATGTTTTAGAATCTGTGTCGTATAACTTTTATAAATTCTTTCCTGTTTCATCACAGCAAGGGACTATAAACCCAAAATCTTTGGATAGACTAATTTAGACAGGGATGATCTGATCACCTTGAACTTAAGACTACACTTAAAGTAGTATTTACAGTAGTACTATTACATTTAAACCTAGGGGACTCACTGACTGGGTTTAGTTCGGGTGGGCAACTCCAGGAGAAAAAGTGTGACATCTATCAGGCCCCCGAGTACTGGAGTTGCCCACCCCTGTCCGGGAGGGCGCGGACGGAACTAAACCCACAGTTAGTGACTCCTCTGAGGGGCTAAGCCCCCTTATGGAGCTGGGCCCGTGTGTAGTGGATAGCAGAAAAGAGGAAAATCTGTCACTATTATTGATGTTTGACGAAGCTGGGATATGTGAGTTATATGGTGTGAGCTTTCGCATCCAAGCCGTTGTTTTTCTGGAATTGCAAAAGGTATGGCCATGTATCAAGTGTGTGCCAAAGCAATGTTGAAGAATCTGTGGATGTACATTTACATTTACATTTACATTTACATTTAAGTCATTTAGCAGACGCTCTTATCCAGAGCGACTTACAAATTGGTGCATTCACCTTATGGCATCCAGTGGAACAGTCACTTTACAATAGTGCATCTAAATCAGTGTTGCAATTGTGCTGGAAATCATGTTCCCAATTCCCTGGAGTGCCCGGTTAGGGTAAAGGAGTATGAAGTGGCAAGGGTTTGGGCAGCAGGTCTCCTGCACAAAATTGTTGCAAGAGCAAGTGAAGATATGGCAGTGGATACCCCACAGCCTGTGGAAATTCAGTGTCCAACAATTGAGGGAAACTGATATGCTGAAATGGATTATGATTTTTATTTTATTTTTACCTTTATTTAACCAGGCAAGTCAGTTAAGAACATATTCTTATTTTCAATGACGGCCTGGGAACAGTGGGTTAACTGCCTGTTCAGGGGCAGAACGACAGTTTTGTACCTTGTCAGCTCGGGGGTTTGAACTCGCAACCTTGCGGTTATTAGTCCAACGCTCTGCCGCTGATACTAGTTAATCACATTTTTTTAACGTATGAAAATTAAAATAGTTCGCCATGCATGATTAGCATGATCCCTAACGTTTGCTATTTCAATTGATCGATAACTGAGCTAGCCTAAATGTTAAAGGCTTGTGCGTATGCTTTGTTCAGTATGAACACGCACAAAATGCTAGCAATAGCTTAGCTAGCCTAATCTCTAGCAGCTCGTTTTCCTTATGAAAACTCACCAAATCCTGGCGTCAATCTTTCCCTCAATCACTTCACAGCATGTTTGTATAGATAAGTGACCCCTTCTGTCTCAGCCTCCAGTATTTATTCTGTAGTAGTTTATGTGTCGGGGGCTAGGGTCAGTTTGTTATATCTGGAGTACTTCTCCTGTGCTATTCGGTGTCCTGTGTGAATTTAAGCATGCTCTCTCTTTCTCTCTCTTGGAGGACCTGAGCGCTAGGACCATGCCTCAGGACTACCTGACATGATGACTCCTTGCTGTCCCCAGTCCACCTGGCTGTGCTGCTGCTCCAGTTTCAACTGTTCTGCCTTATTATTATTTGACCATGCTGGTCATTTATGAACATTTGAACATCTTGGCCATGTTCTGTTATAATCTCCACCCGGCACAGCCAGAAGAGGACTGGCCACCCCACATAGCCTGGTTCCTCTCTAGGTTTCTTTCTAGGTTTTGGCCTTTCTAGGGAGTTTTTCCTAGCCACCGTGCTTCTACACCTGCATTGCTTGCTGTTTGGGGTTTTAGGCTGGGTTTCTGTACAGCACTTTGAGATATCAGCTGATGTATTAAGGGCTATATAAATACATTTGATTTGATGTGAGTGCTCTACACTGTAGCTCTACACGTTCCGTTCTAGCTGTTTTAAGAGAGGACTAAGAAAATATTGAGTTTTGATTGGCTCAAAATAAACTGCTGTCAACTTAAACATATCAACAGCAATATAGTATAATATGATTGGTTATTGGAATCTCACAAGTAAGATAAGTATTCAACATTAGTTGAGTTGCGTTACAAACGACTTCAACCATACTTATTCTTTCGATTCCTTAATCAATTCCTTGATAGATTTTTCCAGCTTTCTTCATGCTCATCTCTTGTAGTTTCACTCTGAAAAGCACAGTCTCACTGTCATGTTTGCTCAAGAACTCCCACAGAATGTTCAGGACCTCATGGAAATTGGTATGTTTAAATGCCCATTCATGACATCAAGGATGTTATGGAAAATACTGGCCTCTACACGTATATCGAAGTATCACAATCCTGCTTTCAGCTTGTTCTCCAAGGTCCAAGCCTGACACTGTATAAGTGGTCCACCATACAGAGTTAGGCCCTCATGAGTTCCGGGGATAGTGAGAACTTGAAGGAGTTTGTCATCAAGTATATATGCCACGATGAACCACAAGCAGTTGTGAAAATCCTGAAAGGGAAGAGACAGAAAATCACATTTCTATCAACCAACATTAATATCATGATGATGTCATTTTTTTTTTTTATGGCTAACTCCATGTGGAAAAAGAAAAGTATGCAAGTAGGTAACTCTGACTTACAAAGAGAGAAGACATAGGCATAGAGGGAAACCCATGGTTGTGGTATTTCCAAAAAAGACAGTCTGGGAAAGGAAAGAGTGGATATGGTGTTGTGGAAATTCTTACAAAGGGACACTCAAAGTCAATCTTAAATTAATCATAATCATCCAGCGTGCTGGAGAGGTTCCAACAAACTTGATGCACCTCTGTCTGTCAGGAGCTCTAATGTGGCAGTCCCGTTTAGTTCTCTTTTTATAAACTGGGTGGTTGGAGCCCTGAATTCTGATTGTCTGACAGCCATGGTATATAAGACCATATACCACGTACTGTTGAAGTCAGAAGTTTACATACACTTAGGTTGGAGTCATTAAAACTCGTTTTTCAACCACTCCACAAATGTATTGTTAACAAACTATAGTTTTGGCAAGTCGATTAGGACATCTACTTTGTGCGTGACACGAGTAATTTTTCCAACAATTGTTTACAGACAGATTATTTCACTTATAATTCACTGCACCACAATTCCAGTGGGTCAGAAGTTTACATACACTAAGTTGGATGTGCCTTTAAACAGCTTGGAAAATTCCCAAAAATTATGTCATGGCTTTAGAAGCTTCTGAGAGGCTAGTTGACATCATTTGAGTCAATTGGAGGTGTACCTGTGTATGTACTTCAAGTCCTACTTTCAAACTCAGTGTCACTTTGCTTGACATCATGGGAAAATCAAAAGAAATCAGCCAAGACCTCAGGAGAAAAACAATTGTAGATCTCCACAAGTCTGGTTCATCCATGTGATACATTTCCAAATGCCTGAAGGTACCACGTTCATCTGTACAAACAATAGTACGCAAGTGTAAACACCATGGGACCACGCAACCGTTATACCGCTCAGAAAAGAGACGCGTTCTGTGTCCTAGAGATGAACGTACTTTGGAGTGAAAAGTGCAAATCAGTCCCAGAACATCAGCAAAGGACCTTGTGAAGATGCTGGAGGAAACGGGTACAAAAGTATATATTCACAGCAAAACGAGTCCTATGTCGACATAACCTGAAAGGCCACTGCTCCAAAACCGCCATAAAAAAGCCAGACTACGGTTTGCAACTCCCAGTTGATATATTTATCGAATAGATATTTGAAAAACACCTTGAGGATTGATTATAAAAAACGTTTGCCATGTTTCTGTCAATTCTATCCATAATATGGAATTTTTGCCTGCGTTGTCGTGACCACTATTTCCGGTGGATTCCTAGGTATAAAAGCATCAAACTAACAGAGGTATTTGGATATAAAAATATATTTATGGAACAAAAGGAACATTTGCTGTCTAACTGGGAGTCTCGTGAGTGAAAACATCCGAAACTCATCAAAGGTAAATGATTCATTTGATTGCTTTTCTGATTTTCATGACCAAGCTTCATGATGCTAAGTGTACATAACGCTATGCTAGGCCATCAATAAACTTACACAAACGCTTGTATTGCTTTCGCTATAAAGCATCATTTCAAAATCTGAGACGACAGGGTGATTAACAAATGCCTAAGCTGTGTTTCGCTATATTTCACTTGTGATTTCATGAATATTAATATTTTTTAGTAATATTTTTTGACTGTTGCGCTATGCTATTCAGCGTTGCTGATGACAAACATACTGGATCCGGATGGGTAGTTCTAAGAGGTTAAAGCTTGGTCGCAAATGGATTTTCCAAATGGACAATGACACCAAGCATACTTAGTATGCAAGTATAAACACCATGGGACCATGCAGCCGTCATACCGCTCAGGAAGGAGACGCATTCTGTCTCCTAGAGATGAACAGACTTTTGTACGAAAAGTGCAAATCAATCCCAGACCAACAGCAAAAGACCTTGTGAAGATGCTGGAGGAAACAGGTACAAAAGTCTCTATATCCACAGTAAAACGAGTCCTATATCGACAACCTGAAAGGCCGCTCAGCAAGGAAGAAGCCACTGCTCCAAAACCGCCATAAAAAATCCAGACTACGGTTTGCAACTGCACATGGGGACAAAGATTGTACTTTTTGGAGAAATATCCTCTGGTCTGATGCAACACAAATAAAACTGTTTGGCCATAATGACCATCGTTGTTATGTTTGGAGGAAAAAGGGGGAGGCTTGCAAACCAAAGAACACCATCCCAACCGTGAATAACGGGGGTGGCAGCATCATGTTGTGGGGATGATTTTCTGCAGGAGGGATTGGTGCACTTCACAAACTAGATGGCATCATGAGGAAGGGAAATTATGTGTATATATTGAAACATCCCAAGACATCAGTCAGAAAGTTAAAGCTTGGTCGCAAATGGGTCTTCCAAATGGACAATGAACCCAAGCATACTTCCAAAGTTGTGGCAAAATTGCTTAAGGACAACAAAGTCAAGGTATTGGAGTGGCCATCACAAATCCCTGACCTCAATCCCATAGAAAATTGGTGGGCGGAACTGAAAAAGCGTGTGCGAGCAAGGAGGCCTACGAGCAAGTACGAGCAAGAACTCAGTTACACCAGCTCTGTCAGGAGGAATGGGCCAAAATCCACCCAACTTATTGTGGGACTCTTGTGGAAGGCTACTCAAAACATTTGACCTATGTTAAACTTTTTAAAGGCAATGCTACCAAATACTAATTGAGTGTATGTACACATCTGACCCACTGGGAACGTGATGAAAGAAGTTTAAAGCTGAAATAAATCATTCTCTCTACTATTATTCTGACATTTCACATTCTTAAAATAAAAAGTGGTGATCCTAACCGACCTAAGGCAGGGAATTTTTACTAGGATTAAATGTCAGGAATTGTGAAAAACTGAGTTTAAATGTATTTGGCTAAGATGTATGTAAACTTCTGACCTTAACTTATGACAAAACATTTAGTTTCACTGCTCTAATTACGTTGGTAGCCAGTTTATAATAGCAATAAGGCTCTTCGGGGGTTTGTGATACATGACCATTATACCACGGCTACAGGCTGTGTCCAGGCACTCTGTGTTGCGTAGTGCCCAATAATAGCCCTTAGCCATGGTATATTGGCCATATACAACACCTCCTTGGGCCGTATTGATTTATGGAACAAAAGGAACATTTGCTCTCTAACTGACATCATTTGACATCATTTGACATCATTTGAGTCAATTGGAGGTGTACCTGTGTATGTACTTCAAGTCCTACTTTCAAACTCAGTGTCTCTTTGCTTGACATCATGGGAAAATCAAAAGAAATCAGCCAAGACCTCAGGAGAAAAACAATTGTAGATCTCCACAAGTCTGGTTCATCAACTGCAGACAACTCATATTTGCATGATTTAGCTTATTCATAATGAATTAATCATTAACGTTTGCTTAATTCATGTGACCGACCAATACTGGGTCATGCATGTGACATACCAATAGATCACGAGGCTTCTTCTCTCTAAGCTGAGACCTTGAAACTGAGATATCCCTTTCTCTAAACAAGGTTCTGGGTGTTGTCGTGGTAATTTCCTGTATTACTAAATGATTAGAGTTATAAACCACACACAAGTCAGAGTTATATTTAAACTTAATCTTTAATTATATGAGCTTCACCATAGCCATTTGACTCTCAGATCAATTCAGAGTCTGTAAATGAATTCTGAGAGTCCCAACATAATGGAAACTGAGATCTTTTATAGCAAAGATACACCCCTCCCCTCTCAACTTACTTTGTGACAGTGTGACTGTTTGAGGTTGTGGGCAGGTGTATTTTATATTGATAACAAGTTCAAACAGGTGCCATTAATACAGGTAACAAGTGGAGGACAGAGGAGCCTCTTAAAGAAGAAGTTACAGGTCTGTGAGAGCCAGAAATCTTGCTTGTTTGTAGGTGACCAAATACTTATTTTCCACCATAATTTGCAAATAAAGTCATTCAAAATCCTACAATGTGATTTTCTGGATTTCTCATTTTGTCTGTCATAGTTGAAGTGTACCTATGATGACAATTACAGGCCTCTCTCATCTTTTTAATTGGGAAAACTTGCACAATTGGTGGCTGACTAAATACTTTTTTGCCCCACTGTATGTAAACGCAGCCTTTGTATCTAACTATTTATGTTGACATTATACGTTGTTTTAGATATATTATTTGAAGCAGCTCTTCTACATACACAATAGAGAGATTTTTTTAGAAAACATTTTAAATGGAAATGTTACATACATAAGAGGGTGTAAGTGATCCCCTTAGAGACTTGAAATCATTTACATGTCCAGATGAATCACCATCAAAACAAGTAGTAATATGCATTGTAACCTGTAGGTGTCACTGTGGGTTTAGATACTGGTTTCTGAAAGGCCCTGTGCTATTTTATTAAACGTATTGATGGGAAAAAACTACCCTCAGACAGATCTCAGCACAGATGGGTTAATTTTAAAGTAACTATCAGATTTGCATATTTCAACTGCAACATGGAACAGTTGGTCTTTCCTAGTTAAACATGCAGTTGATATACAAAATACCACATAGTAGAGAATTGTTTTACTGTTTGAAGGGAGCATTTGATTTTGTATTTATTGTTGTAAGGTTTTAGATGGGATTCTTCTTTACTAAGGTTAATTGGACAATAATTGTGTTTTTTAATCTCTTCAATGTTTCTCATTGCATCTCTTCTTCCTTGGTTATTCCAGTAAGGCTTTGGGCTACCCTGGGGGTTCAGGCCCAGGTTCTGCTGTTTCGGGTTCTGCTGGTTAAGCCTCTACTGGTTCGGCCTCTGCTGGTTCAGTGTCTACTGGTTCTGGCTCTGGCTCTGCTGGTTCAGGCTCTGCTGGCTCAGTCTCTGCTGGGTCTGGCTCAACTGGTTCAGGCTCTGCTGGTTCAGGCTCTTCTGCTGGTTCTTCTGCAAGTTGGGGCTCTGCTGGTTCAGCCTCTACTGGTTCAGGATCTACTGGTTCAGGCTCTGCTGGTTCAGCCTCTGCTGGCTCTACTGGTTCAGTATCTACTGGTTCAGGCTCTGCTGGCTCTACTGGATCTGGCTCTGGCTCTGCTGGTTCAGGCTCTGCTGGCTCAGTCTCTGCTGGGTCTGGCTCAACTGGTTCAGGCTCTGCTGGTTCAGGCTCTTCTGCTGGTTCTTCTGCAAGTTGGGGCTCTGCTGGTTCAGCCTCTACTGGTTCAGGATCTACTGGTTCAGGCTCTGCTGGTTCAGCCTCTGCTGGCTCTACTGGTTCAGGATCTACTGGTTCAGGCTCTGCTGGCTCTACTGGTTCAGGCTCTAGCTCTACTGGTTCAGGCTGTGTGGGTTCAGGCTCTACTGGTTCTGGTTCTACTGGTTCAGGCTCTACTGGCTCAGGTCCTGCTGGCTCAGATTCTGCTGGTTCAGGCTTGGCTGGTTCAGCCTCTGCTGGCTCTGGCTCTGCTGGTTCAGGCTCTGCTGGTTCAGGCTCTTCTAATGGCTGAACCTCTGCTGGTTCAGCCTCTGCTGGCTCTGGCTCTGCTGGTTCTGGCTCTGCTGGTTCAGGCTCTGCTGGTTCAGGCTCTGCTGGTTCAGGCTCTTCTGCTGGCTGAGGCTCTGCTGGTTCAGGTTCTGCTGGTTCAGCCTCTGCCGGCCCTGACTCTACTGGTTCAGGCTCTGCTGGTTCAGGCTCTTCTACTGGCTGAGTTTCTGCTGGTTCAGGCTCCGCTGGTTCAGGCTCCGCTGGCTCGGGCTCTACTGGTCCAGGCCCTGCTGTTTCAGACTGTGCCGGTTCAGGCTGTACTAGTTCAGGCTCTTCGGCTGGCTGAGGCTTTGCAGGTTCCCGCTCTAATGGTTCAGGCTGTTCTGGTTGTTCAGATGAACCACTTCCTGGATTTCTGTTTATCTCAATGATGTTATGGATGAGGTCTGGACTGGGGAAGTCCATGCTGATTACCCCCAAGCAGTCTGGTTTGTTAGAGCCTGTCTGTAGTTCAACTATGAGCTTATTGAGCTGACCATTAACCACTTTGGCCACAGTTTTAGGGCCTTTGAAAATGGCTGTGGCGGAGGAATCGGTCAGTGCCAATGCATGACCACAATTCTCTTCAGCTTCTTTCAGATGTTTTGTGATCTTCTTCATCTTGTTTTCAATGTCTTTGAATGTGTCGTCGCCTGTGACAAAAGTGTCATGGTTAAGTGTTCCAACATTGAAATTGGTACTCTGCACGAAGATGATCTTCCCCTTTGCTTCTTGCATTTTAGGGACAAATGTCTTTGTCCATATTCTATCTTCAGAATTCTCAATCAATGTTTTGATACATTTTCCAGCTTTTTTCATGCTTATTCCTTGCAGTGTCACTCTCAAAAGCACAGACTCACTTCCATGTTTGTCCAAGAACTCCCATAGAATGTTCAGCACCTCATGGAACTTGGTGTGTACTAAATGCCCATCCATGACATCAAGGATGTTGTGGAACATACTGGCCTCTACACGTATATCAAAGTACCGCAATCCTGCTTTCAGCTGGTTCTCCAAGGTCCAAGCCTGACACTGTATAAGTGGTCCACCGTACAGAGTTAGGCTCTCATGAGTTCCGGGGATAGTAACAGCTGAAAGGAGTTTGTCATCAGGTATAGACTCCATCCACTTTTCCTGATAAGAGTTTTCATTAAGTGTTGAGTCGTCACTAAAACCTATATGTTCAGGCTCTGCTGGTGCAGGCTCTACTGATTCAGGCTCTTCTGAGTGCTCAGATGAACCACTCCCTGGTTTTCCATTGACCTCAATGATGTTATGGATGAGGTCTGGACTGGGGAAGTCCATGCTGATTACTCCCAAGCAATCTGGTTTGTTAGAGCCTGTCTGTAGTTCAACTATGAGCTTATTGAGCTGACCATTAACCATTGTGGCCACAGTTTTAGGGCCTTTGAAAATGGCTGTGGCGGAGGAATCGGTCAGTGCCAATGCATGACCACAATTCTCTTCAGCTTCTTTAAGGTGTTTTGTGATCTTCTTCATCTTGTTTTCAATGTCTTTGAATGTGTCGTCGCCTGTGACAAAAGTGTCATGGTTAAGTGTTCCAACATTGAAATTGGTACTCTGCACGAAGACGATCTTCCCCCTTGCTTCTTGCATTTTGGGGACAAATGTCTTTGTCCATATTCTATCTCCAGAATTCTCAATCAATGTTGTGATACATTTTCCAGCTTTTTTCATGCTTATTCCTTGCAGTGTCACTCTCAAAAGCACAGACTCACTTCCATGTTTGTCCAAGAACTCCCATAGAATGTTCAGCACCTCATGGAACTTGGTGTGTACTAAATGCCCATCCATGACATCAAGGATGTTGTGGAACATACTGGCCTCTACACGTATATCAAAGTACCGCAATCCTGCTTTCAGCTGGTTCTCCAAGGTCCAAGCCTGACACTGTATAAGTGGTCCACCGTACAGAGTTAGGCTCTCATGAGTTCCGGGGATAGTAACAGCTGAAAGGAGTTTGTCATCAGGTATAGACTCCATCCACTTTTCCTGATAAGAGTTTTCATTAAGTGTTGAGTCGTCACTAAAACCTGAACCACAAGGAGTTGTGAAAATCCTAGAAGGGAAGAGACATAACATCACATTTCTGTCAACCTACATTAACTAAATGATCATGTAATTTTGCTTTCTTTGAATAACTCCAGTACCATGTGGCAAACGAGCCTAATGCAAGCAAATAACTCTTTACTTACAAAGAGAGAAGACATAGGCATAGAGGGAAGCCCATGGTTGTAGTATTTCCAATGAAGCCAGTCTGGGAATGAAAAGAGCGGATGCACTTGTCCCATGAACTGTATAGTAATGACACACACAAGACAAAAAGTGAACTTACAAAACTTTTCATAACAATTTCCCATGTTAAAATCCAAGCTGTATCCTATTCAAAAGCTATGTTACAAATACTGCTCAGTCATTTTCAATCAGCCAATTAGTCCATGATATATACTGAGTGTACAAAACTTTAGGAACATCTTCCTAATATTGAGTTGCACACGCTTTTGCCCTCAGAACAGCCTCAATTCATCAGGACATTGACTACAAGGTGTCAAGTGTTCCACAGGGATCATGTTGACTCCAATGCTTCCCAAAGTTGTGTCAAGTTGAACCATTCTTGACACACATGGGAAAATGTTGAGCGTGAAAACCCCAGCAGCGTTGCAGTTCTTGACACACTCAAACCGGGGCGCCTGGCACCTACTACCTTAACCTGTTCAAAGGCACTTAAATATTTTGTCTTGCCCATTTACCTTTTGAATGGCACACATACATATTCCATTTCTCAATTGTCTCAGGTTAAAGAAGGATTTTTATTCCTTGTCTCCTCCCCTTCATCTACATTTAATGAAGTGGATTTAACAGGTGACATCAACAAGGGAACATAGCTTTCACCTGGATACACCTAATGTTTTGTACACTCAGTGTATATATATTATAATTTTTTTGTCCATGATATTTTCTTACCTCTACAGGTGTTTAAGAGTCTTCTAATCCCCCAGTTTGTATCAAAGGATGACAATGATCCTGTTCGTGGAACTGTCTATTGGATAACTGACTGTAAGGCTATTAGGACTACACCCACACTGCTCTGTGGCTCACAAATGTACATAAAAGATATTAGGAATTTGCATCTTTCACTGTACCTGTCCTGCCCTAAGTCACACACTAATACATCTCATGATACTGTATTGCAATAAGTTAATATCGATTCCAAGGAATGCATAAAAGATGACGATGAGAGAGTTGTGGGACAATATGGCCTTGGAATGGTTCCTTTTAGCAATACAGAAACATGATGAGTAGACACAATAATTAAACTGTAATGTTTGAGTACTGATCTCCCCTTTGATGATCATGGAAATACGGGCCAGTCATGAATGGGAGTATTTTCATATTGTAACACAGCCATCAGTGGCATGAAAGAAGCTATTCATTGCCATGTTTGATTTCAGGTTATACAACTTGTCAGGTAATTCTTATGACTCCTCAACAACAGGTACCAACCATGCTTGCATTTAACTTTTATTTTATATTTTGAATAGTCACTATTTATATGCAACATTTTTTTTAGGTTTGGCTTGACCATCCCCTACCAGATATGATGAGATGTCCTATCAAAAAAGTATCTCCCTGGACAAATTTGTTTCAAAGGGCATCAGTGGTGACCCGTCATTCAGGGCAGGTGGGGCACCTGTTTTTTTGGGGGAAGGGGGCTTTCCTGTTTTGCATGTTATTTTGACATTAATACATGTCACATATCAGTTTGCAAATAATGTAAAAAGATATATATCATTGAGGTAATAAAGCTGCATACAAACATGGTCTCTTTTTAGTTTTCTTGAGTAAGGGAGCTCCAAATTGCAGGTGTTTCAGCCTAGCTCAGTGCTTTCTGTGGTGGTGCGGCAAGCTAGCAGAAAATCCGGAGCGTTGGGCCGTGATTGGCTCAGTGTTCTGTCACTCATGGGGACACAAATGTCACTGCCAAGTCTAAGCGTAGACCTAGAAAATTCTAGCCACATGGATGCTGCCACAGAGTTACATTACTTCTAATGTGGCCCATCCAAGAATGCTCAAGGATAAAATGATGTCAAATCACCTTATCTACAGTAGCTTTGATTGGACTGATCATGTCAAGATCATATTTTCAAAATCTTAGCTAGCAGTCATCATCATGAATCCAGTCAACAATCTACTGGCAAATCATTTTTAATCCTTGTCATTTGAAGAAAAATAAGGAAGTGAAATTATTGATAAAACATATCGGTGCTCATCGGCCATTGGACAGAAACATTACACAACAAGTGGGAAATTGCAAATTCAACAATGAGAGGTTTGGAAGGAATCAGTGGCTAACTGTGAGTTCAAGACAACTAGGAAAATACGTTTTGAACTTTCATCCAACTCGGAATTATAAATCGGGTACTTAGGCCCATCTCTAGAGCTTGCAATTCTGGATGCAAATCTCTCATAAAAGCAAAATATGGTCAGCATCGCTGTGTGCTGCTGGTTATAACATGGCAATAAAGAAGAGAGAGAAAGGAGGGACCAGTTTACTGTTTTAAGTGGGATGCTGCAGTTTTGCACATTGTTATTTATCTTTCTTTGATATGGTGCAATATTCTATTATTATGTTGTTCAGATTTGTATTTATTTTGAATTGTTACATTTATATACACTTTGTTTATATACATTAAAAAGTTGTACTTTAAATGCACATGTGTAATAGCATCCTTCTTTTTTTACATTTATTTCAATTTGTGGGATGCTGCAGTTTTGAAAATGTCCCTTTGATGTGGTGCAATATTCTATTTTGCTGTTCAGATTTATATCGTTTTGAATGGTTAGATTTATATGCACTTCGTTTATATACCGTAACGACCCTGGGTTTATAACCGTGGATATCGACTCTGCCACTCGAGTATGCTGTTATGGGACAGTCGATTGGGCGCTGGACTTCAGGCTAGAAGATCGAGGGTTCGAGACCTGCTCCCTGCTTGTTTCATTACAATACATTAAAAATATATACTTTAAATGCAAATGTTTAATAGCATTACTTTTCATAACAAACCAATGCATTTTTAAATACATTGTGGTTAAGGTAGTGTATGATTTCATTTAATAATTTATTTAGAATTGTTTTAACACCAATCATAGTCAAACTACCACAAACTGTTTGACTTGGAAAAAAATATAACATATTTTTTTGAAAGAACCGTTTGGAAGCCAAAACAGTCGGCTCTTTTTGGTGAGCTGAGCCGAACGAGCCGGCTCACTGAAAAGAGCCGGAATGCCCATCACTACTGGATAGAGGTTGGTCTATGATGTGGTTCAATTTGTCTGATTGGTTGTGTTCCGCTGTGCCACGTGACTTTGAGCGAATCAAATAGCCATGTCCTGTGCAACTGTTGCACTTGTCCACTTTGTGATCGAAGAGCGGAGCAGAGGTTGAAGAACCCATCGACTAACTGTTACCTGGACTAGGCTAATTTAAACGGTCTAATTGAGCCTTTTGACATTATGCATTTACTACAAGGTTAGCAGATTAAGGTAGTTATCCACAGTCTCAGTACAGCACGGTCCACCAATACAGCAAGTGAGCTAACTAGCTTGCTAGCTAATCCTCTGGTTCTACAAGATGTCTATGAGAACACTTCCTCTAGTTTTTATTAACCTCGGCGGAGAAATGCTCTATATTCTGGACCAACGTCTTCAAACTCAGAATACCGCCGATGATAATACACAGAAAGGTAGTCTGAAACTAGATTATCATAGCTAGCTACTGAAGGCATGTTAGCTGCGCACACAGTAGGCTCCCAATTAATCCTAACCCTTTCTAATTAGCCTAACTAGTTAGATGACTAACCTCAGTCCCACATGAATAGGGGAAACCTATTCATCTGGGCCAGGGGTAGACAGCCCTGGTCCTGGAGTGCCACTTCATGTTTTGATTTAACCAACCTGGAAGACCAGGTGTTGAATTCAGACAATCATTGAACTGATCAATTAGCTCAGTTGGTCAGGTGTGGTGCCTAGTTGAAACTAAATCCTGCAGTACCTGCAGCACTCCAGGAACAGGGTTGCCTACCCCTGATCTGGGCAATTCTATGGTAACGGAGTGATGCTGAGACTCAGATTGTTTGCTTTAAAATGTATGTCAAACAAAAACCAATGATTGCAAAGTTAAACAAACAATAAAGCACGATGCACAATGACGACTGTTAACAATTTAAACAGAATATTTTACAAAAACACAGTCGAAGAACAGTGTCGATGTAAACTTTGGTAACAGAATGACTGCTTGTTCTGTCATTTTGTTACCAAACTTTGCATCTGCACAGTTCAAGTTTGAAAAAAGTCTCAGCATCACTCTGTTACTTTGCCAATCATTAAATGTATAAGTTAATTGCAAGTATCTTTGGTGTAGTAGCAGTTTGAATTTAACCCCCCCCCCCCCCCCTCAACATATTATATTTTTGCCCTCCTTAACATATTTATTTCCCTAAACATGACTTTATTGCAGGTGTATGGTCAGATGACGACAGAAAAAGAGGTATTTTCCTAGCCAGTCACATCCCTCTCCCCATGTATCCTAGCTATAGCCTGTATTCTGTACTACTGCACTATTAGTCAGTGTAGCCCTAGGTCCAATACATTAGTGAAAAAGTTATACAAGACAGCACTGCAATTCTATGATGTTCAACAATCTTATATATTGGGCATGTGTTGAATTTATCAAATTGATTATTGCTGTCACATTTGCAAAAAATTTTGATTATTTTCTGTACCTCCATTTTATCACCTTTATTTTGTATCACCTAAAATGCATTCATAACCAAATTTACTTTTTTTTACACTTTTGTTTTGTTCAAGTCCTTAATAAATTAACTGTTTCTGTCTGTCCTATCATGTCTATAGTTATGAATGACATCATAGCCACCATGTTCAGTAAGGCCTTTATGGAGGAACTACTGAAGCCTCAGGACCTCTACAGTAATAGGGCTCTGAGGACAGTGCTAACACGACTAGCCCATGCCTCCATCATGAGGCTCAACCCTGCCAGCATGGATAGGGTAGGCAACATACAGTAGACTAAAGGCCCTAATTCAAATAATCCAAGTTTAGGAATTACTTGATCATTTAAAGCCTCCATGTAGTCTGTTTACTGTAAATCATCACTGTATAGCTAATAAATCACTTTATTTCATGAAAATAACTCAAAATATATTTTTTTGCCAGTGAATTTACATACACAGCCCTGATTGGTGGATTGAATCAACCCTACCCCGCTTACCCCTTCAAAGTAGGAGGATACATATGCAAATAAAAGATGACTGGTCATTGGTCAGAATAATCAGATCAGATTGTGACTCCATGCTATGGGCCAAAAACTCCATCCCACCTGAGCAGACTGAAATTATTTTCAAAAAGGTCTTTCACTAAAAGGCATTATCATAATTTTCACAATTTCAGATTGTTACATTAACCTCATAGGGTGAAGACTGAAACAAAAGGGGAAATACGTTTTTGACTGCACTGCCACTTTCAATCTGCCCCTTTTAAATCAGCTGTGTAGTGCTAGGGGAAAAACTAAAGCTGTGTTCGAATACCCATACTAACATACTGTGTACTATACTTAATGAGTATATACTACATACTATATTAGTTTATTTTAGTATACTGTAAACGAACGGTATCATTTCAGTTGAGCGTACTAGAGCTTCGCCTGTCTACTGGAAGTTGATACTGTTGCTATGAAACCTCTTGCCAGTTTGTGAGCATAACAGATGACTAGCTAAACATATTATGATTTCGGTTGTGTTTGATCCGGAGTGCCAGAGTGCACTCTGGGCATTTGTAAATCTATAGCGAAAATAGAACAGACTCTGTTCATAAATTCGGAACATTCAGAGAGCGCACACTGGAAGCTCTGGCCGAGGGTTGATCTGAGCGTTCAACGAAAGTCAAGCACCCAAGCTAACTGGCTAACATTGGCTTGCTACTTCCAGACACAAATGAGACTGAGAACACCTCACTCTGACTATTTTACTCACCCTAGCAGAGCTGGTTAGGCTGTTTTCATATTGTCTAGAGCGTTGATGACTAACTATGCTGCTGGCAACAATTTTTTTTGCCGGCGTTTACTAACACCGGCCATATTCAACGGGTGTTGAGTGTTCGTAAATTCATCAGTTATTCTGGGCAAGAGTGCTCTGAAATTGGAGTAGAATGGTGTGAATAATCAAGTCAATAAACGTTGGGTAGTTAGTTAGATAGCAGATAGCTAATAATACTGCCTGGCAAGTTGGGCGTATTTGTAGCCAACTAACGTTAGGTAGCTAATATTAGCTAACATATCGGTACCTACTGCTGTAAAGCTATGCGGTTCGTAAGGATAGCGTAGCTAACAAATTGTCAGCCAACACAACGTGTAATGTAACTTATTTGAAAAGTCATTACTTTTTTACATTGCTCAACATTTAACATGTTTCATAGTTGGTTAAAGCAATTAATTTGTATCCGCTTTTGTAGGACTTCGGCTGCATATTTTCTGCCATTTTTTTCAAATCTGAAAACGTGACGCCATGCCCATTTTTAGAAGAATTGCATTATGGGCCATAAAAGCACGGCAATAGTGTCCACTGCATGTATACTTCGAATTTTGGCGAATTTAGTACGACATCCAGGAACTTTTGGCATACTAACTATATCCATACTATGACCAATAAGCATACTAAACTCAGCAAAAAAAGAAACGTCCTCTCACTGTCAACTGCGTTAATTTTCAGCAAACTTGACGTGTTAATATTTGTATGAATATAACAAGATTCAACAACTGAGACATAAACTGAACAAGTTCCACAGACATGGAATAATGTGTCCCTGATGAAGGCACCTGCAAGTTCTCTGACATTTCTGGAGGGAATGGCCCTAGCCCTCACCCTCCGATCCAACAGGTCCCAGATGTGCTCATTGGGATTGCGATCCGGGCTCTTCGCTGGCCATGGCTGAACACTGACATTCCTGTCTTGCAGGAATTCACGCACAGAACAAGCAGTATGGCTGGTGGCATTGTCATGCTAGAGGGTCATGTCAGGATGAGCCTGCAGGAAGGGTACCACATGAGGGAGGAGGATGTCTTCCCAGTAATGCGCAGCATTGAGATTGCCTGCAATGACAACAAGCTCAGTCCGATGATGCTGTGACACATCGGCCCAAACCGTCACCCCTGGTGAGACAAAACCGCGACTCGTCAGTGAAGAGCACTTTTGCTAGTCCTGTCTGGCCCAGCGACGGTGGGTTTGTGCCCATAGGCAATGTTGTTGCCGCCTTAAGCCCCCAGTCTAGCCTCTCTTTTTAATTTAAAAAAATATATTATTTATTTTTTACCTTTATTTAACCAGGCAAGTAAGAACAAATTCTTATTTTCAATGACGGCCTGGGAACAGTGGGTTAACTGCCTGTTCAGAGGCAGAATGACAGATTTGTAGGGGTTTGAACTCGCAACCTTCTGGTTACTAGTCCCGCTCTCACCACTAGGCTACCCTGCCGCCCTCTCAGCCTATTGCAGACAGTCTGAGCACTGATGGGGGGATTGTGTGTTCCTGGTGTAACTCAGGCAGTTGTTGTTGCCATCCCGTACCTGTCCCGCAGGTGTGATGTTCGGATGTACTGATCCTGTGCAGGTGTTGTTACACGTGGTCTGTCACTACGAGGATGATCAGCTGTCCGTCCTGTCTCCCTGTAGCGCTGTCTTAGTCGTCTCACAGTACGGACATTGCAATTTATTGCCCCGGCCACATCTGCAGTCCTCATGCCTCCTTGCAGCATGCTTAAGGCACGTTCACGCAGATGAGCAGGGACCCTGGGCATCTTTCTTTTGGTGTTTTTCAGAGTCAGTAGAAAGGCCTCTTTAGTGTCCTAAGTTTTCAGAACTGTGACCTTAATTGCCTACCGTCTGTAAGCTGTAGTGTCTTGACGACTGTTCCACAGGTGCATGTTCATTAATTGTTAATGGTTCATTGAACAAGCATGGGAAACAGTGTTTAAACCCTTTACAATGAAGATCTGTGAAGTTTATTGGATTTTTTCTAATTATCTTTGAAAGACAGGGTCCTGAAAAAGGAATGTTTATTTTTTTGCTGGGTTTATATACTCAATTCACATCACTAATAGTGAGGTTAGTATGAGTATTCGAACACAGCTTAAATGTGAAACACTGCGGCCTATCCCTTTCACTCTCGACCACTAGGCCCGTCAACAGGCCC
The DNA here is from genome assembly GCF_021184085.1 of Oncorhynchus gorbuscha. Taxonomy (NCBI): domain Eukaryota; kingdom Metazoa; phylum Chordata; class Actinopteri; order Salmoniformes; family Salmonidae; genus Oncorhynchus; species Oncorhynchus gorbuscha. Next base: position 24,583,950 of record NC_060181.1, on the reverse strand, counting down.
CTTTCAAATATGAGTAGATTAGAAAATACTGGTCATGCCATCTTATATGGCATTCAACGTACCGTAATTTGTGTTTTCTTTTGTCTGCTGTTTTCTGTATAGCTTTATGAATTGATGGTGATGGCTTTCAAATACCAACTCCTGCTGTGTCCACGTCCCAGAGACCTGCTGATTATTTCATACAATCACATAGACGCCATCCGGGAGTTTGTGAGAGACACCCCCAGTGTTCTCAACCAAGTGGACGAGACACACCGAAAGATCATTGAGGTACGGACCTGTCACTGGCACTCTATTCCCTATATAGTGCACTACTTTTGATGAGGGCCTATATGGCTTTTTTTTTAAACAAAAAAGTATCATGTTCGAGTGATCTGTGTACATGCTCGCAACAAAAAGCCCTGTAGCAGACAGCTATACACTGATGTCAGGACCTTGACAAACTTAGCACTGAGTAAGTGTTGACAATGACAACACAAGATTGATGGCTATAGCTATACTCAACAAGTATATTATTCCTCTGGCTTATTCTATCTAGCTCTGTTTGTGATATTTTACCTTGCCTCTCAAGCTTGCCAGGTAATCAATCTTCTGACACCTGTGATGATGTAGACAATAGTGTTTCCTAATTTACATGAGCTGCATCTGGAGTCAGATGTGATCTTATTTACTTCTATGTAAACAAAACGGCTTCTGATTCAGAACTGCACACATAACTTTTCATGACATGATTGGGAAATGGGTTTATAGGACTCTGGTCAAAAGTAGTGCAATTTTGTAAGGAATTGGGTGCTATTTGGGACGCAACCTGATTCATTGTGACAGATTACATGCATGCTTTACCTAAACTACAAAAATATGGCCTTCATTTGCTGTCTCGCCCACATCCTGCTTGTAATGCCAAGCTAAGTCTGATGTACTCTTTTCTACTCTTCCTGTTTGTTAAAGGTGTATACACCCTTGTCTGATGGGGAATTTCAACTCCTCCGACAAACGCTTCTCATATTTCTTCAAGACATGCATGTCAGGGTAAGTCCCCTTTTATCTTTATCGGCTGTTGAAAACTAAATGTTTCTGTATAAAAAAAAGTAATCAATACAAAAAAATAGTATTTGGACCGATACTGCTGTTGACAAAAACAAAAACAAATATGAATGTTGTCTCTGACAGGTATCACTTTTCCTCAAGGATAAAGTGCAGAATCCCAATGGACGCTTTGCTCTCTCGACCACAGGCCCAGTGCCCCATGGGACAGAAGTCCCAGGGTTAATCAGGTAATCTACTTGGCAGTAGCCAATGTGGAGTCGCCAGAAAACGCTAAGATCTGTTTTTCAGGGATATAATATTTTCAACCTAACTTCCATTTCCCCTGAAAAAAACTGAAGTGGGAACTCCGCTCAGGCATCTTTCTATACCTGCTACGTTAGGTTAACTTGGCAGTAACGCGACGGAGGTGTTAAACATATTTGAACCGCTAGTTAGCGGATCAACTACCTGGTCTCCATGAGTAGTGACTAAGAGGTCATATAGATATTCATTGTAAAGGCCAAGAGGAATTGTATTGATGGTCATGCATTGCATGCTACAGTTAGTGGATGTATTTTGCTAGTCTGTTCCTTTTTTTACTAGTTCCCTTTTAGATGCGTTTCAACCTGAAGACATCAATGTAACCAATCTGAATTCAGGATTTCATCTCTGACTTCCTGTTATCACAGGATGTTTAGTAGCAATGGGAAGGAGTGGAAGAGATGGGAGTTCCCCACTGGAGGCAGTTACACCAGCTCCATCCGAGTGGGCTCCTTTGAGCGGTTTGGAGATAGAGTCACCCGAATTGGGACAAATATGTAAGTAACTACCTACTGCACCTGGCATGGAGGCTCGACCATTAAACATCAGAGTCGGAAATCTACATTAGCTGTTTGTTTTAAATCGATATGTATCTGTTGAATTCTAACAGGTACAGTGTGACTCAACCAGAAGAAACTCACACTTCCAAGAACTACTCTCAAAAGGTAGAACTCTGAACACACTTCATTCCACTTAAAGTGCCCTCATTTTTGTATCATGCATCTCAACGTAGGGGTGCTGATTTAGGATCAGTTTTGCCTTTTAGATTACATTGAATAAGACTACATGGACAGGTAGGACCTGATCCTAGCACTCCTACTCTGAGAGACTTGATCCATAAACCCCAGGTGTGCGTGCTTACAAGAACAGTAAAGACTGCCCTCTTGAGGCACTAGCACTTACTGTACATTTGAGTCATTTAGCAGACACTGTTATCCAGAGCGACTTGCATACATTTTTTCTACTTTTTCATAATGGTCCAACATGGAAATTGAACCCACAGCCTTAGCATTGCAAGCGCCAAGTGCCATGCTCTACCAGCTGATCCACATAGGGGGCAGTAAACCCAAGTAAACCAATCTGCAACCGAAATGGCACCCTATTCCCTATATAGTGCCATTTGGGATGCATACCCACTATATATACTTATTGTTCCACAGGCGAACTCTGAACCCAACCCCCTGGCCAAAGAGGAGCTGAACCTGCTGGCTCGACTGCTGGGTGGAATGAAGGTTCAGAACCAAAACACTGAAACAGGGTTCCGGGTCAACCTCTTTGCCACAGACCAAGAGGAAGAGGAGGCGTGAGTTCTCTTTCACTACTCGTGCCTTAGTTCTTTGTTTAACAGTGATTGTGATGCACATTGCAGCATCTTGATCATCTATAATTTGGTTTGATCAGAGCAAGTAATTGGTATGTGTGAAGGAATGATCTTTGTCTTCTACAGTGGAGCATCAGGAGGGAATGGGGATCAGTCATTCCAAGTGATTAATATTCAAGCAACACAGGTATGATGGTATTGAGTGATTTCATAGCAATTACAAACCGAATGCGACTTGCCATTCATCTGGCGTTTGTTCGCCGCAGTGTGTTTTAGAGACCGTCTGACTGCTGACATTTTCAAGCGTTCCTACATGTAGATCGGTTTGCAAATGACGGCTGGTACTCTGTTCAGAGGTGCTAAGTACTCTCGGCAGGCAACCTAGCATCAGACTGACAAACCAAAGATCACCATATCATTGGTGTGTATTCCTGCTCAGCTCTTTTACAATCTCCACTAAAACCCATTAAGCTCAACAGCATATCTGTATCAAGCAACAATTGTAGTTCATTATTGTACTGATTATGCATCAAATGAAGTGTTTTTTTCCCCCCCTCTCAGGACGTGCAAGTCAACACAGAACTGGCTCGGATCGTGGGAGAGTTTACCGGGGAGCCTGAACAGACTGAATCGCCAGAGGGACCAAGCAACAAGGGGGATGACCTGCTGGCCATGATGGATGAACTTATTGAACTATAATGTTGATTATGATGAGGTTTTGGTGGGTAGAGCTGTAAAATCAGTATTGTAGTTTGGGCAAGATGCCTATTGTAGTTTGGGTGCTTAATGTTACTGTGGTTATCCACTATACTGGTGCTGGTCAATCAATGCTTACATACACAAACTCAACATTACCTCTTAGGCCTGTTTGTTGGACAAAAGTTGAATCACGTATTACTTTAGTCTATCTTTTCATCCCTCTGGTGGTGCTATTTTGGTTTGTAGATTACATCTTAAAACGAGTGCAAAAAGTATAAGACTGTAAAAATAAATTAAATGTATTGTAGATATGAATAGCTGTTATGTTGTATATTTGTAACGTTGATGATTCTATGAAGAAAATCTTGTGTATATAGAGAATATTTATATATAGTATGTATGAGTTTTATTTTTGTATTCGGTGGCATTTCATATTTTGGTAAATTATCTACCAGTCATTGAATATAAGAAGCAGTTTTCTTCAATAAACCAACACTCAAGCATATTTTTCCACATTTATATGTTTGTAGATTTACACAGATCATGTTATTTTCTGAAGGATCCTCAGATCGCCAGCAGGGGGAGTAGTAACAACATGCCAGCAGAGCCATTTATTTCTAAAACATGTTTTCTTGTTAAGTCATGTTCTTACAAACATAGATGGTGTTACAGTACAAAACAGCCTTTGTTTGTTACAAAAACAAATGTGTAAATCCACAAAAAAAAGCAACGTTTCTGTTTCATGAGGTGTGCAACCAAGGGAAACTACACTACATAACTAAAAGTATGTGGACACCTGCTTGACGAACATCTCATTCCAAAATTATGGGCATTCATAAGGAGTTGGTCCCCTCCCTTTGCTGCTATAACAGCCTCCACTCTTCTGGGAAGGCTTTCCACTAGATGTTGGAACATTGTTGCGGGGATGTTGCTTCCATTCAGCCACAGGAGTAAGGTCGGGCACTGATGTGGGCGATTAGGCTTGGCTTGCAGTTGGTGTTCCAATTCATCCTAAAGTTGTTCAATGGGGTTGAGGTCAAGACTCTGCGAGATGGTGAAGCGTGATCCATCACACCAGAGAACGAGTTTTCACTGCTTTCGAGTCCAATGGCGGCGAGCTTTACACCACTCCAGTCGACGGTTGGCATTGTGCTAGTGATCTTAGGCTTGTGTGCGGCTGCTCAGCCATGGAAACCTATTTCCTGAAGCTCTCAACGAACAGTCCTTATGCTGACATTGCTTCCAGAGGCAGTTTGGAACTCAGTAGTGAGTGTTGCAACCGAGGACTAATGATTTTTATGCGCTTCAGCACTCTGCGATCCTGTTCTAAGAGCTTGTGTGGCCTACCACTTCTCGACTGAGCCGTTGTTGCTCCTAGATGTTTCACCTCACAATAACCACTTATAGTTGACCAGGGCAGCTCTACCAGGGAAGAAACTTGACGAACTGACTTGCTGGAAAGGTGGCATCCTATGACGCCACCACACTGAAAGTCACTGAGCTCTTCAGTAAGGCCATTCTACTGTCAATGTTTGTCTATGGAGATTGCATGGATGTGTGCTCAATTTTATACACCTGTCAGCCGAATCCACTAACTTGAAGGGGTGTCCACATACTTGTGTATATATAGTGTACGTAGATTTTAAGTGCCTATAATACTTTAAATAATGTGTTCCTTTAGTAGGAGTGAGTCTCAGAGCTCTTTCAGAAAGTCACCCCACTGAGGTTTTTCCTGGTCTTCTAGCCAGTGTGGGGGCCAGGTAGTTTTGACACTTGGTCTGTCCTTCATCATAGAGTAGTATGCTATCAGTTTGGGGTAACTCTCTGCTGACAGCCCAGAGCGAAAGGAGTAGGCAATGGTGGGGAAGACAAGGACATCAGCCAACGAGAAGGCTTTTCCTGCCAGGTAAGAGCCTGCCTCCATCTTCTGAAAGTATCCCTCCCACAGTTGAATTTCAATTGCAAGGTTATCTTTGTTCCTCTTGATAGCAGAGTCATGTCTCTCTCCCTGAGGGACATAATATTCATAGTAGACCACATCACTAAGTTTCTCGTAGAAGGTTTGGCCTTCAAACATGCGTTGGTACATCAGGGCCTGTTCAGCTAGACCCTCAGGGATCATCTGGGTCCCCTGGGACCTGAACTGGTTTTCCAAATACATGCATGCTCCATAGGACTCGTTCACTATGCAGTCCCCGTGTTTGAATGTAGGGAGCTGTGCCCGGGGGTTGAGTTCCATGACTATTGTAGATTTGTGCTCTTCTTTATCGAAGTCCAACAGCGTCTGGTTGTATCCCTGCAACATTTTCTCCTCCAGAGCGATCATAACCCGCCAGCACGGAACCGAGAAGGTGCACCAGAGAAGTGTCATGTTATTGGCCATGATTGTAGACACCGCGGAGAAAAAGGCGAGGAGTAGTCAACTTGGTAGTGTTGTTCAAGACGTTGGCAAGTTTCCAAATACATGGGCCCTGCGTGGCAGTTGGTGGTGACGTAGACGACACAGTTGTGAAACGTCATCAAACTGCTCCGGCGGTTTACTTTCATCCTCAAGTTTGCTCCGTTGACATGATTAGCTACGAAGTTCTTCTCTAAGTACACTTAACCTTGGTTTCTCCTGAATATAAACGAATCAACCAAAATGTACGCTCGCTTCTTAGCTTTGTGTAAAGTCAGTGTTATCCAGCTTCTGTTGTAACTCTAGTCCATCGCGCTACTACAACGAATTATCTAGCTTTGTCGCCTTCCATTGATCCTTTAGGAGATTCTTTCTCTATGTTTAGTGACTTGACTTATATATACTTTAGTAACCCACCAAAGTAAAGATGTTGTGCTGTACCGTGAGAACGTATTTATTTGTGCGCACGGTGTCGCGTTTTTCCAAAATAGTAGCTCTGGTCCATGCGTCAGATGGGAATGCAGATCCAACGCGTGAATTATAATAATAATAATATATGATAGGTCTAACCATAATGCCGTTTTTGCAAGAAACGTTTTGGAAACGAATCAATTACAAGTCTTTACATTTTATACACAGACCCTTTCCTCCCTCTCCATAGTCTTCCCTGGCTGTATCCTCAACCTAAGCAGGACCAATGGAGGTGTCCCATTCGATCAGGGAGCGCACCATAGCAGAGAACAGCCTAGTGATCCTTCTCCAGGGGCTTCAGGGGGAGGTGACCACCGTGGACCTGAGGGATGAAAGCACGGCGAGGGGGCGTGTGGTCAACGTGGACGCCTTCATGAACGTGCGTCTGGAGGAGGTGATTTTTTTGGTTGATTTTTGGGTAAAACAGATTTTTACATTTAGAAACAATAATGTTAAAGTACAAATAACTCCAGAGGATGACACAAGTGTTAAATACACGTTTTTCCAATGTTCACTCAATGTTCACAATTAGATTTTACGTGTTTATTTATTCTATGTGGATGCAGCAGCACATTCTTTAATTATCCAAGACGATTTTCCCCTTTGGTGACAATAAAGTATATCCTAATCCTTCCAATGTGGTCGACCACAGGTGCTGTACCGGGACCGCCGCGGACGGCTCAGTCAGCTGGCCGATCTGTTTATCACGGCCAGGAACGTGCGCTACGTCCACATTCCCGACCACGTGGACATCATGGAGACCATACAGACCCAGCTGACCAGGATCAGACGCGTTCGCAACTTTGCCAGCGATAAAGGCGGCAGGAAGGAGTATCAAAAGAAAAAGAACTGAACTTGGAAGGGTGGAGGACGTTGTGTTGGCCCCAAGGGGCTGACCTGAGTTTCAGCTCCTTGTCACTCATGGTCATCCCAAACTTGTGGCTTTACAATGTGCAATGGAGTTGGCAAGAGCACAAACAGATCTGGGACCAGGCTATACTGAATTGATAAAATAATTGAACTTGAAGAGTGGTATTCTCATCCACCAGTTGGCTTTCTCTCGGTCTATGTGGTTGGCTAGTAATTGAACCAGGGGACGAGGTTAGAAGGATGGAGGTTGTGTTGCCCCAAGGAGCCTTCCATCACCGCTCATTTCAAATTGTGCAATTTCTCCTTGTTTCATTAATGAAATTGTGACTCCAGAACAGAAGAATATGAATTTGAATTGATTCTCACAAGTTACATGTGTCATCCTTGAGTCTTTATGTTCATAATGCTAAATTTAACATTATAACTCACAGAGGGTGACAGGTTCTTCTCTAATCCAAGGAAAGAAAACAACTAAAGTTTAAGAATGTCACTTGTTGGCATTGTAAAGACTTTTCTTTGGTAAATAAAGACTATTCCTTTGGATGCTTAAGTGTTTTTGATTCTCATTTTGCTCCATCTCTTGTTGAAATACTTTGAATAAACATTCCTTTTTTAAAGAAATCATTGCATTTTCAGAAAACAAAACTAATTGAGTAATTCCAAGCCATGTAGTCTTAAGTGCTGTTTGGTAAGATGACAAGATGTGTGATTGCTATATTTTGTTGGTTAGATTGTCCTTTTGTCTTGGGGAAAACTGTTTTTGATATAGGCACAATGCAATTTGGTTTATTGTGAATCAATCAATCAGATGTATTCATAAAGCCCCTTTTTAAACCAGCAGATGTCACAGTGCTATACAGAAACCCAGCCTAAAATCCCAAACAGCAAGCATTTCAGATGTAAAAGCACGCCATGTAGGTTACGCCTATGTATACCATTATTTCATTACATATACCGTTCGTCCCTTCCTTGAAGTGATCACAGACGGTTGATCCTGTAAGCTATGTATTGGAGTCCTTGCTTTCATCTGTCCAACTGTGTTAGATCTGTACTTATGAATTCAAGGAAGCAAGGAAATGTTTTAATTGTATAGCATTTGAACAGGAACCAATACATACAGTACACTACAGTGAGGGTGTGTTTGTGTGGGGGCAGTGTTTTCTCTACTGGGCATGAACATGTCTGTGACTCAAATGGCACCCTATTCCCTATGTATTGCACTGAAGTGCAATATCCCTATGAGCTCTGGTGAAAAGTAGTGCACTATAAAGGGAATAGGGTGTCATTTGGAATGCAAACATGGCCAGGAGCCTCGGCTAGGATAGACCACAATGCCCATCTGTCTGAGGAACCAGCTCTCTGTCTCCCTCCCTACCGACAGGCCAGCCAGGGAAAATATTACTTATGATCAATACCAGTCTGGATGAGGGGAAAAAAACAGGGCTGTTTCCAAACTTTAGCTCTCCCAAACAGAACCCACTCATAAAAGCCTTTTGGTTTCACTCTTGAATTTGATTGATGGACTGGCAGTCACGGAACCAGGATGGAACTTCTTGGGGCAAATGACATAGAGAAACTAAGAGGAAGAAAGAAGTGTTTCCCTTGAAAATGGCTATCCTAAATGTTCCGATGGTGTTTGGGATTTAGAGGAATTTCTAAATGGGTATGTTATTTCTTAGCAGTGTCAGGAAGAGGACAGGTCTGACATAACACGTGTTGCCTGGAGAAGAAGATTAACGCTTTCTTTTCTGTATTGAAACTGCACTGTTGTATGCGGCGCATGTGACTAATACAATTTGATTTGAGTTTTGTTTGGGCTCGTTCCAAGGGGACGAGAGTTCTAGAAGCTAGTGAGTTTTAGGATTGTATAGAAATAAAAAGGAGATTGTTTATTATTGTTATTAATTACGAATGTGTTTTTTCTTGTTTTTAATTGTTGACAACCAGTAGACACTATGTTTATATTGGTGAAGGTGATGCATTGTAGTTGATTATAACGTAAAATGGAAGTTGTTTTCTGGTGGTGAGCAAACTTGTCCAACACAAATATAGGATATATTTGTTGTCTTAAAGGGGAAGGTGTTCCAGGCTTTGGTTTTTCCATTTATGTTTTGAGGTTGGACTTTAGCCGTCTAGCTCGTTAGCATGTAGGACGCACTGATCGGTGTCACCTCGTTAGTCAGTATGTATTACACCTGTGCTGGCTTGTCCATCTCGTTAGTGGGAAGGTGTTTTACCTGAGCTGGTCCAGGTTCTATTTAAGTGTGTCTGGCCTCTTAATATTTTAATCAATGGCATTTTCTTAGGGTGCTCATTTGTCTTCTCTTTGGTGTACTAAATATTTCTGTTTATTTTCATTGTTTTTTTCCTGTGAAGCCATTGTGTTGCATTCATGTCTGAAATGTGCTGTACAAATAAAGCTTGTTGTAGGTTCATGTTCTACAACATCCGCAGAGTACGACCCTGCCTCACACAGGAAGCGGCGCAGGTCCTAATCCAGGCACTTGTCATCTCCCGTCTGGATTACTGCAACTCGCTGTTGGCTGGGCTCCCTGCCTGTGCCATTAAACCCCTACAACTCATCCAGAACGCCGCAGCCCGTCTGGTGTTCAACCTTCCCAAGTTCTCTCACGTCACCCCGCTCCTCCGCTCTCTCCACTGGCTTCCAGTTGAAGCTCGCATCAGCTACAAGACCATGGTGCTTGCCTACGGAGCTGTGAGGGGAACGGCACCTCAGTACCTCCAGGCTCTGATCAGGCCCTACACCCAAACAAGGGCACTGCGTTCATCCACCTCTGGCCTGCTCGCCTCCCTACCACTGAGGAAGTACAGTTTCCGCTCAGCCCAGTCTAAACTGTTCGCTGCTCTGGCCCCCCAATGGTGGAACAAACTCCCTCACGACGCCAGGACAGCGGAGTCAATCACCACCTTCCGGAGACACCTGAAACCCCACCTCTTTAAGGAATACCTAGGATAGGATAAGTAATCCCCCCCCCCCCTTTAGGATTTAGATGCACTATTGTAAAGTGACTGTTCCACTGGATGTTCATAAGGTGAATGCACCAATTTGTAAGTCGCTCTGGATAAGAGCGTCTGCTAAATGACTTAAATGTAAATGTAAATGTAAGATTAACGCTTGAGTTCAGATAGTTTCACCATTACCAGTCAGTTACATGTATAGAGTGTACTACAAAGGGGAGGAGTTGAATTCACCTGGGGTCAATATGTTCCTACATAATGTAGTACATAGGGAAAGGGAAAGGGTGATACCTAGTCAGTTCAACTGAATACAACTGAAATGTGTCTTCCGCATTTAACCCAACCCCTCTGAATCAGAGAGGTGGGGGGCTGCCATAATCGACATCCACGCGTCTTCAGCGCCCAGGTAACAGTGGGTTAACTGCCTTGCTCTGACAGAACGACATATTTTTACCTTGGTCAGCTCGGGGATTCGATCCAGCAACCTTTCGGTTACCTGCCCAATGCTCTAACCACTAGATAAAGAATGTAGTTACACCACTGGATCTCAGGAATTTCCCTATGCCTTTCCATTATTGTTAGTCGGGGACCTGTGGTCTGAGCTGTGGTATGATTTTGGTTTTGAACCTTCTTTTTAAAAAACAAATGTTTTCTCTAAGACCAACCTTGAGAAACCTCTCAGTGACAACAACCACATAACTGCTTTTGAAAGCCACTGAACAGAACAGTTCTTTACAGAGTAATTCAAAATAAACATTTTGGTTGTGAAAGCCCCTTGGAATAATAAGAAACAATGGTTGTTTGCCTCATCCATCTGAAATATGTGGACAAACCACTATGGTTTACACAACAAACACAAAGGACCACATACACAAATTGTATTACTTTTATAGGGGTGTGAAACAGTTTATTTAAACCTTGCTAGGGGCATATTAATCCCTAAAACCATGTGCCTGTCTAAAATGGCACCCTATACCCTACACAGTGCACTACTTTTGACCAGGACCCATAGGGCTTATGTCAAAAGTAGTTCCCTATATAGGGAATAGGGTGCCATTTGGAATGTAACCCCTGAGATCACAACACAAAAAGTTTAATTAATCCCCAGTCAGTCCCTCCTTCCTGGGTTAACGCTGAGCAGAGCTTCCTCACTGTGGCATGGCCTAGAGCTGGAGATAGCCCACACACACAGAGGCCAAGTTAACAGGACACTGACTACAGCACAAGTATACCTCAGACTGAGTGTAAGTATGTATGTATGAAGATCTGTGGAATGCAACTAATGTTGTTTGGGGATTTTTGGTAAATGCTAATCAAGCTAATTTCTCTCTGTGTTTTTTGGAAAATGCTAATCAAGCTCATCTCTTGCTCTCCTCTCTCTCTTTTCTTTTCTCTCTCAACACCTCCCTTTTGACAGCCTCTCTTGGCCCAGGTTTGGTCGGTCCTCCCTCTCTCTGAGTAGAGGCGGTGGTGGTGGAGCACAGCTGATGTTGAGGAGAGAGGCATCATGTGTGAAGGCTGTTCTCTAACGGACTATATTCAGCTTTACAGAGAGGCCAGGTCAAGCACCCCTGAGCCTTGGATCTTTCCTCATCTTAACCAGCAGTATAACAGCCCGATGGGACTAACTGCTTCTACTCCTCTCCGCCTCTGAGATCCTCTGTGTTCTCCTCCACCACCTTCACAGCCTGTGGCAGTATTTGCTTTCCACAGAGATGGACAGCTGCTCAGTCTAGACTTAGAATCATTGTTGGATCTGTGGATTAACTGTGAAGCCACAAATTCAACTGACTTTATCAAGATTAAGGTGAGTGAGTGGTTTCAGTTCACTTGTGTTGTTGAATGGTGTTGTCACTATTTCTGTATGTAGGACCGACTGTTGATGTCCTCACAAGTGATAAGGATGTATTCACTTGCCTTTTCACATGTTATGTTTTCTATGGAAGAGACTGATTTCCTAACAATTTAGGAAAACACCTTGAGTTTACCTAAAAAAGTGATCCTGTACTCTGGAAGTAACAACATGACATGGAGGTTTATTAGTAGAGACTGTTATTAACTCTTATTCATGTCTGTACTTCATAATGCCACATCTAGAAAACTCTTAATAGGCACTGTAGCAGTAACAGAAGCAGAGACCCAAAATGCCTCTACATGCTCACTTAAACATGATCAGAGCAGTCGGTCTCCCAGCCTGCCACACATGTATGTTGTGAAAGACCATATGTGCTTTTGGCAGTTTTGTTGTCTCTATGTTTTTTTGTATTATGACAACAACCTTATCCATTAAAGTTACTGTGTTGTTGGATGATATCTGTTTAAAGGCACCAGTGACAAGATTAATACTTACGGGAAAATCTACGGCAACAGAGTGATTTTGAGATCTTAACAGAATGAAGGTTTGTGCTTTTGATGCCGTCATTCTGTTACCAAACTTTGCATCTGCACTGTTCTTCAAGTAAATGTGTTTTTGTCAAATTCTGTGGAATTTGTTCAAATTTGTCCTTGTACATAGTTGTATGGTTTGTTTAACTTTGCAGTCATTGGTTTTTGTTTGGCATACAAAAACCAATGTTACCGTAGAATTTCCCTTAGGTATTCAAAGGTTTAAAATGTCATCGTTTGAATCTGATTGATTTATCCAAGCAGGAAATGTGTAGGGCTGAAGGCAGAGGGTTTAATGAGGTATGTAAACACGCACGTCTACAGTTCATTTCAGGAGTTATTGAACTTGTCTGGTAGGTGTTAATGCTGTCTGTCTTAGAATTTGTTGACCAGAACTGTGTAACTTAAAGAGCCAACACCAGTTACCGCCGGTATGTAGCATGCAGATATTTTGAGACTGAGAGAAACTTTTATGACGGTAACATTTCTTGTTTGTTGTGATAAAGTTGTATGGTTGTTTGTGATAAAACTGCTTGGAGTGCATTGGTATACATGGCTACTCAAAGAGAGGGAGGGAGGGGAAGGAGAATGCACAGGGAGGAGAATGTGCTTGAAAGGGATTATATTTTGAGATGCCAAGAAGTAGACTATAAACACACAAAAAAGTACAAAAATGTGTCTGGTGCATTTTTTAAATGAAGAGAGCTTTTGTGCCTCTTTTAAAAAAAAGAGCCTTCCTAACCTTGATCCTTTTCAATCTGCCTGACTCATGGTGATGAAACACCATCCTGGTAATTTGTAGGATTTGGGAAATTAAAATCGAGGCCAAGCAAGGCCTAATTAAATGAAAATGTTGTTTGTCTTTAAATGAACTGCAAACAAAATTACTCACAGCACTTGTCATTAAAGTCTGAAAAAAAACTGAGGATGAAGTTGGTGAGCTATTTCCTTCCAAAAGTCAAATCAATTATCTAGCCAAGATAATAAGCGGAGAACCCCTGATGGGGCAAGGCGGCAAGTCCCACCATCTCCCAGTCTGTGGGCCAACAAAGCAGCAATGCTGCCAATTGCGGCCACCATTTAATTGGCAAAATGTACTTTGAGAGTGAACAGCGTCAGGGTCTGCTGCCAAGAGTCGGCGGGATAAAGATCAGGGTGGGAAAACACAGGGTCCTGATGGGCCTGATGATAGCTGGCATGATTTTAAACTCCCAGAGGAAAGACGCAGCGAAAGAGCAACAGTCTGCCAGTGCCTCAGCTGTTGTTGAATTGCATGCAGGCAATGAGGGAGGGAGCAATCAGTCAGCAGTCATTGGATTTCATCAACACTTTGTTGTCCTATTCCCTCTCCAGATTCACTCTCAACATCTGTAACACTGTATAGTGTTATTTGTCTTTTAGAGCTCTCCTTCCCTTTCACTTTGGCTCCTCCTCGAGGTGAGACTCCACACAGACAGACTGTTAGCATGCATGTGAAACACGTGTTTCTGTGGGAAAAGTGAACCCCCCACTCTGAGCACACAGGAAAGGAATAGCAGGGCCACTGCTACGGAAATACCAGAAATACGAAGTAATTAGTGGTTAAGCAAGCACACTGACTGACCCTGTGTTTATGGTGTCCTCTGTGGGGCACTAGGGACGTACTACCAGGAACACAATGTGTACATCCTAGTGACCTCTGACACCTCATTGAATTGTAGTGAGGATGGTTGGGTGGGAAATAGGTGGAGGCATTCTGTTACACTCTCTTCTAAGCCTTATGAGACTCCTAAGGGCCAGATAATGAGCTCAGGCAGTTAGACACTGAGTGCAGGCTGTCCAAAATGACAGTCCGTTCATCTCATTGGAAATGACACTGGCGTCATAGTAGAAGAGGAAATGTTGATTGTTTCCTGTTTGTGGGGGCAGTTCTGACGGTATGTTAATTATTTTTGAACTACAGGTCCTTGTATTGGAGACAGGCCCGGAACTGACACCATAGACACCTAGAGATGTGATGACCAGAGAAGTCGTCAAAACAGAAGAACTCGTAATATTGTTGGTGGATGGTGTCAACCAAACATAGGTCAAAATGGAACCAATTAGAAAAGACATGGAGCTGCTAAGTAACAGCATGGCGAGCTATGCTCACATCAAAGGTGAGACATCCGTGTTTGTTCTTCTTATAATTCTAGGATAAAGCAACCATTTATTCATTCTGATGCTTTAAGAAAGCTTTCCGAAAGATCTGTAACCTCTGAGTAGAACCACAATCCTTTCCAGGGACTTGTGTGTTCTGTTAGCTCTGGCTTGACACCCCTGTACCGGGAAAGTGTCTGCATGCTTGACCTCTCAAATATTGTGTAAAGTTCCTAATTTCCTGCACTCATATTACAGCCAAAGGAAAGTGGCTTATACAGTAAGACCAGTCAGGGGCCCTTTGTGAAGAGATTTGCCAAGACCTGATACCAAACAAGGCATTGTTAAAGTCAATTCACATGCTGTTGTATTTAGTTTAAAGAAATGAAGAATTGACTGAACCCCTGGCAATGTAGCTGATAGCATCAAAACCAACCTGATCTTGCAAGCACATACAATCTGTTTTCACAAGGCTATGTAAGTGAGTGATCTAAACTGTTTTTCCTAAACCCATCTAGCCAACCCAGAGAGCTTGGCTTTGTACTTCATGATGGGTGTGTGTTTTGGCCTGCTCCTGGCCCTGTGCCTCCTGGTCACCGGCATCGCCTGTAGCACACATCGTGGTCGCACCAAGAACACTCCCCACGCCCTAGAGAGGAGACAACTGAAGTCTAGTGAAGAAGATGAGGAACAGGAGAAAGTGGATGTGGAAGAAGGGGAGGAGGTTGAGATCCCTAAATTAACTATGGTGCCTATGAGCAACCTCAGCAGCCAATCAAATGATACTTTGAGGAGCGTGAACGTGTTTGCGTCGGCAGATGAGCTGGAGAGGGCGAGGCAACTGGAGGAGAGGGAACGCATCATCAGAGAAATCTGGAGAAACGGGCAGCCTGATATAATGGCGACTGGGACAGGGACCATCGGACGGGTACACTACCTCTAAAGGACCTAAAGTGACTCAATGACCCACTAACATTTTATTAACCCTGAACTTTATATACTTCAGACAGAGACTGTAGTGGACTTTACTGGGCAAGCACAGATTCACCTTCATCTTTTCATTCAATGTGTATTTTCAACGTTCTTCATTAATGTACGACCATGGCAAATGTGTTGCACAATACAATGTACGCTTTTATGTTTATACTTCAATGAGTATCCATATACATTTTTTATTTTGGTAATAAAAAGTAGAATTTCATGACCACTGGACATTCACACATTGATTTACAATGCAGACAGCTTAGAGAAACCACCAATATCACTGTCTTATGTATGTTAACATTTGCTTATCGACTTACATGGTTGTTAGGCTGCTCCACAAGGGTTGGAGCCCCAAGCTCCAACCCTCCATGTTAATCTTAGCCGGCTACAAGTCTTCCAACAGAATCCCCCATCCTTTAACCCCTCGTTAGCCACCATCTCTGACCAGTAACTTCCTGTTTTCCTTTCCACAGTCCCAGCAGTCTCTGTTACAGCAGCAGCAACACTATGGATGCATAAATGGCACCCTTACATGGTGCACTACTTTTGACCAAACTCCTAAATGATTCCATTTGGGATGTACACTCAATTTCCCTTTCCACACTCCCTGCAGCCTCTCTCTCTCTCGCTCTCTCTCCCGAAGAGGTTTTTCAGGACTTATGAAAAGGTCATTTGACCCCATGCAATATACCTGTTTTTGTTGCCCCAAATGGCACCCTATTTCCTACCAAGTGCACCACTTTTGACCATGGCCTCTGGTCAAAAGTAATGCACTATATAAGGAGTAGGGTGTCATTTTGGACATACCTGTGCTGTACATCTTACCAAGGCACTACTTCCCTTGTGCAAAATCCAGTGCATCCCAGCTATGTCCCAGGGGATCCTCTGTTTTTGGCTTCCCTGAGTGAGTTTTTCCCTCCAAACCCAAACTGTTCTTTGCTGAATGAAAAGGTTGCTTGTTATGACTGGAGTGTTCATGTCCAGTGCCAGTAAGTGTCCTGTTAATTTTACTACTTCAATTGGGGATTGTTACAACAGCCATATAAAAAAAAATCCCTGTATAGTGCACTACTTTTGACCAGGACCTTGGGCTCGGGTTAAGTGGTGCACTATGGGATAGGGTGCCATTTGGGCTGGCATTTATTCCTTGAATTTTGCTTGAGTGAGTGACCCGTGTTTGCTTTTGAGGTTATGTAACTTCAGTCTGCACTAGTGATGGATGGGTTATTAGCAATTGCAGGTGAACAAACAGCTGACCCGCGCACAACTAGTCTGCAGTCGCATATCGAGTATGTGCTCATTACCAAATTCCACAGCTAAATTCCTGCAGTCCTTATCAAATTGTCCTAAGCAGGCACTCATGTCTAAAATTAGTTAGACATGTTGCAATATATCTTGTCAAGTCCAAAGAATTGCAATATAACAAATACCGTGGATGTGTACAACTTTTAGAGCTAATTACTTTCCATTAGGCATTTGATAAGAATGTTGAAAACTCTGAACTTTAAATGAGTGCAGAAGGAAAAGGCAAGTAGTACATGACAAAACAATTCAAGTGAACCAGAGAAAATATTTATAGAAAATTAATGACAAGTACTTAAAATCTCTGAGAGAACAGTAGAAAAGATGTCAGCTTCTGTTTCGAGTAAGAGCGTAAAAACAAAGAATAGAGTCCTACAGTTACAGTATGCTCAACACATACAGTATGGACACAATGTGGTCTAGGGGTAGACTGCACAAAGCAGCAGTCTTGCACTGTTGCTGACTAAACCTGCTCCTCGACATCTACTCACCTGTATTCGTGCTCCACCAACAAGTATAGTTTGACAGTATGTATTTGCCACATACAGGGAAAAGTTATACTTATGTCATCTTGTGCCATAACCTCAATAGTATAGGTTTACCTTTTGATGTACAACATTACAGAAGAACAAAAAATGATGAAGCCCACAAACTGCTATTCTAGACTGAACAAAAATATAAAAACGCAACAATTTCACTTATTTTACTGAGTTTCAGTTCATAAGGAAATCAGTCAATTGAAATAATTTCATTGAGCCCTAATCTATGTATTTCACATGGCTGGGCAGGTGCGCAGCCATAGGTGGGCTTAGGCCCACCCACTGGGGAACCAGGCCCAGCCAATCAGACTGAGTCTTTCCCCACAAAATGGCTTTATTACAGACAGAACTACTCCTCAGTTTCTTCAGCTGTCCAGGTGGCTGGTCTCAGATGATCCCGCAGGTGAAGAAACCGGATGTGGAGGTCCAGGGCCGGCATGGTTACACGTAGTCTGCTGTTGTGAGGCCTGTTGGACGTACTGGCAAATTCTGTAAAACGACGTTGGAGCGGCTTATGGTAGAGAAATGAACATTACATTCACTGGCAACAGCTCTGGTGGACATTCCTGCAGTCAGCATGACAATTGTACACTCCCTCAAAACTTGAGACATGTTGTGACCTTTTATAGTCCACAGCACAAGGGGCACCTGTGTAATGATCATGCTGTTTAATCAGCTTCTTGATATGTCACATGTCAGGTGGATGGATTATCTTGGCAAAGGACCAATGTTGACTAACAGGGTTGTAAATAAATGTATGCACAAAATGAGAGAAATAAGCTTTTGTACGTATGGAAAATTGTGATCTTTTATTTCAGCTCATGAAACATGGGACCAACACATTACATGTTGCGTTTATATTTTTGTTCAGTATATTTAAAACATTTAAACTCCCAATATAAAAGTCCTCAATATCAATAATTTTGTTCATTACATAACTACTTATTTTTCCTATAATTATATTCATAAAAAAATCTAAATAGTGATTTACCTAAAATTATATGACACAGACACAAACATCCACCTGCTATTTGTCAGCTGTGAAACAAAATATTTTTTTTTGTAGCAGACCTTTCATTTTACACAGTGAAAGTCCTCTTGATGCTTAAAAACAGGAAGTATCAATGGGAACAAACCACACAGAAACAAGCTCAACTCCGCAACAAGTAGAAGACCAGAAGTATTGGTGGTAATGAGAATGCTTATGTAGGATGGAGAATTCTCAAGGTGGCAGGACATACTGGTATGTGAGCAATAGCTGGGACGATAAACCAAAATTTAAATCGCAGGTATTTTGCTGATATCGTTCAATACGATAAGTAGCCTATAGTAGAGAAATGTGAACCTTTAAATAAAGTTTGCTAATATGGGTGATTGTTAATTGGATAATTGATGGCTACAACCATCAAACTAGTAGTAGTTGAAAGTATCATTTAAAAAAAAGAATTAACATAGTTAATTGTTAGAAATTTATCGTTCTCGCATCAATTCAGGCAATTTATCGTGATATGGATTTTTGTCCACATCGCCCAGTTCTAGTATGAGCCCAGTACCCACAGTAAAGATTGGACTCTAACCGTACCACCCCATGGGACCAAAGTGTCATGCAAAACACCATCAAAAACCTAGCACTGCCCAAAACAACTGTTTAGCTAAAGGCTTGCTTTAGCTAGTACAGCAGAAAAGCTGTACGACGAAAGTATAAGAGCAATACATATCACTATGAATATCAATTTTAAGGCACAAATCCATTTGTCATTTTTATGTCTTGAGGAAAGTTACTTTGCTTTAAATCAACGTAGCTACAATAACGTAACCATTTCAGAGGACCCGGAGGGGTGTACTACAAAGCAAGATCAATGAGTTAGCCAACCAGAAATAACTACAGATATTCTGGTTCATTAAGAAAGCTGAACTTACAAATGCATTTTTGGTTGTTGAGTCAATTAGACCATGCCTATTTCAATCTGGGCATGGTCTAATTGACTGCAAAAATAAATAACTTTCTCATTTCATAATATTTACTGTAGGCAAGTTAGCTTACCAACTCCTTTATCCTGTTTGTAGTATATCCCACAGGAGACGATCGGAAACCAGTCTGCTATTGTTCATAACAAACAAGCAAATACAGATAAAAAGACAAACAAAGCACATCTTTACATATCAAACACCCAGAAACAAATACAAATTACTGGTAGTAATTAAAAATAAAATAAAAAGTAGCTTGCCCCTTCATTCAAGTTAAATTAAAACATTTTCTCCCATATAACCCTTACTGAAAGTGGCTTGAGTCAACGATAGGAAAACAACCGTGTACATTCTGATGCTGTGACTGACTAGGTGCAGGGCAGGTAGCCAGAGTTTAGACTCTTCAAGCTTACACAGAGATGACGGCAGATAATCAGATGACCTCAAACAGATGAACAGAAAGCTCTGGAGGAAGGAAGAGGAGGGTCTACTACAGCTTGGAAGCTGAGGGATCTCCGGACTGGATGTTGTCTTTATGGTCCATCTCTGTGTGGTGCTCCTCCCCATGCTCGCCCCCCTCCTCCCCATCCCCCTGGAACTTGTCATGAGTCCACTTGTTGGGGCTGCTGCCGCCCTTGCGGTAGATGAAGCGTCCCCTGCTGCGGGGGAAGGCCCCTCTGCCACGGCTCTCCAGCCACGTCTTCTCTCCCTCTCTGTCATCATGCTGCCAAATAAGTAAACAGTCAGATCAGTGAAAAGGATTCCAAGACAACATCAGCAAACTAAAATGCATTAATGTACATTATTAAAACCGAGATCCACATTGGTGTAACAGTGCCACTGGTCGCCCCAAGCACATTTGTTTTTGTTTTCTTTTGAAACGGGGCAGAGGAGCATTCTACATCATGGTAAAAAAATATCATAGAACATACTCTGCTGTTCTATCGCGTGTGCAATGCTGTCCGAGGGAAAACTACATCTTTGTTGTAATATCGCAAACAGACGTGGCAGTTTCACCGCTACCGATTCCAGATTTAACATGCGTACATCTTGTATTAATGTCACTAAGAGCAAAGATGATCACCTATCACAATATGAAAACAGAATCAAGACCATGTTTTCATATTCTAATCTGGGAAAAACAGAACCAAAATCAGCTTTGAATGTTAGGAGAGACTATTTGGATTCAAATCCACCAGGGATATTGTGCAGAGTGCTCACAAAAAAAAGTAATTATGGTATACTCAAATAAAGAGTAAGTGCTGAAACTTACAAAGTAATATTTCCTACTCTTAGGAGTGTACTCTGGGTCCCACTCCTCGTCTGGCGGGCGCTCTGGGGGGGCGTTGCTCATATTAGGAGGGGGGTTGCTGTTGTTGTTTCCTTGGTAATTGCCCCTGTTCCAGCCCCTTCCACCTCCTCTCACTCTGGGGAGCTGAAACCAAAACAAACAGGGTCAGACTGGGGGTGTAGAGTGAAGTTGCCCATAAACACTGATCTAGCATTTCCCCTATTAATGGCTAAGGTTAGGATTGAGGGAGGGGAAGCTGATCCTAGATATGTACCTAGGAGAAACTTAGTCTGAGCACAATCAACTATTATAATTTCCAATATTCACAGGGCTTGGACTGAGGGCTTGGACCTGAATAAAAAAATGATAGCTGCAGGAAAGCAGTCCTGATGTAAAGATCAAATACATCAGAGATGGAGAGCGAAAGCGCGAGTAAGCGGGATGAGAACACCAGGGGCTCTCAGTCGGCTGTGGAGAGAAGGAGGAGTCAGGCTTCTACATTGAGTATTGTGTTTCTGAATGTCACATGAGTATTACTTTACCTTTAGTAATCAGGTATGGATTAAGTGTGAAATAGAATCATCATCCTCCTCATTTTCCTTATCATCATCATCATTAGGAGGAAGGAACAGAGCAGAGAAGCACAGTCTATAGCGAAGTTATAAAGATAGAAAATTACAAGACAATCAAAGTCATTCCATAGTGCACTCCAGTCCATACAGTAGGCTGGCTAGGTGAAACAGTAGAATACGTCACACAGAGAGCAGAACTTACAAATCCTCCTCCACGTCCTCGGCCCCTATCCATGTGGCCCTCGAAATCCCGGGGGGGACCCCTCTCCATATGGCCCTCATAATCCCGGGAGAGACCCCTATCCATGGGGCCTCCGTAGTCCCGGGGCCCGAAGCGAGGTTTATTGTAGCCTTGGTCCATGTGCTCCATCTCCTCCCCCATCATGTGGTCTTTACCTCTGAACCCTCCTCTGAAGGGAGAGGGAGAGGAGGAGGAAGAGGAGGAGGATGGAGAGCGATCACGCTTCTTCTTGTTTTTTCTGTGAGCGAGAGGGGTAAAAAGGGGAAATTACAAACTAGACTCCATTTTAACTGAATCTATATTTTAAGTGCTGAACATGAAATCGCAAAGAAACCTTGGGGTGGAGAAAATGACATGCATATAGTTTATATAACCACATTCCAATGAAAGAAAATTCAGGGATGGAGGAGACTATGGGGAGGTGATTTTAAAGTAAACTGTAATAAGCCTACTTGGATTTCTTGTGGTGTTTGGCGGATCTCTCTGAGGACCTCTCTTGGCTGGGTCCTCGGGAGCCTCCGGAGCCCTTGCCCCCGTCCCGTTTATGCTGCCCAGGCTCCTTCCCAGAAAACCTTTTACGGCGCTCTATATCCAGACGCAGGTCCATTGGGTCACCTTTAGGTTTTTTACCCTGATCCTGTGGAGATATGGAAGTGCGGTCTATGTTATTTGCCACTTCCGATACCACAACTTAGAAGTGGGCAACATAATGAAGTAATGATGCCTTTCCATTTCATGGGTTGCACGTTTCGTCACAATATTGTTTTGAACATTCATTTTAGGACTGGTGCCCAACTGAGCATTCTATTCAATGCATTGTCAATGAGCGCGGATGGAGATATATTAAAAAGTGCATTACAGTGTCTTGGAAATACAATCACATTTCAAAAGGAGGAAAATAATTAGAAGAAAATGGTCATCATTGTGATGTCGCCAGATTGACTTTAGATGCAGTATAACATTAGCTAGCTAGCTAAGATTGAGGGAAGACCAACAGTTTTTAGCAGGCTAACATTAGCATTGCTAGCTATTTTTGAGAAACTTTGCAAGATAATGACATTTCCATCTGTCTAAAGTAAATTTGACCGCATGATAATGCTGGCAAAGTTGCTGCCTAAAAAATATTTTCCTACTTTAGCAATGTCAAATTTCCAGGCCACTATCGTATAATTTAAACAAAACAGTCATTAGCCTCCGTTCAGAATGACTGGGCTTATCACGAGGGCATCTTGAGAACGTTCATAACAATGGCATGGCGTGACAGTGACTGAGGTGCAACCTATGAATATATATCAAAGATTAAGTAAAAAATAAATAAAAAATACATGCAGTGAAATAAGGAAGCTGTGTGTTTGTAGTATTGCACCCCATCTGCTGGTGATTGCACAATAAATGCATCCCTCCAGAGAGCCAAGGCCATCTTGAAATGTTTTCTTCCAAATAACTTAAGCTCTATGTCAAAGTATTTTGAATTGATGTACTCAAGTAAACAGATCAATCACGTGTGTTAATGTAATCTTAGTTCATTTTCTAAGGCTTTATTAAACGGAGTAACTTGGCCAAGTAACATACATTCACATCAACAGACATATACGCACTCATGGGAAACAGGAGCATGCTTTTAAGACATCCTTCAAAAACAAAATGATTTTACTGAACTTGAAAACATGTTGCTTGTTTGAGGAGAAATACTTACGATGGCATTGCTTAGGGTCCCATGAGAGGCTTGGACACAGCATCTTAAGTCACCTCCTTTTAGCTTTTTCTTGGGTACGTACATACCCGCTCAATAACCATATCTCATAGGCTGGGGGGCTCGCTTGGGATTACAATACACAAATTGGGCTCTTTTGATTTAGACTTATGCATCTCCTTTAAAAGAAAAGCACAAGCTGAACACTGCTGCTTTGGATCGTCTCAATCACCTTATATTTTTACATCAAATGTCAAAAAGGCCGGTCACCTTGTAGCTGCAGTCCTCCAGCTCATCCAGCAGGTGAGAGTGTCTCTTAAACGCACTGGGGGAGACATCGATTCTCCTGGAGGAGAACACAAAAGGAAAAGGCACAAGGTGAGTTGGATATGGCTTCATCAAAGCATGTACTTAACACACTATAGTGTCAAAGTATTTGAGAGTATTTCATTTGTTGAACACACAACTTTGCAGCTATACTGAACGCTTAACGTAAACTCATAGCAATCTGAAAAGAAGGCAACCAATACTGGCTGACACTGTTATGAGAAAGACTGCCTTACCTATGGATTTCTGGACTCTTCCTTGGCTTCATCAATTCCATCTCAGCAGCTTTTCTTTGGTACATGGCAAATCGCTCACTTAAAGTCATGCCTGAAGAGCTGAAATGTTGGGCTGCAAATGGAGGACAGATACAATATCTATATAGTCTTTCTAGTCAATGGACATCTCTAACAGATTAGACCGGGTAAGAGATCCATTTCACCAGCCACGTTGGCGGGTGTTCAGGGCTCCACAGTGCAAACATTTCACGTGCCTTTGTGAATAAATAAAAGTATAACCACATTTATAGTAAAAATCGCACAAAGTAAAAGAACTACAAATCCTATATAGCCCATTCCACCTTGTGCTGCAACACTACCTGGCTGAACTGAGTGAAAGATTCATTTTTAGAAACGCTGCATACAGGCATGATAGTTTACTTTAAGGCGAAAGTCTACTGAATTTAGACTTTGTCCTTGTTTCTTGGCTATTTACATTGTTTTGTTCACAAGCTAGGTTGTTTTTCTATGTATGAGTTTCAACTGCTAAGGAAGAGAAGATATAACGCTCCTACCAAAAATGTTTATAGCTAACCCAAGATAGTGTCATTTTAGCAGAAAATATATATTTTGGCTGGTAAATAATCTGAGTGGCTGGTAAATCCTACAAAGAGACAAGTGATTGAACAGTCCATGGAACTAGTGAATATTTCAAAGCTAAACCCCACTGCTGTCCTTGTTGTGTCTGTGGCTTCATAGACAGCACTTTATGGTCCCCAATAACAGACCTTACCTTTGATGTAGTGCACAATGGTGACAATGTGCTGCGCAAAAAGCTCAGAGGGGCTGCGTCTGAGCTGAGCTGCCTGAATATGCTGGAAGATGGAACGGAACTCTCCGTGATCTTTCTTAGCGGGATGCACCAGATCCCTGGACATACCACGCTCCTTGGTCAGACCTCCAGATGAGGAGCTGAGAAAGAGAGACCAGGTGGATCAAGCAGATACAAAAATGTTTTGTTCAAGACCATGATGAGTTCCATAACATTTTTAACTTTCAGGTAGATCAAAAACTATCCTGTGTTAAATTATATTTTCAGAAAACATTAACCCTCCAAGTAGTCTGTTGATGAACAATAATGGTAATGCTGCTTACCTGGGCATCTTGTCAAAAGAGTTGATACTAAGCTCAAAATCATCCCTCTTTCCAGAGGGCCTGGGTAGGGGTGAGTCCACCCTAGAGATGGGGAATAGGGCCAGGGGCCTGTCCTTCTCCCTGCTACCTGAACCCCTAAGGGCCACGGTTGCTATGGCTGGGGACGTACTGCTCTTCTCCTTGTCTTTCTTCTCCTTCTTCTTGGACTTCTCTTCTTTCTTGGAGGCCTGCTTGCGGCTGCGGTAGAGCTCCTCCTCCATGTGCTCCAGGTCTTCCACCACATCTTCGGCCGTGTCTCTCAGTCTCTCCTCGTCCTTCCCTGGGGGGTAGTAATGGGGTTCGTCTTCCCACTTCCCAAACACGTCCCGTGTTGTCAGGGTGGCTCCTTTGGGCTTGGCCTCCTCTTCTGCCTCCCTCTCCCTCTCTCTCCCTGCAGCCTGAGACTTGAGGAAGGCCTCTTCAGCTTTGTCCAGGAAGGGCAGGGACTTATCGGCCTTGGAGCTGAAGGAACCTGCTGTTATGTTTAAGAGGCCACTGCTAGTCCTGCTCTTGCCTTTCTCTCTGCCGTCTCCGTCCGTGGTGCTTTGGTCCCTGTCCCGGCCATTCTCCCACTCTGCCGCCGCCTGCTGCTTTTTGCTCTTGTTTTCTGCCAAGAACCTGGACAATCAGACAGAGAAGTAAATGGACATTTACAACATGTTATACAAAGAAGAATGTCTAGTTGTGTTACAGAATCCCAGTTTTGTAACAGGGCACTGATTAAATGTGAATGCTTTTCGTCACAAGGGGTACAAATATTGGATTAATCAACAAACAAGACAGCACAACCATAGAGGTGACAACACCACAGAATGACATGTAACACTTACAATAGCATAGGTCTGGTATTGAAATAATTATACTTAATCTCCACCTCCAAAATTAGGGGGATTTCATACAACTGAACCTACTTTCAATGCATAGCAGAGGACAACAGCCAGCGACTTTTTAATTGTTGTCACTTGCATTTGAAATGAGAAGAGGACTGCCATTGATTATGGCATACAGTTTTAGCTGTATTCTTCCAAGGATCTTTGTAGCTGAGCACAGACTGAACAATTTTAAAAGAATAATTACAATCACAAACTGGGATGAGGAAAACTCAACTTAAAGAAAATAAAACAAAACAGGTATGATGAAAGACAAATGTAGCAGAATATAATGGGAAATATGGAACATACTTTTTGAAAGCAGAGGAAATGGCACTCTTATCGTCTGCCCTGGTGGGATCCTCCTTGCCAAGGAAGCCAAACCCGCTGAAGGAGGCGGTTGGCCCGGCCTTGGTGGAGCCCGGTGGGCTGTTGGTGGAGGGAGCACTGCCAGTGCTGCCGATAGTTCTCCACAACGGCCCTTTGGGTTCTGATTTTCCCTGGTTGGCACCAACAGCAGGACTGCTGCGTTTGGGGCTGGTGTCATAGTCACTCAGACCCTGCCATTTCCCAGCAGAATCCTTATCAAGAGTACTGGCCTCTCCCCCCTGTCCTTCTGCCTGCTCCCCAGCCCCTCCTCCGCTCTCCCCCTTGGCCTCTGCTGGCGTAGGCCTGTCCTTTACATCCTTGGAGCCGGGCTTCCCCGAGCTAGGGCTGCTGCGGCGTTGCCGCGGGGATGAGGAGCGGGAGCGAGACGAGCTGTGGCGCCCCCGAGACCACCGAGAACCCCTGGAGGACGAGCGGTCAGAGTATCGAGACCGTGAGTGGCTGCGGCTGCCCGAGCGTTTCCTAGGAGTGCGGGAGCGGCCTCTCCTGGGGCTATGCGGACCGTGGTGATCCTGGTCGCGGTGTGGCCCGTCCCGGTGGCCACCCCCCCGCCAGTTGTTGGCTCTGTAGCCATAGCTGTTCCCTCCTCTCTGGTAACCACGGCGAGGGTAGAAACCCCGGGTTCTACCGCGGAAGTAGAAGGGTCTGCGGAAGCCGCGGTTGTAGCCTCTCTGGTAACCCTGGTAACCCTGGTTGTTCTGATAGTCTCTGGTGGGATAGTTCCTGCCGTGGGACGGAGAGTGAGATCTGGAGCGGGAGCGAGACCTGGAACTAGGAGAAGAGAAGAAAACAGAAGAGGAGGAAGAGGTATGTTAAAAGATACTGTGTGGTCAATGCCCATACAAGTTTCAGGAGGTAGCCTAAAACATTGTAAACCATAAACACATGTTGAGATCCAGTCTGGTGTATTCAGACAGAGAGGAAAAGTGTTGTTTCGCCAGCCTGCACTTTGCCAACTCCGGTGTGCGTTTGCCCGTCACCAGACAATTCACTCACAGAAAACAATGAATAAACCCCACAGGGATTGACATTAAGTTCTCAAAAAGGCACTTACTTGCCCGTCCGTCCAGCCGTTTTTAATTGCCTAAAGAATATGGTTGCTTGACCAGAAAATGTAGTTGGCTAAACAGTAACAACATTAACAGATCCAGAAAAGAAGAAAAAAAATCACGTCAGGACCCTATACTACGAATGTAGTTTGAGTTAGCGAAGTAAGTTTGGTCAACTGAGTTCAACTTGGGATAACCGGTACCATGAATGTGGCTCACCTTTTAGCGAGGTAAATGTCTATGGCAATTCATCTTTTAGATCTAACCTGCTCCGGGGCAGGCTAAATCAGGGCTAACTACATTTATCCTAAATGAAGTGTCTGAGCCATGAGTTGAGGATCAATTAAATCAAATTCCCTCCCTCTCGCAAATATTGAGTCATCATCCACTTAATTTGAGGAAGACAACAGATAAAATACTTTTCTAATAAATGTGTTTGTGTGCAAAAAAAATGTATTCAAATAACTAGCACATTACCAATTTAGTAATGACAAATGCATTTGAAATTACTTAATTATTTTATCATAAGAGTGTGAAATAAGGGTGATCGTGCATTGATAACCACACCAAAGTAACACAATAAAAGACAGCACTTCTAAAAGTATATTTCACACCATACCCTGCTGAATTTCAAAGATATCTAAAAATGAAATGTTTTCGGTTCAAATGAAAGTGACTTGCCCATGGATTGATGTTTCAGCACTGTCTCAATGAAGAGTTTGGCATTCGACGAGCCATGTCAGACATGCATGCGCAGTTACAAGCCTGCTAGAGTTAGCGGCAGGCAGATGAGCAATATCCACCGTCGTAGTACGGATTGTTTGTAAATATATGTCTGAGTGTTGGAGTGTGCCCTTGGCTATCCATAAATGAGCTGGAATGTGAAGCGGGGAAAAAAACTGAGTAGACCTAGCTTGCTTTGTAGTATACCCCTCAGCAGTGGTAGAAAAAGTACTCAAATGTCATTCTTGAGTAAAAATAAAGATACCTTAAAAGATAATGATTCACGTAAAAGAGAAAGCCTCCCAGTAAAATACTACTTGAGTAAAAGTATTTGCTTTAAAATATAATTAAGTATCAATAGTAAATGGAATTGCTAAAGTATCAAAAGTAAAAGTATGTGTGTGAATTGGACAATTTTCCTGTCCAAATGTAACGAGTACTTTTGGGTGTCAGGGAAAATGGAGTAAAAAGTACATTATTTTCTTTAGGAATGTAGAAGTAAAAGTTTGCAAAAATATAAATAGTAAAGTAAGGTACAGATGCCAAAAAAAACCTACTCAAATAGTACTTTAAAGTGTTTTTACTTAAGTACTTTACACAACTGCCCCTCAGATGTATTCAATAGCTGGGAGTGAATTAAACAAACAGCACAAACCATCAGGCTAAAGAAAACTGACTGTAAATGAACTGGTTGTGCTCCAAGTGGATGTGACTGAGGGACTGTGTTATGGAGTATTCTGTCCACTCGGGGGAGCTACAAAACCATACACTACATCACCAATTACAACTCAGCAAATATTCTACTGCTGCCATTTTCCTCTGAAGTCTCAACATCTTCACTTCAAGGTGCCCTTTGACCAGATGGAAAGAGCAGGAGAAGTGCCCATTCTAGTATTATATGGAATAAAATAGCCATCGTTTCTTACGAAAACAAATTAAATGTAGGCCTATTAATGCAAATGTAGCCACAAGCCAATGCATTAGGTTAACACCTGGAGAGCATAAAAGTCTGCTATCTAGGTCTAACACCTTCGAATAGTTTAAGATCATGTCTTGCCTGTTACACATTCTTCTTTAAATCAATGGAAATAATGTACAAAGAATGAAATGGAAAACCACATGGTGGTAGCAGTAGAAGTACAATAACATTGAAAGTACCGTGCCTACAGTACATCAGCCCACCTCACATATCATGGAAAATACTAACTAGCAGGCAAATTTTAAAAACGACGAATGCAAATTGGGGCCTTGCAACAAAACCCAAATTAGAACCCATGCAGCAAGCAAACCGGAGATTAGTTTCTACCCATCAAATCAAGTTTTATTGGTCACATACACGTGATTAGCAGATGTTATTGCGGGTGTAGCGAAATTCTTGTGCTTCTATCTCCGACCATGCAGTAATATCTAACAAGTAATATCTAATAATTACACAACACACCATGTACAGCAGAGGGGATGGGGGGAACCCCCAAACAGCCAAATCTGTCATGTAAACTTCTAATAAAATCCCCCATAACTTACCGCTTGCGCCTTTTCATTGGAATATTCTGGAGGTGATGTGCTAAGCAGTGAGCAACATATAACACTCACAGTAGTGAGAGACTCCCATGTCTGGTGAGAGCGCGTGTGGTGGGACTGGAGCAGTGGAAAGAGGCGGAACACATTGGGCCAAAACGGGAAGCATTTTCACTCTAATCCTTGAAGGGAGTGGGGAGAAGAGAGTTTGGCCTGGGTCCCCCCCCACACCTCCCTCTCCTTCCTTCTGCCAATTCCTTCTCTCTTTATAAAAGCATGCACTTCCAGCCATTACTTTCCCTATGGACAAATCACCCAAATGTATGTCACTTGTCTTATGCATTGCTGACCATTAAACTAAAAGAGGTCCCAAAGCGCTTTGTTTTGAGCCCTAAAGCATGGCATAAAAACAACATCTCCTGCCAGAGTGGGATCAAACTTTAACAATAGCCATATATATATATATATCAAACTTTAACAATAGCCATATATATATAGCCATATATATATATATATATTTTATTAATTACAAAGCTCAGTCATGAAAAACTAAGTTGTGACGTAACTGACGCCGGGCCCTCATTAAAGTCCTACCAACTGAAAACGTACCGACAAAGTGCTGAACACTGTCTGGCAGCCAATCTATTTCAGAGCAAAGAACCAACCGAAATTATGAGTCAAATCAAAAGGATTTAAGTATTCCTCTGAAACAAAAGGCTGACTAAATAATTTATCAAAACTGATGGTGTCACTCCCTGCATGTTATTGTAAGTGCACTACTTTATTATGTCACTCACAAAATGTACAACTCAACAGAAGACTGGAGCGAGGTTGTGTAACAGGTCCTATAATGTGTCATCTGGAAAAGAGGCTGTAGACTGTACCAGAGCATTGATACTAGGGCCAGGACGATACCAGTTTCACGATACTCATTAGTATTGGGAAAACAGCCCTCATGTTGGAAATAAACATCATCATGGTGTCATTGAGTCACATGTATTTATTTTCCAAGCTATTGCACACAACATTTAGCATACAGGAGGTTAAAGAGTAACTTTCATGGAAAAACATTTTAGGCTTAGTTATACTGACTCACTTCAATTCTGGTTCATTTTGACAGTTCGTTGCAAAAGTGATATACACAGACTGTACAAAACATTAGAGGCACCTTCTTAATATTGAGTTGGACCCCGCTTTGCCCTCAGAACAGCCTCAGTTCGTTGGGGCATGGACTCTACAAGGTGTCAAAAGCATTCCACTGGAATTCTGGCCCGTGTTGACTCCAATGCATCCCACAGTTGTGTCAGGTTGGCTGGATGTCCTTTGGGTGATGGACCATTCTTGATACACACGGGAAACTGTTGAGCGTGAAAAACCCAGCAGCGGTGCAGTTCTTGACACTCAAACCGGTGTGCCTGGCACCTACCCCACCCCGTTCAAAGGCACTTAAATATTTTGTCCTTCCCATTCACCTTCTGAATGACACACATACACAATACATGACCCAATTGTCTCAAGGCGTAAAATGAATCCTTCTTTAACCAGTCTCCTCTCCATCTACACTGATTGAAGTGAATTTAACAAGTGACATCGACAAGGGATCATAGCTTTCACCTGGATTCACCTGGTCAGTGTATTTTGGTCTTTTGGTAGTAAATCTAGTTCGTAGGCTACACTCCCTTCTAGATGTGCTGAGTGGTACCACCTCAAGGCTTACTATAAAAGCAGGTGACAGCACGGCGAATATATTTTGCATGATGCTTCCTTGACTACTGCCGTTACACAAAATTGTGAAATCAGTATGGCACATTTCCGCATATGACCAAATTCAACATTTTTGCTTACCCTTTCATACACATCTATGTGGTTTTAAGAACAAATGTGTAAGGCTATGAGGATTATATGATGTTCATAGTCATAGAAATAAATGACAATGGTGGTCATGTCACCTCGTTTTTTTCTCATCTGCTATAACTGATTGATGGTGCAGTCCGCAAAGGCAGTTGGCTCATAGTTAAAAATATGAGTTTGAATCCCAAACAGGGCAGATATTATTTTGATCCTATATTTACAATATTCATCCGATGCCCACACACTTCTAATTCTGAAAAGTGAAAGCCTACTACCAGGGGTCACACTGATAGTAGTTGTAGGTTTTTATACAGTACCCAAGACCAACCTGTGAATTAATTTGACCATTGGAAAAAGAGCTACTGCGTAAATACTGCAATACAGGTTGGATTGAATTGAATTGAGCCCCTAACCTTAATTTTCAAGGTGATTGCACTTTTCACAATACCACATAAAAATAAAAAAATCCATCCCATGGGATTTGAACTTACACCCCAAGTAGCAATAGATGTCAGGAACTCGGCGCCTTACCACCGTGAGCAGACTGTCCAGAGCCGTATTTGTTTACAATGCACATATTTGTTTTATCCGAGTGTGCCAGTGGACTTCTGGTAAGTATGATTTAGTGAGAATGTGTTGGGATCAGGTACAACTACATTTACCCACCACCAAAATAAATAGTAATAATTCCCCCCCCCACACAACTTCTCACGTGAATGCATTTCTTAAAACAAATTTAAAGTGTAGGGCAAAGGCTCAAATTGGAGTTGAGAGTTAAAAAAGGACCAAAGAGTTTGTCGGCTTCGTGTTTTCATTTTTGCTATAAAAAATGTTTTTTAAAAGTTGTTTAAATGTGTGATACTGGTATTGTCACAGCCTCAATGGATACAGCACATCAGCCTTAATATGAAGAGAGGTTAGTCTTCTAGTAGCAAAAGAAGAGCAAGCAATAAACATACATTAGTTGAAAGTTTGTTTTACCCAAATATTCTAAGAATAGATATAGCCCAACTCCAGGCTGAGGAACAGGAAATACACATATTCAAATCTCCCAGTAATCTTATGAGAAACAGGACTGGATTACAACTTCATACAGTAATGCAGTGCTCCCCAAACTTTGAGCTGAGATCAGAGTCAAAATGAAGGCAAAGATCTACCGCTCAGAATTTTAAAAAACATTTTAAAAAAACGTAAGCCTGTGCAACACTAACCTATTAAAACAGTTCTGTAACAATGAGGTTTGTAGTAGGCTATATGCCAAATACATTATCACTGCATATCGGTTATGCTCGAACTGTCCTGCCAATGTTCTTCTCAGACCATAAAAAAATATATATTTTAAAACTTGAGGAATATGATCACACTGGTTATAAATCATCACTTGTGGTATTACTTGTGAGGCACAGCTGAGTGAGCATACATTTAAATAAATGTGCTTTTATTTTTTTTAACTGATTGTGCCTGCATCTGATGGTCTGTCTCAGTGGAGGGAGAGCATCAGCAGGTCAACCTCCCACCGTCAGACAGTCCCTAAGCCCTCCATGTAGACTGACCAAGAAGGGGAGTCTTCCAGCTGATAGCAAAAATCGAGTCATACCACATTATTTCTGCCAAATGCACAAATTCATGTTGTTACTCCTATGACCAGAGAAAGTGATTTCCTCTATATTAAAAAACACATCTACCAATAATAACTCCAGCCTATCAATACATTTTGATACTAATTTATTGAAGCTGCAATGCTGGTTGCAGCGCAATTGGCGAAGCACATTTCATGGCTTATAAACGTGTTGAATAAAAACGTAAACATGAACTCACTCAAATACAGAAGCGCTGTTGTATTTGTTGATAGTCTCTCTTTAGTCAAGGTTTTAGACATTTTGAAATGTATCTTTTCTGTGCGCTTGAGGAAGCTGCAGACAGACACAGAGGGGTCAAATGGTGGGGAAAACAAGTTCATATTAGTTATACCAGAACTGTGATTAGGTGCGTGTCATTTTTCTTATTTAAATTGTTACTAAGCCACAAACAATGTCATCAAATCATTGTTCAAAACAAAAAAACAGTATTAGGCCTAGTTATTCAAAAAAAAATCTAGTCTATAGAAAGATTTTCAAATTGGTATGGCTATGTTTCTCTTATCCATAAAAAAACTCAGATATCAGTTATTAGCCTACCTTTTAAAAACAAATATTATAGCCATATCAAGTGTAGGCCATTGTTATTTCATCTTGATCATCTAGGTATGCGCATTTGCGCCATTCTTCCATTACGCCTCATGTCCACCAGATGCAAACTGTTTTCCGGCAGAAGTCATTCATTGTCAATGGAGCAGTCTGTAACGCAATGTTGGGGGTGCCGTACTAAGCTGCGGTGTGTTCGGTGTACCACATACATTCAATATTTTCAACTCCTGCGTTGCTTTATCATGCGGTGGTACAAACATTAGTACACAGACTCCAACTAGCTAGCTTTTAGCTAGTTGAAAAGTAAAGCACTTGGACATCAAGTACAGAAAATGCTGGCTAGACATCCAGAAAAGAAAAATGCATCTGGTGGACATAGGGCATTAGGCTACATTTGCTTTTTGGTTAAGGTTGGGAATAAGGTTAGTAGTGTGGTTAAGGTTAAAATCACATTTTAAGAAGAGAAATTACAGAAATAAGCTGGTTTTATGACTTTGTGGCTGTGGTAACTAGTGACGAACGCTACTTTCCGACATAAAAAGGAAGTGATGGGATTTCACTTATAGTATAGCCTGCCTTATGCTAAATCAGAAGGGGAAAAAACAATGGCTGACTTGGTGGAAAAGAAAGCAGGTCTTTGCTTTCAGGCCGAGTGATAAATGTGAGGGATCAGCAGCAGACCTGACTGAAGTCACTTGCAGAATATGCAAAAAAATATCAGGGCAAAGGACCTCCGTCAACATTAACAAGTGAATCACCCTGCTGAGTGCTCTACTCTGGGGCAGAAAAGGTGAACATGCTTGTGTTCCTTGCCAGAAAACTTTAGGTCTACCTAAGACTTGGCAACAAAAACAACTAGACCCAATTGTTCCTCATTGCACTTTAATTTTAAAATATTCAAAATACATTTGTTATAGGCAAAAATACTCTGTCAAATCTTGAAAGACTTATTTGCAGCATTTGCTTTTTTAGACTATTTTATATGCCTATATTTAGGATTTGTACAGTTTATTAGGCAAAAGGCATAGCCTGGTTAATAGGCCTATTTGTTTTAAGCCTAAACCAATGTTCATGCAAGTGTTAATAGTTTTCTGACTGTGGTGAACTTTTATATAAAATGCACAATTTGTAAGTTATTCAAAATAAAAAGTTGTTTTTCAGACAACTATGACACCAACTCATCAAAAATTCATTTTTTGTTCCCGCTTATTGAAAGTTCTGCTACGGGAACTTATATGCTCAGTTTACGGACATTAATAAACACTTCGTAAATATTAGTTAAACTTTTATTGATAGTAGACTATGTGTAGGTCTATAGCCTATTGTTGGTTTGGTTTGCAAGGAGAGAGTCTCTCTCGGAGTAGGCTAGGCCAACAAGTCACATTCAAATCAAATGGGGAGAAAAAGGGGAAATTTTAAAGGGAGATTTTAAAACAATAAGCCAGACAGAGTGTCTGCTGTAAACATCATCCAACATTGGAGAGGGTAGGAAAAAATAACAAAAAACACATTAGGCCCCATCTGACATTTTGCGCTGCTTTGGTGCCCTCCATTCTTTCTACATTGTTCTCTTGCATTAGCAACTACCACACATGTATTGAACATTTTAGGTTATGGCAAATAGGGAATAGGCCATTTTGCATGTCGCCCTGCTGTGTGCTTGCTGCCCTGCCAGACTCAAATATGCTAAAACATAGTTTGTGACATCACAATGTCATCATCATCAACGATGGCTGAAAAACATTGTTGATAGAAGATGCAATCATAAAATCGTCCGACACTAATGCAAGGCTTGATCGTATTTTTTTTTTTTACAGAAATGTTTCGCAATTGACCACCAAATAGGGGAAGGAAGTTCAAATAAACCTTACCTGTAGCGGTGCTTCCTGGATCTGGAGCGGCTTCTGGAGCGGCTTCTCGAGCGAGACCGAGTGTAAGACCTGGATCTGGACTTTGATCTGGAGCGGGACCGTGCAGGGGAATCTGGAGCCTTGGACATCTCCGCAGTCACAACTGTCTAGAGGTTTACCTGTCCAACAACAGGGTGATGTTAGTATGCACTGGGTAATACACTTGTGCTTTAGACACTTCTCAACTTTCATGCCTATTGAACAAAATTGATACACCTAAAAAGAGGAAGTTGCCATCCTTGAAATAAGCACAGATCTACAATAAAACTAGTTTACTTGCAAAAATATACAGTACTAGTCAAAGTTTGGACACACCTACTAATTCATGCGTTTTTCTTCATTTTTACCATTATCTAAAT
Organism: Oncorhynchus gorbuscha; assembly: GCF_021184085.1. NCBI lineage: Eukaryota > Metazoa > Chordata > Actinopteri > Salmoniformes > Salmonidae > Oncorhynchus > Oncorhynchus gorbuscha. The sequence continues at coordinate 24,548,184 of NC_060181.1, read as the reverse complement.
TGTAGAATAATAGTGAAGACATCAAATCTATGAGACAACACATACGGAATCATATAGTAACCAAAAAATGTGTTAAACAAATTCAATTACATTTTCTATTTGAGATTCTTCAAAGTAGCTACCCTTCACCTTGACAGCTTTGCACACACTTGGCATTCTCTCAACCAGATTCATGTCACCTGGAATGCATTTCAATTAACAGGTGTGTCTTGTTAAAAGTACATTTGGAATTTCTTTCCTTCTTAATGCGTTTGAGCCAATCAGTTGTGTTGTGACAAGGTAGGGTTAGTATACAGAAAATAGCCCTATTTGGTAAAAGACCAAGTCCATATTATAGCAGGAACAGCTCAAATAAGCAAAGTGAAACGACAGTCCACATTACTTTAAGACATGAAGGTCAAGAACTTTGAACATTTCTTCAAGTGCAGTCGCAAAAACCATCCAGCTCTATTATGAAACTGGCTCTCATGAGCACCGCCACAGGAAAGGAAGACCCAGAGTTACCTCTGCTGCAGAGGATAAATTCATTAGAGTTACCAGCTTCAGAAATTGCAGCCCAAATAAATGTGTCACTGAGTTCAAGTAACAGACATCTCAACAGCCACTGTTCAGAGACAATCAGGACTTCATGGTCAAATTGCTGCAAAGAAACCACTACTAAAAGGACACCAATAAAGAAGAAGAGACTTGCTTGGGCCAAGAAACACGATTAATGGACATTAGACCGGTGGAAACCTGTCCTTTGGTCTGATGCGTCCAAATTTGAAATTTTTGGCTCCAACCGCTGTGTCTTTGTGAGACGCAGATTATGTTAACGGATGATCTCTGCATGTGTGGTTCCCATTGTGAAGCATGGAGTAGGAGGTATGATGGTGCTTTGCTGGTGACACTGTCAGGGATTTATTTCGAATTCAAGGCACTACTTAACCAGCATGGCTACCACAGTATTCTGCAGTGATACGCCATCCCATCTGGTTTGTGCTTAGTGGGACAATCGTTTTTTTTTTTAACAGGACAATGACCTGAAACACACCTCCAGGCTATGTAAGGGCTATTTGACCAAGGAGGAGAGTGATTCAAGTGCTGCATCAGACTACCTGGCCTCCACAATCACCCGACCTCAACCCAATTGAGATGGTTTGGGATGAATTGGACCGCAGAGTGAAGTAAAAGTAGCCAACAAGTGCTCAGAATATGTGGGAACCCCTTCAAGACTGTTGGAAAAGCATTCCTCATGAAGCAGGTTGAGAGAATGCCAAGAGTGTGCAAAGCTGGCTACTTTGAAGAATCTCAAATATAAAATACTTTTTTGGTTACTACATGATTCAATATGTTATTTCATAGTTGATGTCTTCACTATTATTCTACAATGTAGAAAATAAAAAATGTAAAAACTTGAATGAGTAACAAAATGTTGACAAATACTGTATATAAAATCACTACACAACTTCAAAACAATGTCCAAGAAAATCAACTCTACAAATTCAAAATCATGGCCCCCAGAGAATCTTTGAGCCTACCAGCAACCAGGGGCCTGTCTGAGTATGTCCCAAATGCCACCCTATCTATACCTACAGACCCTGGTCAAAAGTAGTGCACTATATAAGGCAGGGGTTGTCAACAGACTAATCTAGTTGATTTAGGGAATAGGTGCCATTTGAGACAGCCTATTTCTAGAGCTGTTGTGACCGCAGGTCTGGAACAATGACTTGACACCTTGTCCCCCCCGTCTACAAGACCCACTGCCTAGCGGCCCTCACCTGCTTAACCCCTGCCTGTCACCGGTAGTACCGCCAAAAGCCCCACACGACGAGTGTGGAAAAAGGCTAAACCTGGCACTGGCTAAAAATAGAAACTACACTGTCCGAATATATAACAAGAGAGAATGGCGAGGAATGCTTTTAGCGCCGGCATTATCCTGCAGCCATATCCATAGTGCATGATAGTGCAGGTGGGGGCTGGGAATAGAGCAGCACTATTTCGGACACAAGACACACAGCCTCTGGAAACTCCATGGGGGTAATGGCTGGCTCTGCTTCAGATACACACAGTCTTAATATTCATGACAGGTGCCTCCATCAAAACAGAAAGGAGGGATGGGGACGTAGTCCCAGATCAGACATAACCAGAAGGATTTGAACATAGCTTTAAAAATCCTGACAGTGCTCCTTCTGAATATCAGGCAGCACGAACATGTTTTATATTGTTTTCCTTGTTATCTTTTCTCGTAACTTCACGTCTACCTTCCAGCCACACAATCATCTCAGGGGTGTCAAACTCATTCCATGGAGGGCATAAACGGCTGCTGGTTTTTGTTTCTCATTCAAATATGAATTAAAAACCAGATGAGGGTAATTGCTTGCTAATCAGCTACCTTAATTCATCAAACAAGTACAAGGGAGGAGTGAAAAGCCAAACACACGGCCATCTGTGGAATGAGTTTAACATGTGATCTAGGACAAGTCAAGTCAAAGGCAACTGGCCTCCTCACACGTGCATCAATATAATTGGACACAATGACCCATCATTTAACAGTGCAGTCTTCTCTGGAATAGCAGAGCAGGAAGACAAGTACACAAAATGATGCAACTGGGTACTTATTGTAGGGTTAGGATGTCAAATTTGGTGTTCAAATGTATTTTGAAAACACTTCCCAACAATACACAAGTATTACAATGATTTTTTATTGTTCTGTAGTACTGTTAGCGATGAAGAAAAATTGACAGTAGAGAGGACACTATGGCCCAAATGGGCCAAGAGAGTGGCAGAAGTCAGGGGGTCAAGTGCTCTGCATTTTTCTATTTCATTGCTAACAAAACATTATTTCAAATATTTAGAGGAGTTAACTTTAAGGTAGTCCACATACATAACACTAACTAGCAATGCATAAAGACGCTGTTAAACAATTAGGCCTAAACTTTGTATTTGCTCATAGCGAATGAGGATGCACTGCACACACCATCAAATGGTATCAATTAAAATCGATTACAAGCATTTCACGACACCTGCAATAACATCTGCAAATCTGTGTAAGCGACTAATGAACTTAGATTTTGATTTCTTGTCCAATTGGTATTTCAACCACAAACAAATGGTTTTCTTCAATCTACTGCCTAAATATGATTAACTTGTTCTCACAGGTTGTATCTATACATTGCAATCAACACAACATTTGCAATTTTGCACTTGTAGGCATATTTCTTGCCTATTGTTCTCACCAAACCAGTTGGAGCCTAATGTTGGGACATAGGCTACTCATTATAGCCTAATACAGAAAAGACAGAGGTAGACCTATGATAAACAAGGCTGCCTCCTGGTTAATAATTAGCAGTGAAAGGTTTGTATGCGAATCATCACTGTCTGATGCTCCTTTCCTCATTTCCATGGCTGTGCAGTGCATCCTGCAGAGTACATGTTACAAGCACTGTATTGTATTTACTCCCCAATGCTTCAGTGCCTTCCTTCACTTTCCCTGGCCCGCATTATCAACCTTATTCATCAAAACCGTCTTTCTCTGTCTGAATCCCAAATAGCACCATATTCCCTACATAGTGCACTACTTTTGACCAGATCCCTAAAAGTAGTGCGCTATGTAGTGAATAAGGTGCCATCTGGGACATACCCTTACCCCCTCTCAAACTTAAATCAAGCAATCAGAACAGAGAATAAATATTTCACAATGTGTTATTCTTCCCCTTCTTGAACAGTATACTGGTAAGGGGTTGTAGTGTACAAACGAGACACGGGAGGTGGAGTCTTGGGAAGTGTTGACACATCATGTACAACACAGGAAATCTGACAGAAAGTTCCTTCACAACCTAGGTCTCTAGATCCTCAGCTTTCACAGATTCTGAAGAACATGGCTTTGTGACTTCGCTATGTTACTCATTCAGACCTAAAAGTTTACACTTCAACTAAGCAGTAGTCTCTCACAGAGAAGTGCAAGTCACATACCCAGCTAGAGTTCAGGGTTTTTCACAGTAAGAGGCTTCTAATTCTGGTCAACATACAGGCAGACAAAAAGAGCCTGTAGTTACTAAATGTGGGACCTATCCTAGTGCACACGCAGGCCTAGCATATACACTACCGTTTAAAAGTTTGGGGTCACTAATACCCTGACTACATCACGTGCGTGAGCGGTGCAAAATACATTTAGAAATCTATATTATTAAATTATTGCGCGAGCGCAAACAAGCGTCTGCGTTGCCAAGGGCTAAAATAGAAGTCAGTTCTATTTGTGACACAGATCGCGCTGCAGGTCCTGCCTCTCCCATCTCCTCATTGGTTTATAGAAGCAGGTACTAAAGGTCGACCGATTATGATTTTTCAACACCGATACCAATTATTGGAGGACCAAAAAAAGCCAACACCGATTAAAATCGGACTATTTTATTTCTTTATTTGTAATAATGACAAATTAGAACAATACTGAAATTAACACTTATTTTAACTTAATATAATACATGAATAAAATCAATTTAGCCTCAAATAATGAAACATGTTTAAATAATGCAAAAACAAAGTGTTGGAGAAGAAAGTAAAAGTGCAATATGTGCCAAGTAAAAAAGCTAACGTTTAAGTTCCTTGCTCAGAACATGAGAACATATGAAATCTGGTGGTTCCTTTTAACATGAGTCTTCAATATTCCCAGGTAAGAAGTTTTAGGTTGTAGTTATTATAGGAATTATAGGACTATTCATCTCTATACCATTTGTATTTCATATACCTTTGACTATTGGATGTTCTGATAGGCACTTTAGTATTGCCAGTGTAACAGTATAGCTTCCGTCCCTCTCCTCGCCCCTACCCGGGCTCAAACCAGGAACACATCGAAAACAGAAACCCTCGAAGCATCGTTATCCATTGCTCCACAAACACTGCGGTCTTTGCAGGGCAAGGGGAACAACTACTGCAAGGTCTTAAGAGCGAGTGCAGTCACCGGTTGAAACGCTATTAGGACACACCCCGCTAACTAGCTAGACATTTCACATCGGTTACACCAGCCTAATTTCGGGAGTTGATAGGCTTGAAGTCATAAATAACGCAATGCTTGAAGCACAACCAAGAGCTGCTGGCAAACGCACGAAAGTGCTGTTTGAATAAATGCTTACAAGCCTGCTGCTGCATACCACTACTCAATCAGACTGCTCTATAAAATATCAAATCATAGACTAAATTATAACATAATAACACACAGAAATACGATCCTTTGGTCATTAATATGGTCAAATCCGGAAACTATCATTTCGAAAACAAAACGTTTATTATCTCAGTGAAATACAGGACTGTTCTGTATTTTATCTAACGGGTGGTATCCCTAAGTGTAATTATTGCTGTTACATTGTACAACCTTCAATGTGATGTCATAATTATGTACAATTCTGGCTAATTAATTAGGAATAAATGGTCTTCACACAGTTCGCAACGAGCCAGGCAGCCCAAACTGCTGCATATGCCCTGACTGCTTGCACGGAACGCAAGAGAAGTGACACAATTTCCCTAGTTAAAAGTTAATCATGTTAGCAGGCAATATTAACTAAATATGCAGGTTAAAATATATACTTGTGCATTGATTTTAAAGAAAGGCATTGATGTTTATGGTTAGGTACACATTGGTGCAACGACAGTGCTTTTTTCGTGAATGCGCTTGTTAAATCATCACCCGTTTGGGTGATTCGGCTGTGATTTGATGATAAGTTAACAGGCACCGCATCGATTATATGCAACGCAGGACACACTAGATAAACTAGTAAAATCATCAACCATGTGTAGTTAACTAGTGATTATGTTAGGTTGATTGTTTTTTATAAGATAAGTTTAATGCTAGCTAGCAACTTACTGTGGCTTCTTGCGGCTTCTTGCTGTATGGTTAGTGTTGGACTAGTAACCAGAAGGTTGCAAGATCGAATCCCCGAGCTAAGTTAAAAATCTGTTGTTCTGCCCCTGAACAAGGCAGTTAACCCACCGTTCCTAAGCCAACGTTCCTAAGCAGTCATTGAAAATAAGAAAGTGTTCTTAACTAAAAAAAAGATTATTATTTATTTATTTTTTTAAATTGGCCACAATCGGTGTCCAAAAATGTAGATTACCGATTGTTATGAAAACTTGGAATCGGCCCTAATTAATCAGCCACTCCAATTATTCGGTCGACCTCTAGCAGGTACCCATGTGCCATCTCCTCATTGGTTATACCCACATGGGTGACTGAAAGACAAACGAGGTCAGTGGAGGTAATGCACCATCATTTATTAAAGTTACCAATCGCAATATAAAAGTTGAGGGAAGAGAAAGCCTGAAAGGAGGAGAGATGACCAGAAACGAGTCAGTTGATTGTTTTATATGTGGATTAATTGTCGGAGTAGAGGACCTTGTGCATTTCAGGTACAATAACAACTCAATGTTTATATCCCAGGACAAATTAGCTAGCAACAGCAAGCTAGCTAAATAGGACACATTAACTACCAAGTGCAAGCTAGCTAGCTAAATTGCCATAAATGTTTAATGCTTTTTGACCTGTGCCCAAATGAATGTAATTGGTTCAGAGTTTGTTCTGATATTTTTACCTGCGTGTCGTGATCGCGTTTGGTGTGGGGGGACAAAACAAATTTATCCACGATGGCGCACACGCGCAGCCGGTTTGGGTTCTGTGTAAGAAACGTCCTTGTTTTTGAAAGAAAAACACATTTTTTGTCCATTAAAATAACTTCAAATTGATCAGAAATACAGTGTAGACATTGTAAATGACTATTGTAGCTGGAAGATTGGAAAAAAGTGTTACTTATTTTCCACCATAATTTGCAAATAAATTCATTAAAAATCCTACAATGTGATTTTTCTGGGGGTTTTTTCTCTCATTTTGTCTGTCATAGTTGAAGTGTACCTATGTTGAAATTTACAGGCCTCATCTTTTTAAGTGGGAGAACTTGCCCAATTGGTGGCTGACTAAATACTTTTTTGCCCCACTGTATATTCTACCACACCCATAAATCTGCTCCTTTTATTTATACATATATATTTTTCCTTGTCCCCAAAGCTCTCGGCGACCAGTTTTGATAGCCTTTAGCCGCACCCTCATCCTACTCCTCCTCTGTTCCTCGGGTGATGTGGAGGTAAACCCAGGTCCTGCATGTCCCCAGGCACCCTCATTTGTTGACTTCTGTGATCGAATAAAGCCTTGGTTTCATGCATGTCAACATCAGAAGCCTCCTCCCTAAATTTGTTTTACTCACTGCTTTAGCACACTCTGCCAAACCTGATGTCCTTGCCGTGTCTGAATCCTGGCTTAGGAAGGCCACCAAAAATTCTGAGATTTCCATACCCAACTAAACTTTCCGTCAAGATAGAACTGCCAAAGGGGGAGGAGTTGCAATCTACTGCAGAGATAGCCTGCAAAGTTCTGTCATACTTTCCAGGTCTATGCCCAAAGAGTTAGAACTTCTAATTTAAAAAATGAATCTCTCCAGAAAGTCTCACTGTTGCCACCTGCTACCAACCCCCCTCAGCTCCCAGCTGTGCCCTGTGAATTGATCACCCCCCATCTAGCTTCAGAGTTTGTTCTGTTAGGTGACCTAAACTGGGATATGCTTAACACCCCGGAAGTCCTACAATCTAAGCTCGATGCCCTCAATCTCACACAAATCATCAAGGAATCCACCAGGTACAACCCTAAATGTGTAAACATGGGCACCCTAATTGACATTATCCCGACCAACTTGCACTCCAAATACACCTCTGCTGTCTTCAATCAGGATCTCAGCGATCACTGCCTCATTGCCTGTATCCGCTACGGGTCCGCGGTCAAATGGCCACCCCTCATCACGGTCACATGCTCCCTAAAACACTTCTGCGAGAAGGCCTTTCTAATCGACATGGCCCGGGTATCCTGGAAGGATATTGACCTCATCCCGTCAGTTGAGGATGCATGGTCATTCTTTAAATGTAACTTCCTCACCATCTTAGACAAGCATACTCCGTTCAAAAAATGCAGAACTAAGAACAGATATAGCCCTTGGTTCACTCCAGACCTGACTGCCCTCGACCAGCACAAAAACATCCTGTGGCGGACTGCAATAGCATCGAATAGTCCCCGCGATATGCAACTGTTCAGGGAAGTCAGGAACCAATATACGCAGTCAGTCAGGAAAGCAAAGGCCAGCTTTTTCAAGCAGAAATTTGCATCCTGTAGCTCTAACTCAAAAGTTCTGGGACACTGTAAAGTCCATGGAGAACAAGAGCACCTCCTCCCAGCTGCCCACTGCACTGAGGCTAGGTAACATAATCGAAACTTCAACAAGCATTTCTCAACGGCTGGCCATGCCTTCCTCCTGGCTACTCCAACCTCTGCCTAAAGCTCCGCCCCCCGCCCCCGCCTCCTTTACCCAAATCTAGATAGCAGATCTTCTGGAAGAGCTGCAAAACCTGGACCCATACAAATCAGCTGGGGTTGACGATCTGAACCATCTATTTATGAAACTGTCCACCGCCATTGTCGCAACCCCTAGTACCAGCCTGTTCAACCTCTCCTTCGTATCATCTGAGATCCCCAAGGATTGGAAAGCTGCCGCAGTCATCCCCCTCTTCAAAGGGGGAGACACCCTGGACCCAAACTGTTACAGACCTTTATCCATCCTGCCCTGCCTATCTACGGTCTTCAAAAGCCAAGTCAACAAACGAATCACTGACCATCTCGAATCCCACCGTACCTTCTCCGCTGTGCAATCCGGTTTCCGAGCTAGTCACGGGTGCACCTCAGCCACGCATAAGGAACTAAACGATATCATAACCGCCATCGACAAAAGACAGTACTGTGCAGCAGTCTTCGTCAACCTGGCCAAGGCTTTCGACTCTGTCAATCACCATATTCTTATCGGCAGACTCAGTAGCCTCGGTTTTTCTAATGACTGCCTCGCCTGGTTCACCAACTACTTTGCAGACAGAGTTCAGTGTGTCATTTAGCATTTAGCAGCAGCATTTAGCAGACGCTTTTAGCAGACGCTTTTATCCAAAGCGACTTACAGTCATGTGTGCATACATTCTACGTATGGGTGGTCCCGGGGATCGAACCCACTACCCTGGCGTTACAAGCGCCATGCTCTACCAACTGAGCTACAGAAGGACCGTGTCAAATCAGAGGGCATGTTGTCCGGTCCTCTGGCGGTCTCTATGGGGGTACCACAGGGTTCAATTCTCAGGCCGACTCTTTTCTCTGTATATATCAATGATGTTGCTCTTGCTGCGGGCGATTCCCTGATCCACCTCTAAGCAGACGACACCATTCTGTATACTTCTGGCCCTTCCTTGGACACTGTGCTATCTAACCTCCAAACGAGCTTCAATGCCATACAACACTCCTTCCGTGGTCTCCAACTGCTCTTAAACGCTAGTAAAACCAAATGCATGCTTTTCAACCGTTCGCTGCCTGCACCCGCACGCCCGACTAGCATCACCACCCTGGATGGTTCCGACCTAGAATATGTGGACATCTATAAGTACCTAGGTGTCTGGTTAGACTGCAAACTCTCCTTCCAGACTCATATCAAACATCTCCAATCCAAAATCAAATCTAGAGTCGGCTTTCTATTTAAACAACAAAGCCTCCTGCACTCAGGCCACAAAACTTACCCTAGTAAAACTGATTATCCTACCGATCCTCGACTTCGGCGATGTCATCTACAAAATAGCTTCCAATACGCTACTCAGCAAACTGGATGCAGTTTATCACAGTGCCATCCGTTTTGTTACTAAAGCACCTTATACCACCCAACACTGCGACCTGTATGCTCTAGTCGGCTGGCCCTCACTACATGTTCGTCGCCAGACCCACTGGCTCCAGGTCATCTACAAGTCCATGTTAGGTAAAGCTCCGCCTTCTCTCAGTTCACTGGTCACGATGGCAACACCCACCCGTAGCACGCGCTCCAGCAGGTGTATCTCACTGATCATCCCTAAAGCCAAAACCTCATTTGGCCGCCTTTCCTTCCAGTTCTCTGCTGCCTGTGACTGGAACAAATTGCAAAAAGCTTTGAAGTTGGAGACTTATCTCCCTCACCAACTTTAAACATCTGCTATCTGAGCAGCTAACCGATCGCTGCAGCTGTACATAGTCCATCGCTATATAGCCCACCCAATTTACCTACCTCATCCCCATACTGTTTATATTTTATTTACTTTTCTGCTCTTTTGCACACCAGTATCTCTACCTGCACATGTTCATCTGATTATTTATCACTCCAGTGTTAATCTGCTAAATTGTAATTATTCACTCCTATGTCCTATTTATTGCCTACCTCATGCCTTTTGCACACAATGTATATTGATTATTTTGTTTCTACTACGTTATTGACTTGTTTATTGTTTACTCCATGTGTAACTCTGTGTTGTTGTCTGTTCACACTGCTATATCTCGGCCAGGTCGCAGTTGCAAATGAGAACTTGTTCTTAACTAGCCTACCTGGTTAAATAAAGGTGAAATAAATCAATAGAAATGCTGTGTATGTGACAAAACAAGCTAGTGTAGAGAATCATTGTATCATCTAAACAACTGAAATATATTTTCAATAATCACATTTAGTATTTTTCAGCTGTTTAAAGCTGGTGTACAAAACGGAAACTAAAAACTAAAACCTTAACTGGAAGCATTGAAATGGAGCACAGAACAGATCTACCCCTTCGTAGACTTGCTTTCAATGAGAATTACATATCTATAATCCCATTTCTACCTGAATTTGGTCAGGTCGCCAAAAAAACATGTTGAAGCTTTAAATTATGACATAGCCTACACAGCCTAAACCCTATGGTTGAACATATTCGGTAAATAATGATATTAGAGTTGTAAGCCTCGGTTTCTTGTTACTGAGTATTGAATGCAGAGTCGGGTCCTCACTAGTCACCACTAAATCATAATTATGACTAATCCCAAACTAACTCGTCACTGGAAATAACACTATCATATTTCATTACGCTTTTAAAACAATGAAATGCACTCCAGATCGCCAAAGCAGCCAAAAGATGGTATGGGCATAATTGTCTAGAACACATCCATCCGTTTATGTCGTCCTGAAAAATGAAATATTTCACTTAGATGTGCTTTATCTAAACAGTGTCCAAAATGATTCAACTATTTTTCTCCTTCAAGTACCATGTCGCAATGCGCCCTGTGTCTGTGAAACAGAGATATTAAATAAAGGAATGAAGAAACGCCCCATCCAACTGACTGTCGACCCATCACATTCGCGTCGTCATGCTAAATCACACGGTTGCTAAACTAATCGTCACGCAATCTCTTCTCAAATTTAGAGTAAGAGTAGAGAAAGTTGCCTATTTTCCTCATGTCATGATTCCAAAGCTATATGATATTACAGCGAACAAGTTAATAATCTCACACCTTGGAAATGGTTTGCAACGTTGTACCTGTTTCTCGAAATTCATGCTAATGTTTGGTTTTTGAGCTAGGGCTCAATTGACTCCCATTCACTCCTTGAAGGAGAGCTCATTGTCACAGAATGCACCGCGTTCACAATGGGCGTTATTACGATTCTAATGGAGTACCCCATCTCCTCAAAAGCATCTCTGTGGGATAGCAACGTTACTCTGCTCTCGGTAGAGACGCCGTTTATAGCTCAGTGGCAGAAACGAACTGGAAGTTGAACTCAGTGAGTAAGACTTCTAAATTGATAGTGCTGTTTGTTTAGGCGATTGTACAGCTAGCTAGTTACTTCACATGCTTATATTGACTCTGCTACTATTGTGTGTAGCTATGTTTTCTAGCTACCTAGCCCAGCGAGAGAGAACTGCATTGTGGTTTTTGTAGTATATTTGAGCTGCAACAGATTTCCTTAAGGGATTTAACGACAAAATGAAACATTTGTCCAAATTCGTTTTACGTTCGTGTTACTTACCACTCAAATTTTTTTTTTTTTGATATAGCAATTTTCACTGGCTAGTGACAACGGCGGAATAGTCTAATCGAGAGCAATCTCATTTAAATATTGACATTGATTGAGAGCATTCTAGTCCCTGAAATGTTGCCAGATTGACATGTGATCGGTCTGCTTTTGGTCAATCAAAAGACAAACTTATATTTCAAGAATGTATTGCTACTCATATGATTAATGCTGGTGGAGTATTATTTAAAATTCTGGCTACAATACTGTAGGCTATTGTTGAATTCACATGAGGCTACATTATACAACTTCCAAAAAACAGATGACAGCAACTGTTTGATGCCCGACGTTAGTTAGGTCATTAACAGTTGGTGAATACATCTGTTTTTGCACTCATTTAGCTTTTTAATTATCCTAATGTACTTGGCAAACAGCTGCTCTAACTAGTAGTGGAGTGATGGACATGACAACAGTCAGTGTACACATACTTGAGCTAACTAACTAGCCACAATGTCAAGGCTAATAATGAACCAGATTAACTATATAAAATCAGGTAGCTAGCTAGAATTGCGTTTTCTAACTACCTAACTAGTCAATTTTTTACAGTAAACTGGGTTACACTTTAGTTGGTTAACTAGCTAACTACACTATTTTAGTATTCAAGTGACTAGTTACCTGGCTGGAGAGCAGAGGGTAAGTAGCCGACTAAACTGGAGTTGAGTTTAATCGGCTAGGGGATGGGTAGCTAACGTTGGCTAGCTAACTAGCTTCACTGGCAGACGTCAACAGGTAAAATAACTGGTTTATAAAACAACATGCCCTTTCACTTACCTCAGACTGGTTTCACACGGCTAAATTAGCTAGGTTGTTTGTTAATACAAATAAAATGTTAACAGTTAGCTAAATTGTGTTGCAAGCCAAACCAGACAAACGCTCCTGCTGCTTTCCGACAAAGCAACTGAATAACGTTAACTCTACCCCTGACAAGGAGGACGCAGTTGCACGGTCGGTATTTAACTTTACTACCCGAAGTCATAAATGTAATTTTCTGCTAAATACATACATATTTCTGATATCGTAGCTAATGTATCGTACGCTAGCTACCAAATGTATTGAGCCATTTGGTCCCCTCACCAGTGAGTCGTAAGGTACAGTACGCAGCAGCAGTAGGCTAGTGAGGCAGAGATCGGTATATAATGACGAGTTGCTCATATCTCCGCCCCAACAATGGAGTCGATGTCCCAAAGGCAGGAAGGCAGGTGAATAGCTCCAAAATAAGCCCATAGGAACAAATTATGCTTATTTGAGACATTTTGGCGAGAGTGAAACATCTTGCTATGCCTCTTCCTCTTTGACTAAGGTCAAATTTCCTTCCTAGATTTCCCTGTCAAATCTTTAATTAAGGCTGGCCCCCCATCTCATTTGATTATTATTTGGATTATTCAAATCATGCTGCCAATCAGTCATCCAGTAGCTACTGTAGGCTACTACTGTAAAATATTACCTGAACCTGCAATGTATTGTGCTTTCCTGATGAGACGCATTTTCTTGGGCTCGAAATAGACTACAGGATGCACTGTTTCCTCTACCAGTATTGACCTCAATGAACATGCGCTCAACCCCCTTTTGCTTCATCATACTCTAAAATGTTCCGTACATTTTACAAGCAGTTGGCTACCTGTCCAAACTATCTGTCCCTAATGAAAAGGAAAGTACGACTTAATTGAAATAGGGCTATCTTCTGTAAACCACCTCTACGTTGTCACAACACAACTGATTGGCTCAAAGAAATTAAGAAGGAAATTCCACAAATTAACTTTTAAAGGCACACCTGTTCAAATGCATTCCAGGTGACTACCTCATGAAGCTGGATGATAATACAAAGATTGTGCGACGCTATAGGGTGGCTACTATATACAATATATTTAGATTTGTTTTACACTTTGTGGTTATTACATGATTCTGTATGTGTTATTTCATAGTTTTGATAAGTCTTTACTATTCTACAATAAAGAAAATGGTTTTTAAAAAACTGTTGAATGTGTAGGTGTCCACACTTTTGACTGGTACTGTACCTGAGAGATATAAAGATTTGTATTATTATTTATTTTTTTACATGCATTTAACCCATTACTAAACGGTTTCCATGTATTTATTTTTATTTAACCACGTAGGCAGTTAACCCACTGTTCCTAGGCCGTCATTGAAAATAAGAATTTGTTCTTTAACTGACTTGCCTAGTTAAATAAAGGTTAAAATATATATATATATATATATATATATATATTTTTTTTTTTAAAGCGACAAAAACAACAGTTACAAACAAACGTACAGTCAATAACACAGTGTGTGCAAATGTAGAAGAGTAGGGAGGTAAGGCAATAAATAGGCCATAGAGGAGAAATCATTCAAATTTAGTGATTAACACCGGAGTGATAATGTGCAAATGATGATGTGCAAGTAGAGATACTGAGGTGCAAGTGGGTAAGTAATAATATGGGGATGAGGTAGTTGGGTGTGCTATTTACAGATTGGCTGTGTACAGGTACAGTGATCGGTAAGCTGCTCTGACAGCTGATGCTTAAAGTTAGAGAGGGAGATATAAGAGATACTTCCATTCATAAAAAAAAATAAAAAAACTGGTACTGGGGGGCCTTCAGAAGAGTCTTGTGAGGCCTGTTGGCGTCGTAGAGCAAAACAACCGACATGTACCTGTTTAAGAGTCTCAGAAGTTGGCAGATCAGCTGTACCGACATCATACAAGTCCCAAGACGTTTGTGGGGGTCGTAGAGCCAACCGGAGACTGAAATATTAGTGAGAGTCTCACCTTTTCATAGAGGGTTCATAATAGTTCATAATAGTTTGTAGGCCAACCCGTTCGGACGATAAAGACGCGAGAAGACCGATTGTTGGGATATCTCATGGTCTGACAAACACCGCTCTAGCTGTCACCTTTCACAGCAAGATGCGGAAGTGCGACATCGGTGGAAATGGCGGTGAAATGTTTTGTTGAATTCGCACGGCTCAACCGAATGTACATTTTAAAAATAGACATTGAACTGACGTCTGTGCCCAGTAGGTGCCCCTCAATGAGGCCAACAGGAAGCTTAATCTGATTTGTGTCTAGTTCATAACTGTAAATAACTTGCACAAAGCAACACTATTTTAGTTAGGGTGTCATAGTACCCCGCAACACAATTTGTGTGTGAGGAGGAGATGAAGGCCATCTGTTTGGGGGCCTATGTTGATGTTGTGATGTTGTAATTGAATAGTAAAAGCATTTTTTTAAAGGTTTTTTTTTTTTAGGCAGAGCATCCAGTGCCATTTTTAATAGGGGAGGACTGGCTCGTTGTAATGGCTGGAGTAGAATGCTATCAAATGCATCAGACACATGGTTTCCATGTGTTTAATGCCATTCCATTCGCTCTGTTCCGGCCATTATTATGAGCTGTCCTCCCCTCAGCAGCCTCCTGTGGTGTCAGCTATGCTATGATACCTTGAGTTTGAAAAAATCTCTTGGATATTGAGCTACAGTAAGTGAAGTGGATCAACACTTGGATGATGATAACATAATTACATTATTGGTCCATGATCTGTACTAAACATACTGTAAATGCATAATTTATATATGTAATTCTCTTCATGGTGATGTATCCTGAAATATGTACACAAAGGTAGAAACATTTCATATCTTCCATTGCATGTTTGGGTCTTATTCTACACACTGGCTATCGTTCTAACAAGCTCCTCCCCTAAACAAGACCAACTTTGTTTGGTCTAGACCTGACCAAATCTGTTCCACTCATATGTTTGGACATGACAGTATAGTACAGTAGACTACTGTCCAGTAAAGTAGTGCATATTACATTATACTGTACTCTACTCGTGTGCTCTATGGTACTGTACTACACTATACTCTATCTACTGTGCTGCACTGTATTTTACTGCTCTGTACTGTGCTCTACTCCAACTAGTTTGTGACTACTATGATTTCCCGTTGTGACCAATTCAATTGCAGCTATTCTGTTACAGATTTTTCGGGTCACTCTGTTTAGCGATTTGATAACAGAGTGACGTGTTATAAATACTTAGTAATTCATAAACAATTGTTAGCAGTAAAAACACTAACTAATTAGTAGGTCTACCTTTTATTTCTGTGAGCTTTCAGAATTTTCCCTCATGAGGGAGAGAAATGTGAAAATATCTTATGTTATGGTTATGGTAACAGAATGATAAGAGCCTAGACAATATTTCTTAAACTTATGGAAGGCAAATCATTTCTGCAAAACTAAATATAAATGTTGATATTAGTTGGCAAAGGCCTTAACTTCAATGTAATTGTGTTTTAATATATTTCAAATACATTTTAAGACTTTGTAGTAGATGTTTTTAAGACTTTTTGCGTCTGCGTGACAAGAAATCAAAGCCTTTGCTTATTCTTAATTGTTACGATGTAAAACATTTTTGTAAACGTATCTATGCCTTCATTTCCCCAAAATGTAGACTCTTCGCTTTCATTTGACACAATTTGATATGTACCTATAAACTTCCCATGTTGGTGCTCATGGGTCCTTTTTTACATAGAAATGACCATAGAATACTCTATCCCATGAATGGGTTTACATGGGTGTGTGTGTGAGTGTGTGTGTGAGATTAGTCATCTGTAGAGGACTGTATTAGCCAGTAGTAAATGTGTAACAGATTTTGGTAACACTTTATTTGGATAGTCCCTAGTAGATGTTCAATAACCGTCAACAACATTTCAACTAACTATCCTCTACCCTAGCCCTAAACTTAACCCTTAGCCTAACCTTAACCTTAACCCTCACCCCACCCCTTATTCTAAACCTACCCTTAGCAAGTATTTGCTCATCAACAGACAGTTTGTTGATAGTATGACCATCTGTACATCCTCTATATGGGACTATCCAAATAAAGTGTGACCCATATTTTTTATAATCATTGTCCATTCACAGAGAGGGTGCATTGTGGGAATCTGGAGTCATTTCACTGTTGGACATGTTATTCCCCCCTGAAGTGTTTAAAATAAAAATCTTTGTATTCAATGGAATACACTGCCAATCTTTATCCAAAACCAAGGCCTAGTCAGCCAATTCAGTAAAACCCCAGATGTGTTATGGAAGAAAACAGCACTTTTCCATTCAGAAGGAGGCAGATAAAGGGATTATTTTTGCACTCGGGAGGAAATCCCCATTAAAATCCAAATGAATTAGAATCATATTAATCCAGCAAGAATTACTGCATGAACATCAATAATGCAATTGTATTTTTGTGCTCTTGTAAAAATGAGCTGATTTGTGTAGTAATGCGCCTCTGTCGTCCCTTTTTTGTTCTGTGCCATGTGTAGACCCCAGCAGCAGGTCTGTATTTCCATTACCTTCCATTTAACAGGGAAGAAAGATGGTAGCATGCAGCTTGTTGGCAGATGATGCCTTTGTTTTGAATGGTCTCATAAACCAGCATCTTTGCTCCCTGCTGAGAAGTCACGTCGTGTTGACTATATCACTGCTACCATGCAGTTGGGGTTTGAACAGTGCCTGGCTGCAGGCTCCTGAAAGAGAACCTGACGAGATCAGGTGTGTTTGATCTAAAGCATAAATTGAACACACGTCATTACTCTGGAAACTAAATAGTGAGATATGTCATGCCCTGAGAGACTTGAGCAAGGAAAAATGCGCTGGGCTTCAACTCCGTACAGTGACTCCCTTTCTATTCACTGTGTTCTTATCATGCTGCGTTGACATGTCCCATACTTGATAGTCTTTAAATAGGCTAACTGAGCACCACATACATACAGGGTATCATCATAATGGTTGTAGAAAGGAAACAAACCTGGCTGTTCTCTAAAACCATCTCAAGGACAGAGGAACTGCCTATCCAGATACTTTCTAAAACTATCTCCCTCCTACTGCATATATAATAGTCTACTCTACTCTATAACATATAACTAACCACTACCAGCTCCAAGATGCATCCTTTATCATTTTTCCAAGCACATCTCACATCTGTGGTAGTAAATTCACCCCCTTTTGACCTTAGAGGCTGCAGAGATAGTGACAAACACTCTTTTTTTTCTCACTCTCCCTTCCTTCCCTTCCTTCCAGGTGCTTTTGGAATGCAGGTGTCCCTAGACCTGGTGGTGCCTAGATTCAATTTAGCCCATGCCCAATGTCCTGTCGACACATTGTGTAATGCCACATGCCTCCTAGACCTGTCAATCACTATTATAGACTGTTTATGGTCTCACTTTGGCTTTACATTCCATGAGGGAAGGGACTAAACAGGAAAAAGGTGGGTGACAGTGAAAATGGTTGTCTCAAAGGTTTTGACCCTGTAAAGGTAACACTAACCTATAAGATGAAGATATGGCAAGGAATGTTGTAAACCTTAGGACATGTCTGCCGTATCATCCCTTTGACAACTCATTTACTAGCTCCTGAAGTTTCATATATCTAACAGTTTTTGTGACCCTAGACCTACAACCAGTCAACTAAAGCCTTGGCCTATGTGAAAAAATCTTGGTGCTCTGCTTTACATGCACAATCCTTCAGGAAATGTGCTCCTTGTGCATAAACTAAATGGGGAAAGTTTTCATGCCAGTACTTGAGTCATCTAGTCATAGGCTTTCCAGGTTACGGGATTAGTACACTTGATGTCTTCATCCCACAAAAAAAGGCTAAACCAATAGCACATGTCAACACTAGGCCCATAGGACAATGAAGTAAGTCAACTCAAAAAGAAGGAAAACAAACAACCAATGTTGCATAATTTTGTGAGATGGGTAGTCTGTCCACAACAGGGCTCTAAACCAACAGAACAAACACAAGGTCATGCTGCAATTCATTCGAGTTTTTATCAAATGTGTTTTGTGGTTTTTATCTGTGTGATTCCCAGTTTACTGCATTCCCATTGTAGGAATGCCAGTTCAAATCTGGAGTGTGTTGTAGTGAGTGACTGGCTGGCCACCATAAACTCAACCAAACACTGAGGTGGAAGACAACGTCTTTTGTCAGTACCTGTTTCTATTTAAAGCGTTGATCATTGCACTTCACTTTCACAGGAGACTGGAGGTACATAATTCTGTGGGAATAAGGTGACTGCTGCTACAGCGGTGATGCAAACGATTTTGTGCTGTGACCTATTTCCTGCTTCTAGCTGAGAGCTGTCCACAGTAGGATGCGTACCAAATGGCACTCTATTTCCTATATAGTGCACTACTTTTTAAAAAAAAAAAACCAGGGCCCATAGGACTATGTAGGGAATAGGGTGCCATTTGGGACCGAACCTATGTGGCTCTAGTTGTGCAGAAACACACCGTCAAGTTTGAGGGTAATTCTGCTGAGTATGCAATGGGATGCTATGTCCCCTTTACTTGGGCTTCATTGCACAGAGTGGCGTGTAAGGCCTCCACAAGGTCTCTCCATCTCTTCCTGTCCCCCTTAGCTTTAACTGGGGTTAACTGTGCACCATGTCAACAGCTTCAAACCCCTCAACAGCTTAATAAAAATGCCTCAACAGCTTCAAATGCCTCAACAGCTTCAAACCCTTCCTGTTCTTATTTTGTTGGTTGACATAATTGCCTCTCCTCTGTGTTGGTCACTTAACTCTGTTTACAAGAGGTTTTTTTTTTTTTTTACATAGGGTCATGACTGATTATATAGATATACAGTCCGGTATTATATTCAAAACAATGATATTGTTCTAAGTAGTAAAACATAATTATCGGCACCCCTGTTTTCCATACTCCGGCACCCTCTCCTTGCATCTTTCTTTCGACGCCAAACCCCCCACTGGTGTGTGTGATCCTAGGGCTCGATTTGTGTGTCCTCTGATCATAGCACCGGTTCCAATCCAAGTGCCAATGCTGTTTTAGCAAACTCCAGGCATTTACAATTGTTGGATGACATGAAAATAGAGTTCTTTGGCCACGCACACCCAGTGGTGGGTTTGGCCTCGAAAGAAATATGCATATGCAGAAAAGTACATCATACCTACTGTAAAATAAGGTGGTGGATCTATGATGTCATGGGTTTGTTATGTTTCCACTGGTCTTGAGGCCCTTGTTAAGGTCAACTGCATCAAACTCGACCAGGTACCAGGACATTTTAGCCAAAAACCTGGTTGCCTCTGCTAGGAGGCTGAAACTTGGCTGCAAGTGGATTTTCTACCGAGACAATAACCCCGAGCACACATCAAAATCCACAAAGAAATGGTTAATTGACCACAACATCAACATTTTGCAAATGTCTTCTCAGTCTCCAGACTTGAACCTCAATAAATGTGTTTTGCATTCTGTATATAGACATGGTCTAAGATCCCTCCCAATGTGTTCTGCAATCTCATAAAACATCTTTGAAAAAAGTGCAGGAGTATTGAAAACAGGAGTGCCAATTATTTTGACTTTCTTTTTTTAGATTTGTTTTTTTATTAGCTAAACAAAGCAATTGTATTAGTATAAAATATCATTTTCACCATAAAATAGCATTGTATTACTTTATACAGTCTCTTTCTTTTGGTTGAATCAATGTTGTATCCACGTCATTTCAATGAAATTACCTTGAACAAATGTGGAATAGACGTTGAATTGACGTCTATGCCCAGTGGGGTCATTGTATGTCCATTTAACTCATTATAATGGCTGATCTACTAAATAATTAGTTTCAGACCTGCATACCTACCATCACACAAGATCTGTCTAAAAACAAGGGCTAGGTAAACATGTAAAAGTAAGAAATCCAAACATAAAAAGAGAACTCACCTCGAGTCTGGCAGCGTGAAAAAGAGAAAGTAAAAAATAAGAGCAGGAAGCCCAATGAACCACGGGGGAGGAATACAAACCCTGGTTCTTATCTGGCATGTGCTTGAGAAAAACTACAACGGCAAACAATCTGTATACTGCACACGTTGTTCGGTTTATTTAGTGTAGCATTGTCTGTAGTTATGTGGGATTATGTGTTTGTATATGGTATGTCTTCAGCCTCTCGGAAACCATGTGTTCAGCAGGGGGAGTTGACTTTAAAAACAATTCAATGGTAGATTTTATGAGGACCGAGACAGAGGCAAGGGTCAAAAGTTCAATGTTATTCATGTCTAAAGGATGGCCTCCCTAGATGCTAGTTCATTTCAGTAGACTCGGTGTTGTTTAGTCTGTGGGAAAGGACAACACAGTGTTGTGGAAAATGTGTCCTGTAGTGTTTTGGTAAAGTTGAGCAGAAGACCTGCCTCGCCCTTTCCAGATGACGGACATTTTAAAATGCAACACGCCGTCCATACCACTGTGGCCAACGTGGGACCAGAGAGGAAAGGGCCCTGACACGCAGGTTTCAAATACCTGTCCGTCCTTTTTCAAAATGGTAGAAAGACTAACACATCAGTCACTAGAGATACTGTAGCATACATGGTTGAAACATTTGCATAATTGTAGAAGATTCAAACTATCCATTGTCAAAGGTGTGATACCACATCACAATGTACAGACGGTTATGCAAATAGTCCACCCGAGCTAGCTCTCCAGTAACCAAAGGGAAGTGGTTCTGTGTATTATCATATAGAGCAGTAGGCAGCTCTTGACCTAGCTACAATACCATCGAGATCCTATTAAATTACAAATGTGCTAAATTACTAGTATTCTTAATTCTACGATGCCTACACCTATAGACATCAACCTAGCTTTTTCCCAGAACATGTGACATGAGCAGCTGGGACCCTGGTGACATCACCTGGTTCCAGTAAGTACACCCAAGGAGAACATAGAAAATAAGCGAATGGAAGGCTCTTCGTCTACCTCAATGCACTGTACAAGGGAAACAATGGGAATAAACCTTTTAATATACAGTATGTATTAGTGTCTTCAGCTGGAGTGCCAAATAAGTCACATCAATTTTATTGTAGTCCTGAGTTACTGCACTGAGGACTACAAGTGTTTCTGAAGACACAGAAAAAGCTTTTCTCTCCAACAGAGAGTAAACCAATACAGAGGGCATACTTTCAGTGCCAGAAAGCTGTTACGGCTGCTGTTTCAGTAGGCACAGTTTATTTAGCTGGATATTCAATATGTTAGCCAGGGCATGAAATAAGCACCATGACCATAGCCTAGGGGAATTTGTTGTGATAAAGGGTTCTATTAAAAGTTAGTGGGCTGCCCAGGGATGCTGAAAAGAGATTGACCACAAGGCATATTATGTTTGATTGCAAAGGGATAGTGAACACACACCTGTTGTCGTGTCTGCTTTCATTACAAGGGTCAATCATCATGGGGTTGCAACCCAGAGCAACTGCTAAACAAATACAGCCTGTCCTGCACAGATAGCAGGTGTCTGACTATTAGTGCAGCAATCTTTTTGTCCTTTATATCGACCGTCTAATGTCCAATGAATCAAGTCAAGTTTGCTTTCACAGTTCATTGACCTTTTTTTAAAGTTAAAATTTTACCCACAGTAAACACCTGAGATGTATAACACAACTTGAACACAACGAATGCTCACCAAAGATCAATAGTTTTAGCCATAGCAAACAAAACCCTGAAAGATTCACTGTATAATATGTTAGAATGAGGATTAGACATCTATAACCGCAACCAACAGGGTTGTTGGGTAGGTGACTTTCTAAATGTAATCTGTTAGTTACTACCTGTCAAATTGTAATCGGTAGTGTAACTTTTGGATTACCTTAACTCAGTAACGTAATCTGATTACTTTCAGTTACTTTTGGATCACTTCCCCTTTTTAGAGGCATTCGAGGAAGATAAAACGGATCCATCATACGCAGTTGGTGTCACAGTGGTCTCTGACTTGTGGTTAGAGTCGCTCTGGTGAACAAATTTGAAATTACGCTTTTCAATGTTGAATTGAATGTAATTGTGAAAAAAAGAAAGGTGTCAATGTATTTTTTTCGCAAACGTCCTTTTTTGAATTTAAGTGATCCAAGAAGTAATAATCAAGTGTTTTTTTTAAATACATGTATTCAGTTACTCTCCAACCATGGCAACCAATCAACACCACAATAAACTATCTGTAATGTCATGAATCAAATCAATTCTCTTCAGTTGCCACTTTGGGAACCTTCAGCGTTTCAAATGGAGGCAGAGGCGGCTCAATCCATCATAATGGATCCTGTCCCACCTTCCCAATGAATCAAGTCCTTGCTTGTGTCCCAAATAGCACCCTATTCCCTACATAGTGCACTACTTTTGACCAGAGCCCTATGAGCTGTGGTCAAAAGACACAGACCCTCTTGGCATAGACCATGACTGAAGCCCATATGTCATTGGACTGTCAGCACTCTCCTATAAATAGATGGATAGATAAGAGTGAAGCTCCTTTCTTCAGTGATTTCATCAGCTGCAGATGATCCATCACGTGGATCAGACCTGGTCTGGAAACGCTGGTGGTGCCTGAATGATGATGAGAGATGAGTCATGTTTTGGTATTTTTGAGGGAATAATAACAGCAAAAATCTTAGTTGCGTTTTGTTTTTGGATGCTGTAAAATCACTGTATTGTGCACAAGGAATTTGGGGAACACGTGACATTTTCACTATCCTTCGGACCTTTTTGATGATTTAATCCGATCATAATGATATTTCCTCTACTCGCTGGAGTATCTGTGATAAAGATAAATACGGATGCCATTATAAAAGACCAGCAGGAGAAATTTGAACAGTTGTTGAACAGAGGATCCGCATCACGTTTGTAAACTAGTGCTGCCACCTTCTGGCATAATGAGCTTATGCCTCTGCCTCAAATGGCAGTCCATTCCCTATATAGTGCACTCCTTCAAAAGTAGTGCACTATAAAGGGAATAGGGTGCCATATGGGATGAAGATAATGACTTATCCGATCAAACTAATAACCAACAAACCTACTCACAATTACCATTGCCCACTGAAGCAGTGGTGTTTTTTTCTCTTGAGAAAATAATAAGTAATTATTGTCTGTAATGGAGGTTTGAACCTGACTCAATGATTTGCATCACCAGCTGCTACTCTGGGTAAACAGGCTGGCAATCCTACCCCAGTGATTTCTAGTGAAGTGTGTTGTGATCAGAGAGAGTAGCTGTAATGCTGCACTTAACAGATCTATCCATCTCTCTCTCCATCCATCCCTCCATTTTTCACTCTTGGTCCCTTGATCTGACAAAATCCATCTCTCTCTCTGCCAGATCAAGGGACAGAGAGTCTCTTTAACCTCCCATCTCCCTCCTCTCATTCACCACTTTAACATTTGGAGAGTTTGGGACTGAGGTTCTATCTGCATTTTTGTCAAAATGTAGCTATTGATGTAGCCTTGTTCTGTTCTCTATCTATATAGTACTCTAAATACCAATATGCATGTTGTTAAGTTCAAAAGAATACTAGATAAAAATTGCTGACACCATTCAAACCAACAATGGTTCAGAATTGGAAAGAAAATTATCTCAGGAATCATATTTTTGCAGATAGAGCCTTTATAGAACCAGCAGTGAAATTGAACAGCAGACAGATACTGTACTGTGTCCTGATAGAACCAGCAGCGACATGGAACAGCAGACAGAAACTGTACTGTGTCCTGATAGAACCAGCAGCGACATGGAACAGCAGACAGATACTGTACTGTGTCCTGATAGAACCAGCAGCGACATGGAACAGCAGACAGATACTGTACTGTGTCCTGATAGAACCAGCAGCGACATGGAACAGCAGACAGATACTGTACTGTGTCCTGATAGAACCAGCAACCGCTGATCAAACTCCTGGCAAATGTAAGACTCTGTGACAATGTTAGACTCACGTCCCATACATTCATGTTTCACTTATCAGACATTGAGCCAACAGAAATGTACTACTTAATCTGTATCATACCATCTTAAACAATAGACGAGAGTGACACAAACAGACGCACAGAAAGAGAAAGGAAGACAGGCACTCTCCATTTCATGAAGCTTTATCCCACAGCTCCCCCATGGCAGGAGGCCTAGGCAGCCAGGCTCATATACATGTACACACTGCTCTGCTCCCTCTCCTAGTTCAATAACTCAATTATACAAGACAAAAAGAACCAACGCACACTTTGTTCAACTTAAGATAACAATAGCAATAGAATAACAACGATGATGATGATGATAATAATAATAATAATAATTACAACCATAGTCAAATATTGTATATTTCCAGGTCTTATAATTCTCAAAAATTCCTAATATTACACTGTCAGTATTTTAAGGTGCACCATAACCTCTGCATGTGACATTTTCAATAAAACTTAACACATGTTGCACTATAACACACCGTGAAGAAGACAGACATCATTTTTTGCTTTTTTTGTTCATTTTTCAACAAGTATTTCTTCTCAGAGTTTTCTTCCTCCTTCTCGACCTCTGCGGCATTAGGTATATGTTGTTAGTGATTTAAAAGCAGTCCATAGTTGTTTTTTGTGTTTGGCACACTTTTTATTTATAAGCTGCTGTGTCATGTGGCACAAACTGATTGGATCGACCGGTGGCCTGGTGTCTCAGAGGACTTCTGGAGGGAGACGAAAGGGAGGGAGAGAGGAGGGGGAGAGAGAGCGAGAGAGAGAGCAAATAATTTATTTGTGCTTCAATTGGGAATATGAGCTATATTCTACAGTACATAATGGCCTACTGTGTAGGACATAATATAAGATGTAATTGGTCCGATTGCTTTCTTTGTTTGCTTTGCTTGGTTTAGGCTGTCTTCCAGACCGGCTGTGGCTTCTTGGCATGATGAATGGCGACTCGCTTCCCAACCCAAGGGGCCTGCCCAAACAGGACTGGGACCCTGTCCCACATAGGGCATGTTGCCTAAGCTCCCTGAGGCTGAGACCCCGGCTTGGGGATAGTGGTAGAGGTTTGGAGCCCCCTCTCTGCATACTGTAGTAATAGTTCTAGTCTAATTATGCTATAATTAGCCTGCCTTTAAGTTCAAACTAATTACAGGATAATTAGACCTGCATTGTAGTCATTTAGCAGACACTCTTATCCAGAGCGACTTAGTTAGTGCATTCATCTTAAGATAGCTAGGTGGGACAACCACATGTCACAGGCATATAAAGTACATTTTCCCTCAATGTCGTAGTCAGTGCTAGAAGGGGGGGGTTGACGCCTGCCTTTAAGGTTGCCTTTATGTTCTGGCTAATTACAGCTAGAACTGTGCTGAGCTATACACATGCTGGTATTTTGGTTATAGAGCAATGGATTTCTTACAGTGATAATACACTTTATTTGTAATGTTAAAATAAGCATTTTGATCATAAGGCATGTATGTAGGAATTAATCCTGACCTGCATAGCTACCTGCAGCATGCTGAGGCTTCATTGGACATGTTTTCATGAGGAAGGGCTCCAGGATTGGGTCACTGACTATGTCACTCCCCAGTTGCCCTGGCCCACCGTTGCTGCTCCCGCTGTGATTGGGCATCTGAATGATCTGCTCAAAGTCAGCAGCCTCACCATTGGCTGAGAGACCGTTCTGGTGTTTGGCTGGCTGGACACCGTTCAGCACAGGGGCAGACTCTGCTGCACTCTGCTTGCTCTCAGGAGCTGCAGAAAAAAAAGTTAGTCAAGGACCTTTTTTCCATTGTTGACTGGCTTCTTTTTTTTCACATGTTGGAGAGTCAGCAGAGTGACACTCTACAAATGTAATTGATATAGTTTACTCTTAAACAAATACTGTACATAGCCCTTAACAGGCTGGGTTTTCAAGGATGGAGGGAGAACAGAGTGACATTGCAAGTTACATCGCAGCGAACTTACCTTTACTTCTGTCCGTAGTGTCCTTGCCATTGGCCTGTGCTGGGGAAGTGGAATCCTTCGGCAGTGTAGGCTAGAAGAACATAAAATGGCACATGGTTGCCATGCATCAACCAAGGGTGCTACACATTGGTGGTGATTTGACGATCTGGAAGAGCACTATATAAATGCAGTCAAACAAAGAGGGGGGGTAGGTCTATACGAAAATAAGAAAATGTATACACTCACTACTGTAAGTCACGCTGGCTACGAGCGTCTGCTAAATTACTAAAATGTAAATGTATTAAGGCCTATAAAGCACTATATAAATATAATGTAGTATTATTATTATAAGGGTTTTAATATGAAGCATAGGCCTTACACTACTCGCCTTTTCTCCATCATCACGACTCACCTTTTTCTCCAGCATCTCGACTCACCTTTTACTCCAGCATCACAACTCACCTTTTTACTCCAGCATCACAACTCACCTTTTTTTCTCCAGCATCACGACTCACCTTTTTTTCTCCAGCATCACGACTCACCTTTTTCTCCAGCATCACGACTCACCTTTTTCTCCAGCATCACGACTCACCTTTTTCCTCCAGCATCACGACTCACCTTTTCTCCAGCATCACGACTCACCTTTTTCCTCCAGCATCACGACTCACCTTTTCTCCAGCATCACTACTCTTACGTGTCCTCTTCATGATCTCCTCAAGGCGCTGTGAAATTCAACCGCAGATTAAGTCATCATCATTTCATTTTTTACAACTAATGTATTGTATTTCAACAGATTTTTGTATAGACTTAGATATTTTCCTTGTAAGGATACATGATAGGTATTTTGATACACACTGTAAAAACTACAGACATGCTTGACTTCTCCACTTTGCTTCCCCCTCCATCCCTCTGTCTCTGATCCCTCCATCCTTCTCTACCTTCTTTCTCTCCAGGCGTGCCTGTTCCTCCTTCTGGAAGTGCTTCTCTCTCTCCAAGCGCTGACGCTCCGCCTCCTCACGAGCTCTGACATCAGCCTCTTCCCTCTGACACAGACACAGACAAACAGGGGAAAGCAACATGATCAATACATTATCAATAGTATGATTGAATAGGCCTACTGTATGTGTTGTTATTATGATAACAAGGGAATTACTTGACAATGAAATGGAACCATGTCAATCTTGATTAACGAAAAATAGAATTAGGATACATTCTTTCAAGGTCATTTGTCAAATGTATCATTTTGCCAATTTGAACATCTAGGGAATTGATAAATAAATCAATTCCCTAACCACTAGGTGGCAGTAAAAGTCTACACTGCAGCAGGCACTGTAGGGCAGGGCTTGATGTCTCAAATAATATTTCCCTTACATGGCTCACAGGGTAGTTAGATTTAACTAGGCAAGTCGGTTAAGAACAAATTCTTATTTTCAATGATGGCCTAGGAACAGTGGGTTAACTGCCTTGTTCAGGGGCAGAACGACAGATTTTTACCTTGTCAGCTTGGGGATAAGATCTTGCAACCTTTAGGTCACAAGTCCGACGCTCTAACCACTAGGCTACCTGCCGCCCCAAGTTAAAGCTTGGTCTGATATACCGCAGGCAGCAAGGAAGTAAATGACAACATCAATAATATGTTATGCTTCGCAAAAAAAAACTAAACTACCTACAGTTAAAGTCGGAAGTTTACATGCACTTAGGTTGGAGTCATTAACTTGTTTTTCAACCACTCCACAAATGTATTGTAAACAAACTATAGTTTTGGCAAGTCGGTTAGGACATCTACTTTGAGCATGACATGTAATTTTTCCAACAATTGTTTGTAGACAGATTATTTCACTTCTAATTAATTCACTGTATCACAATTCCAGTGGGTCAGACGTTTACATACACTAAGTTGACTGTGCCTTTTTAAACAGCTTAGAAAATTCCAGAAAATGGTGTCATGGCTTTAGAAACTTCTGGGATGCTAATTGACATCTTTTGAGTCAATCAGAGGTTTACCTGTGGATATATTTCAAGGCCTACCTTCAAACTCAGTGCTTCTTGCTTGACATCATGGGAAAATCAAAACAAATCAGCCAAGACCTCAGATAAAAATAGTAGACCTCCACAAGTCTGGTTCATCCTTGGGAGCAATTTCCAAACACCTGAAGGTACCACGTTCATCTGTACAAACAATAGTATGCAAGTATAAACACCATGGGACCATGCAGTCGTCATACCGCTCAGGAACGAGACGCGTTCTGTCTCCTAGAAAGGAACGTACTTTGGTACGAAAAGTGCAAATCAATCCCAGAACAACAGCAAAGCACCTTGTGAAGATGCTGGAGGAAACAGGTACAAAAGTCTCTATATCTACAGTAAAACGAGTCCTATGTCGACAACCTGAAAGGCCGCTCAGCAAGGAAGAAGCCACTGCTCCAAAACCGCCATAAAAAATCCAGACTATGGTTTGCAACTGCACATGGGGACAAAGATTGTACTTTTTGGAGAAATATCCTCTGGTCTGATGAAACACAAATAGAACTGTTTGGCCATAATGACCATCATTGTTATGTTTGGAGGAAAAAGGGAGAGGCTTGCAAACCAAAGAACACCATCCCAACCGTGAATAACGGGGGTGGCAGCATCATGTTGCGGGGGTGATTTTCTGCAGGAGGGACTGGTGCACTTCACAAACTAGATGGCATCATGAGGAAGGGAAATTATGTGTATATATTGAAACATCTCAAGATATCAGTCAGAAAGTTAAAGCTTAGTCGCAAATGGGTCTTACAAATGGACAATGAACCCAAGCATACTTCCAAAGTTGTGGCAAAATGGCTTAAGGACAACAAAGTCAAGGTATTGGAGTGACCATCACAAAGCCTGACCTCAATCCTATAGACAATTTGTGGGCAGAACTGAAAAAGTGTGTGCGAGCAAGGAGGCCTACAATCCTGATTCAGTTACACCAGCTCTGTCAGGAGGAATGGGTCAAAATGCACCCACCTTATTGTGGGAAGCTTGTGTAAGGCTACCTGAAACATTTGACCCATGTTAAAGAATTAAGGCAATGCTACCAAATACTAATTGAGTGTATGTAAACTTCTGACCCACTGGGAATGTGATGAAAGAAATAAAAACTTAAATAAATCATTTTCTCTACTATTATTCTGACATTTCACATTCTTAAAATAAAGTGGTGATCTTAATTGATCTAAGACAGGGAACTTTTACTCAGATTAAATGTCAGGAATTGTGAAAAACTGAGTTTAAATGTGTTTGGCTAAGGTGTATGTAAACCTCTGACTTCAACTGTATGTTTGCTATGGCACTTCAATGTTCAAAGTTGCCTGGAATATAAAACTTGCTTAGTCATGGTTCATGAGAGCGCTTAAACTACTGTCTGATGCCTGACTATCTTGACACACTGCATGGAAGATGGCTGGCAGTGTTAGACAAATGGCACATTGAACTGTGCTTCCCTAGGTGGAGAAGGGACTCAAGTGCGTGTGAATGCTACAGGCATGGATAGTGGGTACACTGTCGCTCCCTAGCCCCTGTCAGCTCACTGCAATGCGCAGACAGAGGGAGGACAGAACTGTCACCATCTCAGAGTCACAACGGCCCTCTCAGCTCCACTAAATGCTGGGCCAACACTATTATGAAGGTCAACAGCTGGCATCTGCCTAGACTGGGCATGGAGGCTGTTGCATGCTGATGGTACACCTCACAGTAACACACATTCCCTCCCATACCTAGACGTACTTAGATGATAGGGCTTCAGAGGATAGGTTTCAGAGTTGGAAATTGGACTATTCAGTTTGTATTTTAATATGTTGAGAATCCTTTCATTTGTGGTTATCAGGTGGCTGGCCTGATGGACTATGCAGAAAGCAACTTTGAAGGCTGTCGATCATAACTTCTATGTCAACACTCCGTTACCCATAATGCTGCTCTCACCTGTTTCTGCAGGCGTTCATTCTGCTCCTGTTCAGCCCTGGCTCGCTCCCGCACCACCACCTCCTCCTCCAAACGCTGTGCCTCGTCTCTCAGACGCTGGTCCTCTGCCATGATGTGCGCCTCCTCCTCCCTGCGCCTCCTGTCCTCCGCCTCCCGAGCCATGCCCTCCTCACGAGCAATCCTGCATGGGGAGCACGCACCGTTAAGTCTGCACATGCTAAGATACGCTCATACTGGACAATATTCTCATATCAACACACACACAATGGTTCATGCCAATGCTACACTCTTATATTCGTCGCCAGACCCACTGGCTCCAGATCATCTATAAGTCTATGCTAGGTAAAGCTCCGCCTAATCTCAGCTCACTGGTCACGATAACAACACCCACCCGTAGCACGCGCTCCAGCAGGTATATCTCACTGGTCATCCCCAAAGCCAACACCTCATTTGGCCGCCTTTCCTTCCAGTTCTCTGCTGCCAATGACTGGAACGAATTGCAATAATCGCTGGACACTTCTATTTCCCTCACTAACTTTAAACATCAGCTAACTGATCGCTGCAGCGGTACATAGCCCATCTGTAAATAGCCCACCCAATACCTACCTCATCCCCATATTGTTTTTATTAACTTTTCTGCTCTTTTGCACACCAGTATTTCTACTTACACATCATCATCTGCTCATCAATCACTCCAGTGTTAATTTGGTAAACTGTAATTACTTCGCTACTACGGCCTATTTATTGCCTTACCACCTCACGTCATTTGCACACACTGTTTATAGACTTTCTATTTTTCTATTGTGTTATTGACTGTACACTTGTTTATTCTATGTGTAACTCTGTGTTGTTGTTTGTCGCACTGCTTTGCTTTATCTTGGCCAGGTCACAAAACTTGTTCTCAACTAGCTTACTTGGTTAAATAAAGGTGAAATAAAATGTTAAAACCTTGTCTTGTACATTCAGTAAACCCTTCACGTCTATAGACAGACATATAAATACACTCCAGTCTCTAATACTTAATTATTAAACAGTGCTATAATATTAACCCAATGACATGTTTAATCAACTCCAGACAGTTTTAGACTGACCTTAACCTCTGCTCCTGCTCAAGGCGCTCCTGCTCTTCTCTCTCCCGTTGCTCTCTGGCCTGTCTGCGTTTCTCAGCCAGCACTCGTGCTGCTTCCTCTGGGTCGTTGGTGCCGGCTGAGGGCCTGGAAGCTGGAGTAGATGAGGTAGCCGGGGAAGCTGAGCCAGCCGGGGCAGTTGGGGTAGCCAGCTCAAGGGTTGAGGCAGGAGTGGAGGTGACCACTGTGACTGGTGCACTCAGCGATGGGGGTGTCACCGGCGCCGAAGACACCATAATGGCAGGAACGTTACTGGCGCCTGTAAGAGCAAGAGGGACAGGAGAGGCCTCTGTTTCAGATGAGAAGCCACATGATAGACCATGACCCTGGAAAATGCTTCAGGGCTCATCTGAAGCAAACATCAAAGTCTAAACAATCTGCGTGTTTTCTCCAGGCAGAGAAGAAAGACTAAGTAGCAGCTGAAGAGAAACATGAGACCCACCTGATCTTGGACAGTGGGACTGTAGTAATAATGTATGGCCTTTACGGTAGAGTAACTCTGGATAATAAAAGATACATGAACTCCAGAGAAACAAATAGGTCATGGAATGTCAGAATATACAGTATGTGCTTGTGCTGAAGGCCACACTCAACCACAGGAGTTTGGTGGCACCTTAATTGTGGAGAACGGGCTCGTGGCAATGACGAACAGAATAAGTGGAATAGTATCAAATACATCAAACATGGTTTCCAGGTGTTTGATACCATTCCATTTGCGCTGTTCCAGTCATTATTATGAGCCGTCCTTCCCTCAGCAGCCTCCACTGCACTCAACGTGTGCGCTCCAGTAACACTACTGGTGTGGCTGTAGGCCAAAACATTTAAAACACACCCTGGCGCTTGGATACAGTAACCATGGTGAACACACTTACTCTTTGTCTCAGGAGTGTCGGGCTGATGAGGCTCGCTGTTTGTTTCCACGGCGACAGCGGCAACCGGCTGGGGCTGTACCCTGGCAGGTGTCTGGGCTCGTTTGGGGCGAGTTTTGGTGCCCGAGGGGGTCTTCTTGTCTGTGGAGGGGTTCTTGGGGGCCATTGGAGGGCAGGGGGACAACGGTCTGCTTTTGGGCGCCGCAGGCGACGGAGGTCTGTTTTTCGGTTTGGGGGTACTGCTGCAGGAAGGGAGAAAGGAGAGACAAAGATGGAAAAAGGAATGGAAAAGAGAGGGGAGTGTAAATAAAAACAGCAGTAGAAATCATATCTGTAGTTTTCCTTTCAGACAGGTTTCAGGTTATTTAATTTAATATTTCAACATCAACTCTGTGGTCTTGAACTAGGTCAGAAAAAGTATTACTGAGAATGACTGACTGAATCTCTACATAAACGTTCACTGCTCAATAACGCTGCCATGGTCCCATGGCCCTGTTGTAGTCAGACGTGAGATGAGACCATGGCTGATTCCCAAATAGCACCCTCTTCCCTATGTAGGGCACAGCAAGGGCTTTGGAAAAAACTAGTGCACTATATAGAGAATAGGGTGCCACTTGGGACGCAACCCATGGTTCTTCTCGGTTTCCCAGCGCTGAGCAGCACCAGCATCACTCAGGGAAACCCCATTCTGTCCGAGTGCTGCTGCCTCTCTCCTGCTCCTGGTCTTGGCAGACAGGGCCCTCAGCTGAATGTTATCCAGCGGCTCTTTGGGCCCAGTTAAAACAGTCGGGACCATCTGTCAGTGAGACAGACCATTTAACCTGGCCCGGGGCTGAACCTCGATCCCCCTGCTAAGCACTAAGCTAACCCGATGCGGATCTCTCTTCACAAACACTCTATTAGCATCTAATACATAAAGGTCAAATACAAGATGACTGTCTTGTCTTGGTCAATGATTATAGAGAGAGATAATGTAGCAGAGAGGAAAATAAAACAGTTTAACAGTATATATAAACTGTAGATTAATAGCTTTTTTTAACAAACAGATAGGATTTCTAACTTGAAAGGCTGACAGTATAAGGAAGACAGAGTATTCTACTATAAGGACATGTGGTATAGGACAGTTTAGAGTAGTTGTGCTGTTAAGTCTAAGACCAGATTCTGGGCTCTGATCTGTAACAACACCTTGACGCCGGCCTGGATCTGGTGGTGGTCTGGGTCGTTGTTGCGGTCTTCTTCTTCTTCAGCACGATCTCTTTGGAAAGAGCATTCTTCTCTTTTTCATTCTCCCTCTCCTTGTCTTTCTTCTCTTTCTTTTTCTTATCCAACTTTGAGAAACAGAGAGAAAGGGGTGATCAGTTAGTGCTAATGACATGGTGGTTGGGAGACCGGAGGAGGGTAGAATACATGTAACTACACATCCGTGTGTGTGTGAGGATGCAAGCTAACCGGCGTTGAGCTCCGTCGGCGTTGGCGCTGTGTGATGTCAGGCGTGCTGGCGGACACTCCTCCCCTCCAGCGCTCGGAGGTGTTCCGGTGAGGGTGGTGGTGGGAGCAGGCGTCCAGGGGGCTGGCGGAGGCTGAACGGGAGCAGTGGTGAGAGTCTGAGTACAACACAGAGATGAAGAGAAACAGGCTGGATGGACTAGGTCAGGTCAAGACTCCTCTTACAGTTATGATAGGCCACTTAGGCCAGCTACTGAGAAGGTAATGGTGGCAGATAGCCACCCTGAATGGTTGTGTCTGGCAATATTAGGTTCTGCAAGGTTTAACCACTCATGTTTGTGGCTGAGGTGAGTTTACTTCCTATGGCTGAAATAAGGCATGAAATCATGATACTGTAACTAATGGGAGTATGGTGCATATCATACATGCTGTATGTTTTTCTCTGAAAGAGAAGGAAGCTTCAACCCTGTAATTGTAAGTTAGCAACAAACAAAAGGAGAGAAGGTACATTTCTTGTCATGTTAAGTTCTATAATAAAAGTAGAGTAAAGGGTCCTAGAGAGGGGTGACTCACGGAGGTCCCGGGAGTCGCTGGGGTTGAGCAGAGTCACAGCGCTGCGGCTGCGGGCCAAAAAGGACAGGGTGGGAGTCATGAGCCTCTCCACGATGCGGCTCTCCCACGGGCTCAGACGCAGACTGCGAGCTGGGAGACACAAGAGGGTGCTGTTAGTACCTGTTAGTACTTACCCCCCCCAAACACACACACTGCAGACTCCCCTAAACCAGACACTGCACCACCACCAGGTTCAGCCACCGTTCCCCAGTCACTCACTGACGACACTGCAGACTCCCCTAAACCAGACACTGCACCACCACCAGGTTCAGCCACCGTTCCCCAGTCACTCACTGACGACACTGCAGCACAGCTTTTCATCCCCTAACACAAACAGGCCTCTGTCTGAACACACTCTCTCTAACTGTACCAACCTCACTCTGACCACACAGAGACAGTCACAGACGTCTCTCCAGTTGTACATTATGATGTGGAGAAATCTGGAGGTGTTTCACCTAGTTACATGTCATTAATACAACTTTACCAATCACACATATTAACAAACTGACTCAACCGCTTCATTTTGAAAATGTTACTTCTTTCTAGATGACTTACCATTACAAAACACACCACCCAAAAGCCATGGCTATCTAGTAGGCCATGCAAAGGAAGGTTAAAGTTTCTGATCAATTCAGCATTATAAACTGGGTGGTTCGAGACCTGAATGCTGATTGGCTGACAGCCATGGTATATCAGACCATATACCACAGGTATGGCAAAACATTTATTTTTACTGCTCTAATTACGTTGGTAACCAGTTTATAACAGCAATAAGGCACCTCTGGGTTTGTGATATATGGCCAATATACCACGGCTTTGCGTCGTGTCTAAGAACAGCCCTTAGCCCTGGTATATACCACACCCCCCTGGGCCTTATTGCTTAATTATAGCCTACACTACCCGGATGCTACGAGTAAGGCTCACTCTTATATTGTCATTAGGTCAGTA
Organism: Oncorhynchus gorbuscha; assembly: GCF_021184085.1. Taxonomy (NCBI): domain Eukaryota; kingdom Metazoa; phylum Chordata; class Actinopteri; order Salmoniformes; family Salmonidae; genus Oncorhynchus; species Oncorhynchus gorbuscha. Next base: position 24,512,606 of record NC_060181.1, on the reverse strand, counting down.
TCATATGTGTGTCTGTCATATGATGTTAAGTGTTGCATTAGTGTCATAAGATGAAGACTGATCCATATGAAGTTCAACAACAGGAGGATGTGTTTGATGCATTGTGATGGGCTGCTACACAGACATTGGTTGGCACCTCATTCCCTATATAGTGCATTCGTTTTGACCAGGGCCCATAAGACTCTGGACAAAATGTGTGCACTACATGGGGAATAGGGTGGCATTTGGGATGCAGATTTCTGACAAACACTCAAGAACAATCATAACTGGAACAAATGTAATGTCAGAGCAAATGTGTTTTGAACATTGCGAGAGCCTGAAATCATTTGTCCCTAAAACTACACCAATATCAGAAATGAAGAACATTTCAAACACAGCATATAAGGCAAAAAAACATAGAACTGGTGTTGTAGTGAAAGAACCAGACTGGTGGATTTGTTAGAGGCCTCTATGAGAGTTCTGTGTAGAGGAGGATTCGGAGGAGAAATGACAAACCTTTGGAAGATGAGTTGAAATAGGGACACTGTGCAATGCAGCGTTGCGTAATACTGTAACATACATAATACAGTACCTCCCGTTCCTCTCAAACCAGGGTAACGAGTCTGACCCTCCCCCTGAGTCTACTGGTGTCTCGTAAACTTCTTTCTAAGTAATTGGCAATTATCTGACTACAGAGTTTCAGCATCTTCAATGGGCCATTCATAGTATCTTACAATATAATATTTACATGGGCTTCTCAAGTTCAACTCCATCACAAGGACAATTTGACAGTGGAATGTCTCAAAATGTTCACAATGAGATGACCAAAACGGTAAAGGCCTAAATACCATTCTGTTAAGAGACTTCCTGTACATTGCTTCGGTGCTGTACATTTTAGCAGACAATATTATCCAAAATGACTTACAGGAGCAATTAGGTTTAAGTGACTTTCTAAAGGGCACATCCACAGATTTTTCCCCTAGTCGGCTCAGGGATTTGAACCAGCAACCTTTCAGATACTGGCCCAACACTCCTAACCGCTACGTTACCTGCCGCATACTGGTTTATTGTGTGGCCACGAGTCAAGTCGGCTATGCTAATGAGCATCCCAAATGGCACCCTATCCACTATTTGTATTTTTTTATTTAACTAGGTAACTAGGTAACAAATTCTTATTTACAATGACTGCCTACACAACGCTGGGCCAATTGTGCGCCACCCTATGGGACTCCCAATCACGGCCGGTGCACTACTTTTGACCAGGGCCCATAGGGTGCCATTTGGGTTGCGACCTTGATACGGCTCCTTAGGTCAAGTCCGCTATGCTTGTGTAGATCACTCAGCTCTCTCTGCATGCTTTAACTAATCACATACGTACGTACATACATACAGTCACACACACATTCACCCATGTAAGGTAAACTCACAACAGCAACACATAGAAGCTGATGATAAGCGTGATGTGTAATTTCTGTAGATGCATGTAAAGCACATTTAGGATGTCACCTGTCAGTGAATGGAAAATCCTGAAAAGCATAGACAAATATACTAATATAATTGATTGGTTCATATAATCTAATGGACCTGGGGTTACCTTGGCTATATTATTGGACAGATCATTTTCACAAAGTATTTTATGGTTGATAACCCAACTAGGCCCTGGCCTTGTTGCTAAGCAACAGTCAGGAGGATTTTTTTTTCCTTCAATGCGGCAAGACATTTACTTGGCTGCTGTTTGATCAAATGTACACCTGGTAGTTGGGATCCTGGGTCTATAAACGCATCTGGCTGTTATTGGCATGCTTACTGTATATCCTGAAACCAGAACATTTGTAACTGCTAAATCGACTGGATTTTATATGGAAGCTTCTGGAAAATATAAGTCTGCTGAGGGAGGACATTCTGTGTTCCTCATGTAAGAATTGACTATTGACGTCTGAATATTGCGTTTGAACAACCATTACAGTGGTGTGGTATTGGAGATCAATAAAAGTCGGTTATGAGAGACATGACAACATCTAAAATAGTGAATGACAATAAAGCTGAATATTAATATTGTAGCAACTTTTGCTGACCTCTCTATCTGAGATCTCCTATCTACATAATGTAATAAGTCAATAAAGAGTTCAGCCATGACTATCTGACCATGCACTTGTACATTTGTGCCACCACTACTGACACCACAGCACCATCACTGACACACCACCACCACTACTGACACCACACCATAACTGACACCACCATCACTGACACCACACCACCACCATTACTGACACCACACTGCTACTGACACCACCATCACTGACACACCACCACCACTACTGACACCACACCATAACTGACACCACCATCACTGACACCACACCACCACCACTACTGACATCATACCAACACTACTGACATCACACAACCACTACTGACAACACCACTATGGACACCACAACCACTACTGACATCACACCACCACTACTGACGACACTGCCACTACTGACACCACAATACCACACCACTATCACTGACATCACAACACCATCACTAACACCACACAACCACTACTGACGACACAACCACAACACCATCACTACTGACACCACACCATCACTATTGACACCACACCATCACTATTGACACCATAATACCACAACACCACCACTACTGACACCACAACACCATACCATTGACACCACACCACCACCACACCACCACCCCTGACACCGCACCACCACCAACACAGCATATCACCACAGCAGAGTGGAGGACAACCAAAGAGTGTGGAAAAGGAGGGCGTTGGGACCGAAGTGACAGAAACATATATACACCATTATAAAAGATTATCACAAAATATGAATGTCAGGGCTGATCAAAAATGCAAAGAGAAGGTAAATCAATCAACAACAACATCAACAAAACCACGATGCACACGAGACTGGGGGTGTGAGGGAGGTGATGTAGTGTTTTAGGGATAGGAAATGACCGGTCACCAAGCAACAGGCAGGCAGGCAGGCAGGCCACCAGCAACAACAGTTAAAAGAAAAACCAAACACTAGATCGGGGTAAGGTAAGGAGATCTGAGAGGGAGGGGGTGGGCAGAGGGGAGGAGGGGGGTTTATATAGAGGCCTGTTGGACATTGACGCAGGTCGGTCGTCCTTACTTCTGTTGGGGGAGTTCCAGAGGGTGGCAGAGGACTTGGACAGCCTGTTGTTAATGACAGGGTCCACCTGTCTTGGCAAGTTGACGGTGGAGGCCGAGCATCTGCCTGCACCGGAGAGAACGCAACAGACAACAACTGTTCACAAAGTTGGCGGGGTGGGGACCCGACGAGGCTGTGCTGGAGTCGTAGGGGAGAGGAGGGTCCGAGATCGCTGAGCTCAGATATATAAGACCCCTCTTCAAATGAAATCCCAAGTTCATGTCATTGTGATACCTAAATGCTATTTATCAAGTTTATTCTGCTGATCTGTTTATTTGTATGTGTATATAGTAACAATTGTTTGTCCACTAATGTTTTTATTACCATCCTCACACAGGTGTGGGCAATTGTAATTATCTGCTAGGCACCTGCATATAAAAAAACCTATGGCTTTGGCACATCTCTTGTTGATCTGATGAAGGCAAAACCGCCGAAACACGGTAGCCTGTCCGTCCGAAAATAAAAAGGTGAAATAAGGTGATGTCTTTTTTTGTCCCAATAATAATTGGAGTGCCACCAATTCTCAATGTTCTTGAACTTGGGATTCCATTTGAAGTCATTGTCATATATGGCAGAGCACCCAGCTATTAAACGAGATAGCGCACCTGCTACCCACTCCCCAATACAAGACCCCCCTGACTGTCTCCCTGGACCATGCAGCTGATAGAGCTAGACCTACAGGAGGACCACTTCACCATTCACTGTTTCATTTTAGGCTGTTGGCTCAGACAGACCTGATTCACTCTATTTACACAGGGCTAACTCTTTGATTCACCTCATTCATTATTAAGCAGTCCACTCAACAGGACAGATTCAGAGTGATTTTATTCTGGGGAAGGGGTTAGGGTACTGGAAAAAGGTTGGGGTAAAATTGGGAAAGTTAAATGACTGGGTTTATGAATGGCATCTAAAACCCAGAAACAAATCTTTGTATATAAAAGCAACAACCGGAAAAGTGGAAAAATAGATTGTCTTTGTTGCTCAAACCAAACACATCCACACACACTCATTTTCATTTACACTTCAGAGAGGAGAGAAGGTTCTTGACCTCAAGGTCACAATCAAAGAGATAGCCTTTCACAAGCTTGCGTCATTGTTGGACTGAGCAGCATAGGAGAGAGTTGGCACACTGAACCCTGAGTCGATTCCTTACAGCTCTGATCAACTCAACACCTTGCAGCTCACGCAGCAAGTCGAATGAAACGTATACATGACACCTTTTCCCTTCTATCTCCTATTTCTGGACTCTACTGAACAGTGAGAATCTGGAGTGAGAGAAACGGTACGTTAAGAATACAAATCCAGTCGAAATCATAATGGTACTCAGTGATTCAGTGATAAATGAAGTCAAGTAGAAATAGTGAGCCACTGTTAGGCAAAATAATGTTAGTAAACATGAATTATACTGTAGAATGACTAATCTCGCTATTCTAATGGTACTCAGAACATTACCACCCCAACCAAATTACAGTGCCTAACAATGGCCTAACACCAAAACCTTAGGACACTGTAAATAATTAACATCAGTTAGACTAGAAAGTTAAGTTTATGTCCTGTACTATGAAGGTACTCTGTACAAGCAATTCATTGAAGTTCTGGGTGGTTCATGTCTATACGGTTCTATGAGGTTCTACGTGGTCCCAGTGCGACTCACTTTGTCTGCGGGAGGTCTGGTTGAGGCCGCCGGCCCAGGACCATCTCTGCTGACGGATCTCAGCCCAGGTCTTTTTGGTTGACTTCTTGATGGCCGCCTCGTAGCGCTCCTGTGGTGGGGACATTGGGAGACAAAAACTGTGACTCTCTCAAGAAGCTACACTTAGCTGAGAACAGTGATATGTAATATTTAAAAAATACCAAACCACCATGTATGTGCCCTCTCCACCCAAAGCAACTGCTTAGAATTGAATATTATTCCTAAAATTATAATTAATTCAAGCTTAGATCATTGGCTGTATGTGTACCCTAGACTAACCAAGCTGATAACAAAACTGTACACAACAATTGAGCAAGAGAGAGATATTGAACGTGACCCTCCTTCAGTGCTCTACTCCCCACCTTGTTCTTTTCAAGTTTCTGCCTCTGTTTCTCCTCGAGGAGGGCTCTTCGTTTCTCAAGCTTCAGTCTCTGGTCCTCCAGCCTCTTCCTGCGCTCCTCGAGCTGGCTCTCCCTCAGACGCCTCGCCTTCTCCTCCTTCTCCAGCCACTGGGCCTTCTTAGCCGCTATGCAACGGGAGACAAAGGGTACAGATTTAGTTTTATTTGAATATACATGGTTTAGTTTAGTTTTATATACTCATGGTTTAATTGTTTCATTTCAATATACAGTACCAGTCAAAAGTTTGGACACCTACTCATTCAAGGGTTTTTCTTTATTTTTACTATTTTCTACATGATATAAAAATATAAAATATATCAAAACTATGAAATAACACATGGAATCATGTAGTAACCAAGAAAGTGCTAAACAAATCAAAGTATATTTTATATTTGAGATTCTTCAAAGTAGCCACCCTTTGCCTTGATGATAGCTTTGCACACTCTTGACATTCTCTCAACCAGCTTCATGAGGGAGTCCCCTGGAATGCATTTCAATTAACAGGTGTGCCTTGTTAAAAGTTAATTTGTGGAATCTCTTTCCACAATCAGTTGTGTTGTGACACGGTAGGTGTGGTATACAGAAGATAACCCTATTTGGTAAAAGACCAAGTCCATATTATGGCAAGAACAGCTCAAATAAGCAAAGAGAAACAACAGTCCATCATTACTTTAAGACATGAAGGTCAGTTAATGCGGAAGTTTCAAGTTTCAAGTGCAGTCGCAAAAACCATCAAGCGCTATGATGGACCGTCACAAGAAAGGAAGACCCAGAGTTGCCTCTGCTGCAGAGGATAAGTTCATTAGATTTACCAGCTTCAACAATTGCAGCCCAAATAAATGCTTCACAGAGTTCAAGTAACAGACACATCTCACTATCAACTGTTCAGAAGAGACTGCGTGAATCAGGCCTTCACTACTAAAGGACACCAATAAGAATAAGAGACTTGTTTGGGCCAAGAAACACAAGCAATGTACATTAGAAATCTGGTGGACAGGTGGAAATCTGTTGTTTGGGAGTCCAAATCTGAGATTTTTGGTTCAACCACCGTGTCTTTGTGAGACGCAGAGGAGGTGAACGGATGATCTCCGCATTTGTGGTTTGTGGTTCACACCGTGAAGCATGGAGGAGGAGGGGTTATGATGTGGGGGTACTTTGCTGGTGACACTTTCAGTGATTTATTTAGAATTCAAGGCACTCTTATCCAGCATGGCTACCACAGCATTCTGCAGCGATATGCCATCCCATCTGGTTTGCGCTTAGTGGGACTATCATTTGTTTTTCAACAGGACAATGACCTAAGACACCTCCAGGCTGTGTAAGGGCTATTTCACCAAGAAGGAGAGTGATGGAGTGCTGCATCAGATGACCTGGCCTCCACAATCACATGACCTCAACCCAATTGAGGTGGTTTGGGATGAGTTGGACCGCAGAGTGAAGAAAAAGCAGCCAACAAGTGCTCAGGCGATGTGGGAACTCCTTCAAGACTGTTGGAAAAGCGTTCCAGGTGAAGCTGGTTGAGAAAATGCCAAGAGTGTGCAAAGCTGTTATCAAGGCAAAGGGTGGCTACTTTGAAGAATTTAAAACTTGTTTGGTTACTACATGATTCCACATGTGTTATATCATAGTTTTGATGTCTTCACTATTATTCTACAATGTAGAAAATCAAGAAAAACCCTTGAATGAGTAGGTGTGTCCAAACTTTTGACTGGTACTGTAAATGGCAGCTATGCAAAAAAATATATTTAAAAAATAAATGCGGTACAGATAGCTAATCAAGAAAGTTCAGAAGTCATGGATGGGATCATGTACCATTCAGCGTTGTTGAAGCACTTGGGGATAGTGAGCAGAGGAAACATCAGGGTTACATAGCTAATACCTTAGACCTGCTCTCTGTTTCCAGCCTATTACCTAACTGGGATATAATCTCTCCATCTCTTTCTATTTCTTTCTGCCCTACCTGGTCATAAACAACTCCGAATGACTGAGCAGTACATCATTTGCTGTTTGTTCACTGAGAGGAATTCTGGCCTGGTGATCTGTTAAAGACTTTTAGAGGCACAAAAGTCTCGTGGCTTCCTGGAACCAGATTGGAAAAGGAAGAAAAATAGAATGGGAAGATGAAGACATATTGTTGTTTACATCCTGCTAGAGTTGTAATCTTATTAGAATAATTCTAATAACAGTAAACAAGTAGTTGTAGTAGTAGCATCCTACTGTGTTTTACTAGTGCTTTCTAGCAAATACTGAGTTTCACGCCACAGATTCTGTGGCTCATTCCTGACAGACATGATTAAAATGCAATCATTCGGGCTTTGTTTAAAATCCAAGCATGCTGTGCACCAGCTGTGTCCTCTCAGCTCATTAAGCCTTCTTTGAGGTAGACGCCACATGTGTACTGTGTCTCAGAGTGGCATTTCCTGTTCTGCAGTCCCTTGCACACGGGCCCACTTCCACACACATGTTGTTTAGCATGGTGGGGGCAAGCTACTTTTGAAGAGTTTTTGGGGGGCTCATAGTTTTTTTGGGGCCCACTTCCACTGCACACGTTTTGTTTAGCACTAAAATGGTGGGGTCTGGATACACTTGAAGAGTTTATTTTTTACAAGATAATGTCTCTGTGCTGATTGTGAGATGTCTTTGATAACGCATATCTTTGATAATGAATGCAATCCTCACTCTGAAATATTTGAAACATTAAAACGATTTGATCAAAATCTGAAATGCATGAGTGTTTGATGTTCTAAGTTAAGGGCCTGATTTGTATTCTGTTAACATTCCCTAGCCCTTCTCTATAAATAAGTAAAAGGCTAGAATACTCTCATCCAGGGGTTCTCAAACATTTTCGGTCTGGGGACACCTTTTGTGATAGCAAAATAATCATGGACCTCCTCATAATCAGAACACAACTTGCATATAAGGAGATTTACTATGACTTCGGCAGTGCATGCCCGGATGAACCAAGTCTCCGGCCCTGGGAAGAAACATTTTCAAGTCCCACCTCTTGGCATCGGAGAGAAAATCTTCCAGTCCTCAAGCTAATTTCCTGCAATTCTACCCATTTTATCAAGGGGAAGAGAGAGAACTTTGCAGTTTTAAAGGTTAAATTACAGTGCATTTATGTTTTAAAAATATATATAGTTTTTGGGGAATACAAGAAGTATTGAGTATTGAGAAAAATGTCTAATTGCTGGAGTACTGTGGATACCAATGTTCCTGTGAGCCTCCCAGGCCCATGTTGTTCAGGGTTAAGAACATAAACTGTAGATGAATAATATGACATTGTATTTTGTATTACACCCTCTAAACGCATTCCACCAATCCCTTGGCCAAAATGTATCTGTTGTTGTTAGTAATATTCATTAAAAAATATAATATACAAAAATCAGATCTGGCCACAGACCCCTGCTCTAGTCTGCACCCACAAAGAAAACACTAGCTTGTTTCTCCATCATGGATCAAAATGTATTATAGTAATTTTCAGTATCTGAGTGGCAGAAATACATTTAGCTAAATACTTTGAGCGCATGCACTTTAACATTGTAAAGCCACAGTAATGGCATTATATACAATGTCCCTTACATAACAACCCTGTGCTTTAAAATATGTTGTAAATAAACTTGTTTTATGTTTTATTGTCACATACACCAGATATGTGCAGTGAAATGTGTTGTTTTACAGGGTCAGCCATAGTAGTACGGTGCCCCTTGAGCAAATTAGGGTTCAGGGTATTGCACAAGGGCACGTCGACAGATTTTTCACCTTGTCAGCTCAGGTATTTGAGCCAGCTACCATTTGGTTACTGGCCCACTGCTCTAACCACTAGGCTACCTGCCACCCTAAAGGGATAAGTACAAAAAAGAATCACATTTAGCTTTTTGTTGTATGTCATCACCAGTATAGTATATATATATGGCCATAAACTTTAGAACATCTAACCATAAAAGCTTGATGCTGTGAGATCTAAACATGACAATATCTGGTCCATAGGAGATTCATATCTTACATCTGGACCAACAGAGGTCAGCCAAAGGTTAGCCATTATCAGTCAAATAATAGGCTCTGTCCGCTGGCTGGCTGGCTGCTGAAACGATTCCTTGGCATGGCGATTATAATGAGACTAATGAAATAAGTAATTACATCTAATCTGTCTGAGAGGCACGTCACGGTCGATTCACGGTAATGACTACACATTTTTCACGCCGCTCCCCAGGGGGATTATGGGACGGCTCAGTGGGATACGCCCGCCAAGTCCTCCTCTGATTGGTTGCTCAGGATTTGGCCTCAGTGCAGAGAAAGAGGGGCTTAGGCCAATGTTGTGGGAGAATAGAGTTGGGGAAAATACTAGTCTACTGCATGTCTCTGAGTTGATAATAAGATCAGAATACAATATCATGAAAAATAGATCCTGAAAACATCTGTAGAGAAAAATCTATATTGAAAAGACATTACTAATGCCCCATCAAATGAATGCAAAGTATACATGCAAAAATTGATGGGGGATTTGAACAAATATGGTGAAGGAAAAATATCTGCAAAATGAGAACTTGAAAGAAAAAACATCATGATGGGGTCATATAACTGAACTATCTAATCATTTTGACCTTCAGAGAAAAACAAGACATTCTAACGTTCCCAGTGAAAAACGAGGACAACAAACAGAAGACAAAACAACTGATTCATGGAGGAGGTAGAAAAAGGAAAGAACTGTTGAGAAGCATACAGAGGGAAATAAAAAAACATTGCATCACCATCACAAGGTGGAGATGTGGAGAATAATAGCATGACTGTTGCTGCTAACAAGTGATGTCACCAGTGCTGTTCTTATTGCCTTACCTTGCAGCTGAGTTTGCTGTTCTGAAGCAGCAATATGAGAGGGAAGACAACAGCAAGTGTCAACAAGCATCAATCATGCAAAAGCAGAACCCATGGCAGAGTATTTCAAATTTAAGACAGGAGATCAGTTAAGGGTTGCGTAATTCAACATATTGAAGGCTACAGTGTCTAATGGGTTAATAATCCCTACATTCTGTATCACTGTCTAGAGTCAGCAACTGCATACCAAATGATACCCTATTCCCTTTATAGTGCACTACCTTTAATCAGGGCCCATAAGACTATGTAGGGAATAGGGTGCCATTTGGGACGCATCCCTAGACAAGACTAGATACGTCTCTTTGCCCTCCACATTGGGCAAACCCAACATGTCACATAGGATACAATGATATCATTTCTCTATAGTATATTTTCCTTTAGGGCTTACCAATGTATTTGGCCCTCTCCTCCCTCCGCTCCTTGGCCTGCTTCTGTCGTTGCTCTGTGCTCAACCCATCTAGGCAGAGAAAGATACACTAAGCATACCAAACATTAAGAACACCTTCCTAATATTGAGTTGACACAAAAGCCTGTCACCTACTACCATACCCTGTTCAAAGGCACTTCCATGTTTTGTCTTGCTCATTCATCCTCTGAAAGTTACACATACACAATTCATGTCTCAATTGTCTCAATGTTTAAAAATCCTTCTTTAACCTGCCTCCCCTTTATCTACACCGATCGAAGTGGATTTAAAAAGTGACATCAATAAGGGATCATAGCTTTCACCTGGGGTCACCTGGTCAGTCAATTTCAAGGAAAGATCAGGTGTTCCTAATGATTTGTATACACATTGTACATTTATTTTGACCTAAAATATCAACGCACTACAGAGTCCCAGTGCACAAAACAGCTGATCGCACCTGTAATGTAGAGTACAATAGCATAGCAGAGGTCATGTACTTGAAACAATTATTGTTTCAATTCTAAACTACAGTGTGTATTCATATATTCAAGATGAAGGTCTACGTGTGCGTTCCAAATGGCACCCTATTGCCTATATAGTGCATTACTTTTGACCAGAGCCCTATTGACCATGGTGGAAAGCAGTGCACTACATAGGGAATAGGGTGTAATTTGGGACGCAGCCTACATCTCCTACATCTGTATGTATTGGAAACGGGGCCTTAGGGTAATGCCAATCTCTTTCTGTGGAGCTCAAACTTCATGCTATGTAATATGTATGCCCCAGCCGTAACTATAGCAACCACTCTTTCCTCCCACCACCATCAAAGGGTGAATTTCTGTACTGGAGTCTTATAAGGCTGGAGTCTGAAGAGACAGGCTGGAGAGTGTTCAGGAAAACTCCCTGAGCCTGAGGTCCTCCTGTCCCAACACAGGGCCTCAGTACTCCCCCCTCCTCCTCAAACCCCACCTCCTTATTCCTGCATACCGTACCATCCACAATAAATGATTTGGGGTTCAGCCATTGCCATCTGTCTGATTGGGTGTGTAATGACCAAAGATCAATTCGATCACCAGAAGCATCGGATGGTTCTCCCCTCTGTGGACAGGTAGACCAGCTTCAATAGCTCCCTTACTCTACACATTATACTGTATATCTAACCCCAGGCTATTTCCTTATCCTCCTGGTTCTCTCTCTCTCTGGTGCTCAGAGGTGAGACGTTGTATACTGTACCTCCTTTTTTAGGCTGGGGGCTGGTACTAGACCCAGGGGTGCCAGGTCTGGCATCTGTCTTGGTGGAGGACTCTGTCTTTGAGGTGTGCTCTGTTTTGGGACAGATCTCTGTGTTTGGGGAGAGGTCTGTTTTGGGACAGGACTCTGTGTTTGGGGAGAGGTCTGAAATGTCTGAGTCATCTGGTGTCAGTAGGTCCTTGATTATCTCCTTCTCTTCATTCTGGATGGACCGAGGCTCTGGTGTGGAGGGGAGACCTGAAACACAGGGATAACGTTCATCAATGAACGGACATAAAACACTATACATAAAGGATAGGTTTGAAGACTAGATTTTATATATATATATATATATAACACTGTTCAAAAATTCTCAACTTCTCAACTTAAAAATGTCCTTGTTTTTGAAAGAAAAGCACATTTTTTTGTCCATTAAAATAACATCAAATTGATCAGAAATACAGTGTAGACATTGTTAATGTTGTAAATGACTATTGTAGCTGGAAACGGCAGATTTTTTATGGATATCTACATAGGCGTATAGAGGCCCATTATCAGCAACCATCACTCCTGTGTTCCAATGGCACGTTGTGTGAGTTAATCCAAGTTTACCATTTTAAAAGGCTAATTGATCATTAGAAAACCCTTTTGCAATTATGTTATCACAGCTGAAAACTGTTGTTCTGATTAAAGAAGCAATAAAACTGGCCTTCTTCAGACTAGTTGAGTATCGGGAGCATCAGCATTTGTGGGTTCAATTACAGGCTCAAAATGGCCAGAAACAAAGAACTTTCTTCTGAAACTTGTCAGTCTATTCTTTTTCTGCGAAATGAAGGCTATTCCATTCGAGAAATTGCCAAAGAACTGAATATCTCGCACAACACTGTGTACTACTCCCTTCACAGAACAGCGAACACTGGCTCTAACCAGAATAGAAAGAGGAGTGGGAGGCCCCGGTGCACAACTGAGCAAGAGAAAAAGTACATTAGAGTGTCTAGTTTGAGAAACAGACGCCTCAACTGGCAGCTTCATTAAATGGTACCTGCAAAACCCTAGTCTCATATTTCTTTTTATACCTCTAATATAACTAGGCAAGTCAGTTGAGAACACATTCTTATTTTCAATGACTGCCTAGGAACTGTGGGTTAACTGCCTAGTTCAGGGGCAGAACGACAGATTTTCACCTTGTCAGCTCAGGTGTCCCAATCTTGCAACCGCTGTCACGAATATTACCGAAGGTGACTCCCCTTCTTGTTCGGGTGGCGCTCGGCGGTCGTCGTCGCCGGTCTACTAGCTATCACCGATCCGTTGTTCTGTGTTCGTTTAGTTTTGTCTAATTGGTAGCACCTGTTTCTAGTTTGATTGTTAGGATAGGGTATATATAGTCTGTTTAGCCCGCTTCTGTTTCGTGCGGGCTTGTTCGTCTGTTTTGTTGGTTGAGTGTATTTTGTTGTATTTTGGGTTACACGCTGTCCGGTTATTTCTGTTCATTTGTGTTTTCACTTTGTACATGTTGTGTTTCGGGACATTAAAGCGTGTTGTTTTTCCCACATCTTTGCTCTCTGTGCCTGACTCCACACCTCTTCACTCATAATTGTGACAGAAGCCCGCACCACGATATGGAGTCAGCAGGAGCAGCGACCACTCCTCTTCCCACTATGGAGGAGAGAGTCCAACATCACACATCCATCCTCCATCGCCTAGGATCAGCGATGGAACGGATGATGGAGAGGATGGATCGTTGGGAGAGGAATGGTTTCCCTACTACTCCACCGACCCTCCCACCAGCAACTCTATCATCTGCCCCATCTGGATCCGGTTCCAGCGCTCTGCTCATGACGCCTCCGAGGAAATACGATGGAACAGCGACAGGGTGCCAGGGATTCCTGCTACAATTAGACCTACCTGTCCACCGTTCGACCGGCCCCCTCAGAGGAGGAGAGAGTAGGGGTCCTCATCACCTGCCTGTCTGGTAGAGCCCTGGAGTGGGCTAATGCGGTCTGGAACGGGCCCGACTCGGCAAGAGACAACTACTCAGAGTTCATCCGCCGTTTCAGGGCCGTGTTCGATCACCCTCCAGAGGGTCGTGCGGCAGGTGAGAGATTGTTCCATCTGAGACAGGGGAAGAGGAGCGCGCAGGACTTCGCGCTGGAGTTCCGGACCTTGGCTGCGGGAGCAGGGTGGAACGACAGGGCCCTGATAGACCATTACAGGTGTAGCCTGAGAGAGGACGTCCGTAGGGAGCTGGCCTGTCGGGATACTACACTTGGCCTGGATGGACTGATAGACCTGTCGATCCGGTTGGACCATCTGCTAGCTGCTCGTGGACGTTCTGAAAGGGTCTTGTCAGTTCTACCTCCTGATCCTCCTGCCCCTATTCCGATGGAGTTAGGAGGTACCGCATCAAGGGAGATCGGAGGAGGAAGCTCCTCCTGTACCAGTTGTGGCCGGAGAGGGCACACGTCTGGTCGGTGCTGGAGGAATTCATCTGGGAATCATGAGGGCAGGCAGAATACTCATCGGTCACCCCAGGTGAGTAAGCACCACACTCTCCCAGAGTTTCCTGTTGGTCAGCCTTACCTCAGGGTATCACCCGGAGAGTAATGGTCAGGTGGAGAGAGTCAACCAGGAGGTGGGTAGGTTTCTGCGGTCGTATTGCCAGGACCGGCCAGGCGAGTGGGCAAGATATATTCCCTGGGCAGAAATAGCCCAGAATTCACTAAGCCACTCTTCTACCAACATGTCACCATTTGAGTGCGTGTTGGGGTACCAGCCGGTCTTGGCACCGTGGCATCAGAGCCAGACTGAGGCTCCTGCGGTGGAGGAGTGGGTACAGCGCTCTAAGGAGACCTGGAGGGCAGTCCAGGAGTCATTACGCCAAGCTAGTATAAGGCAGAAGAAGAGCGCTGACCGTCACCGCAGTGAGGCCCCCGTGTTTGCACCTGGGGACAGGGTCTGGCTCTCGACCCGTAACCTGCCTCTCCACTTGCCCTGCCGGAAGCTGGGTCCGCAGTGTATAGGGACATTTAAAGTCCTGAGGAGAATAAATGAGGTTTGTTATCGATTATCACTTCCTTCGTATTATCGTATTAACCCCTCATTTCATGTGTCTCTTCTCAGGCCGGTGGTAGCTGGTCCCATGCAGGAGAATGAGGTACCGGAGGTTCCTCCACCCCCTCTGGACATCGAGGGGTCCCCGGCGTACAAGATACGAGCTATTCTGGACTCGAGACGCCGGGTGAGAGGCTTGCAGTACCTCGTCGACTGGGAGGGGTACGGTCCGGAGGAGAGGTGCTGGGTGCGGGAGCTGCGCGTCAGGAGGGGGGTACTGTCACGAATATTACCGAAGGTGACTCCCCTTCTTGTTCGGGTGGCGCTCGGCGGTCGTCGTCGCCGGTCTACTAGCTATCGCCGATCCGTTGTTCTGTGTTCGTTTAGTTTTGTCTAATTGGTAGCACCTGTTTCTAGTTTGATTGTTAGGATAGGGTATATATAGTCTGTTTAGCCCGCTTCTGTTTCGTGCGGGCTTGTTCGTCTGTTTTGTTGGTTGAGTGTATTTTGTTGTATTTTGGGTTACACGCTGTCCGGTTATTTCTGTTCATTTGTGTTTTCACTTTGTACATGTTGTGTTTCGGGACATTAAAGCGTGTTGTTTTTCCCACATGTTTGCTCTCTGCGCCTGACTCCACACCTCTTCACTCATAATTGTGACAACCGCACAGTTAACTAGTCCAACGCTCTAACCATTGCACTCCACAAGTAGCCTGCCTGTTACGTGAATGAAGTAGAAGCCAAGGTAAATTGCTAGCTAGCATTAAACTTATCTTATAAAAAACAATCAATCATAATCACTAGTTATAACTACTAATCCAGTTTAGCAGGCAATATTAACCAGGTGAAATTGTGTCATTTCTCTTGCGTTCATTGCACGCAGAGTCAGGGTATATGCAACAGTTTGGGCTGCATGGCTCATTGCAAACTAATTTGCCAGAATTTTACATAATTATGACATTCATTGAAGGTTGTGCAATGTAACAAGAAAATTTAGACTTAATGATACCACCCGTTAGATAAAATACCGAACGGTTCGGTATTTCACTGAAATAATAAACGTTGTGTTTTCGAAATGATAGATTCCGGATTCGATTATATTAATGGCCAAAGGCTCGTATTTCTGTGTGTTATTATGTTATAATTAAGCCTGATTCGATAGAGTAGTCTGACTGAGCAGCAGCAGGCCCGTAATCATTCATTCAAACAGCACTTTTGTGCGCTTTGCCTATCAGCCTAATGGCTGGTGTAACCAATGTGAAATGGCTAGCTAGTTAGCTGGGTATGCGCTAATACCGTTTCAAACGTCACTCGCTTTTAGATTTGGAGTAGTTATTCCCCTTGCACTGCAAGGGCCGCGGCTTTTGTGGAGCGATGTGTAACGATGCTTTGAGTGTGGCTGTTGTCTATGTGTTCCTGGTTCGAGCCCAGGTAGGGGCAAGGAGGGGGACAGAAGCTATACTGTTACACTGGCAATACTATAGTGCCTATAAGAACATCCAATAGTCAAAGTTATATGAAATACAAACGGTATAGAGAGAAATAGTCCTATAAATACGATATTAACTACATTTACATTTACATTTAAGTCATTTAGCAGACGCTCTTATCCAGAGCGACTTACAAATTGACTACAACCTAAAACCTCTTACCTTGGAATATTGAAGTCTCATGTTAAAAGGAACCACCAACTTTCATATGTTCTCATGTTCTGAGCATGGAACTTAAACGTTAGCTTTTTTACATGGCACATATTTTACATGGCACATATTACTTTCTTCTCCAACACTTTGTTTTTGCATTATTTAAACCAAATTGAACATGTTTCATTATTTATTTGAGGCTAAATTGATTTTATTGATGTTTTATATTACGTTAAAATAAGTGTTCATTCAGTATTGATGTAATTAATCAGTATCGGCTTTTGTGGTCCTCCAATAATCGGTATTGGCGTTGAAAAATCATAATCGGTCGACCTCTAGTCTCAACGTCAACAGTGAAGAGGCGACCCCGAGATGTTGGCCTTCAAGGCAGAGTAGCAAGGAAAAAGCCATCTCAGACAGGCCAATAAAAATAAAAGATTAAGATAGGCAAAAGAACAGACACTGGACAGAGAAACTCTGCCTGGAAGGCCAGCTTCCCGGAGTCGCCTCTTCACTGTTGATGTTGAGACTGGTGTTTTGCGGGTACTATTCAATGAAGCTGCCAGTTGAGAACTTGTGAGGCATCTGTTTCTCAAACATTTTGGCCCACAGTGAGAAGAAGACAAGGTTCAGCCTAGCTTTAGCAAAAATACTAAGCAAGACACAGTCAAAGGCATGGGCAGTTAGGGAATACGTAGATTTTTACAATAGATTGAGAGAGAGAGGGGAGGAGAGAGGGAGTAGACTGATAAAGAGAAAGAGACAGAGATGTCAAATTGGCTTTTTACCAAATTATCATACGACAGACCACGTATTCACCCTGCACACCCTAATTGACAAATAAACAAACAAAACAAAACAAAGGCAAAGTCTTCTCATGCTTTGTTGATTTCAAAAAAGCCTTCTACTCAATTTGTCATGAGGGTCTGCTGTACAAATTGATGGAAATTGGTGTTGGGGGAAAACGTACAACATTATAAAATCCATGTACACAAACAATAAGTTTGCAAATAAAATTGGCAAAAAACACACATTTCTTCCCACATGGACTAAGGGTGAGACAGGGATGCAGCTTAAGCCCCACCCTCTTCGACATATATATCAACAAATTGGCGAGGGCACTAGAAGTCTGCAGCACCCGGCCTCATCCTTCTTGAATCTGAAGTGAAATGTCTACTATTTGCTGATGATCTGGTGCTTCCGTCACCAACCAAGGAGGGCCTGAAGCAGCACCGAGATCTTCTGTACAGATTCTGCCAGACCTGGGCCCTGACAGTAAATCTCAGTAAGACCAAAATAATGGTGTTCCAAAAAATGTCCAGTCGCCAGGACCACAAATACAGTCATGGCCAAAAGTTTTGAGAATGACACAAATATTGATTTTCACAAAGTTTGCTGCTTCAGTGTCTTTAGATATTTTGTCAGATGTTACTATGGAATACTGAAGTATAATTACAAGCATTTTATAGGTGTCAAAGGTGTCAAAATGACATGAAGTTGATGCAAAGAGTCAATATGTGTCAATCCGCCCTGGCATGCTGTCAATTAACTTCTGGGCCACATCCTGACTGATGGCAGCCCATTCTTGCATAATCAATGCGTTGAGTTTGTCAGAATTTTGGGGGTTTTGTTTGCCCACCCGCCTCTTGAGGATTGACCACAAGTTCTCAATTGAATTAAGGTTTGGGGAGTTTCCTGGCCATTGACCCAAAATATTGATGTTTTGTTCCCTGAGTCACTTAGTTATCATTTTTTCCTTATGGCAAGGTGCTCCATCATGCTGGAAAAGGCATTGTTCGTCACCAAACTGTTCCTGGAGAAGTTGCTCTCGGAGGATGTGATGGTACCATTCTTTATTCATAGCTGTGTTCTTAGGCAAAATTGTGAGTGAGCCCACTCCCTTGACTGAGAAGCAACCCCACACATGAATGGTCTCAGGATGCTTTACTGTTGGCATGCCACAGGACTGATGGTAGCGCTCCCCTTGTCTTCTCCGGACAAGCATTTTTCCAGATGCCCCAAACAATCAGAAAGGGGATTGATCAGAGAAAGTGACTTTAGCCCAGTCCGCAGCAGTCCAATCCCTGTACCTTTTGCAGAATATCAGTCTGTTCCTGATGTTTTTCCTGGAGAGAAGTGGCTTCTTTGCTGCTCTTCTTGACACCAGGCCATCCTACAAAAGTCTTCGCCTCACTGTGCGTGCAGATGCACTCACACCTGCCTGCTGCCATTCCTGAGCAAGCTCTGTACTGGTGGTGCCCCGATCCCGCAACTGAATCAACTTTAGGAGATGGTCCTGGCACTTGCTGGACTTTCTTGGGCGCCCTGAATCCTTCTTCACAACTATTGAACCACTCTCCTTGAAGTTCTTGATGATCCGATAAATGGTTGATTTAGGTGAAATCTTACTGGCAGCAATATCCTTGCCTGTGAAGCCCTTTTTGTGCAAAGCAATGATGACGGCACGTGTTTCCTAGCAGGTAACCATGGTTGACAGAGGAAGAACAATGATTCCAAGCACCACCCTCCTTTTGAAGCTTTCAGTCTGTTATTCAAACGCAATCAGCATGACAGAGTGATCTGCAGCCTTGTCCTTGTCAACACTCACACCTGTGTTATTAACGAGAGAATCACTGACATGATGTCAGCTGGTCATTTTGTGGCAGGGCTGAAATGCAGTGGAAATGTTTTTTGGGGGGATTCAGTTCATTTGCATGGCAAAGAGGGACCTGGATTAAAGTCCCCTAAGCAAACTGGTCCTGGGGCTCTGTTCACAAACACAAACACACACCCCAGGACAGCAACACAATTAGACCCAACCAAATCATGAAAAAATAAAAGATAATTACTTGACACATTGGAAAGAATTAACAAATAAACAGAGCAAACTAGAATGCTATTTGGCCCTAAATAGAGGTGGCAGATACACAGTGACAGAAAACCTGACCACTGTGACTGACCCAAACTTAAGGAGAGATTTGACCATGTACAGACTCAGAGAGCATAGCCTTGCTTTTGAGAAAGGCCGCCGTAGGCAGACCTGACTCTCAAGAGAAGACAGGCCAGGTGCACACTGCCCACAAAATGAGGTGGAAACTGAGCTGCACCTTCTAACCTCCTGCCCAATGTATGACCATGTTAGACACACATATTTCCCTCAGATTACACAGAGCCACAAATAATTCAAAAACACACCCAATTTTGATAAACTCCCATATCTACTGGGTGAAATACCACAGTGTGCCATCACAGCAGCAAGATTTTAGACCTGTTGCCTCGAGAAAAGGTCAACCAGTGAAGAACAATCACCATTGTAAATACAACCCATATTTATGCTTATTTATTGTACCTTTTGTACTGTTACAACACTGTTTATAGACATAATATGACATTTGTAATGTCTTTATCCTTTTGGAACTTCTGTGAGTGTAATGTTTACTGTTAATTTTGATTGTTTATTTCACTTTTGCATATTATCTACTTCACTTGCTTTGGCAATGTTAACATGCCAATAAATCACATTGAGTTTAATTGAATTGGGAGAGAGAGAGTACAGAGAAAGAGAAATAGAGAGATGGTATCAGAAAAATAAGAGCGTGAGAGAGAAAGGGGGGAGGGAGTAGACTAAGAAAAAGAAAGAGAGAGTAGACTTAGAAAATGAAAGGGAGAGAGTCGATTGAGAGGGAGGGGGGGAGACTAAAGATATAGGCTATATTTCCATCAAGCACTATCAACAAATGCAGAGAAAAGGCTCAGCCGTAGAGCGCCATTTTGAGGGGCAAACAGGCCAATTTCAATACAGGCCTTCTCTGAAAAGGAAAGTGCTGACGTAACATTTAGAATGGCTAATTAATGATGTGCCAACCTCTGCAAAAGCTCTTAAAATGCTAAATATGCTGCTGGTTACTCAAGCTCTGGTCTGGAACAGGAACATTATCCCTCTGAGAGGGGGATGCAGTGTTTCCCCTAGGATTTTCTTCAGCAGTGGTAGCAAAAGTTTGCTTTTGAGATTTCCTTTTGCTAGGGGGGTTCGGGTCATGCACCCCCATTTTAACATTTCCAAAATTTCTAAAAACATGTTTTTACTTAGTCATAATGGGTTATTGTGTGTACATGCGTGATAAAATAAAATAAAAGATTTAATCCATTTTGAATTGAGGCTGTAACACAACAAAATGTGGAATAAATCAAGGGGTATGAATACTTTCCGAAGGCACTGTACCTCATTTAAAACCACCAAAAGACTCAATGCATCAAATGCTACAAATATACATTGCAGCTTGTCATTCCAGGGTTTTTTTCTGGAACAAAAGGGGGCTTAGGAGGTGGGTGTGGCGGGGGCATGGTAGTGGACATGGCCTGCTGCTGCTAAATTAATATAGGGTAAACACTGGGATGCATGAGTCGACAGAAGGTGACGTGTGCACATCGACCATTGGAATGAAATACCATACCATCAGGCAGATACTTTGCAGTAACACATAACCAGTAGCATTCAAAGTCAAGTTCCAGGACATATCATATTCTCTATAGGATTCACTAACAAAAGCATTATGAAGCATAATCAGTCTTTGCTCTGATCTTCAGTCCTTGGACCAAGCTTCTTAACATCTGACCTTTGGACAGGTGACAGAGAGGTCACAGGAACCCAAAACACATCCTGTATTAGTACCTCCTCAGACGTTGTTTTTATACTTGGCTCTCCTGCTGACAGTGTCTGCGTCCCAGATGGAACCCTATTCCCTATATAATACACTACTTTTGACCAGGACCGAGGGCTCTGTGTCTCTCTGTAGACTGTGCTATTCAGCTGCTATCTGGGCCTAGCTGTAACAGCAACACTGGTGCTCACAGTGACAAACTGCACTACAACATAATGGCGCATGGTGGGGGAGAGAGAAAAGGAGAGAAAGAGGGAGAGAGCGTTGGGGGGAGGGTGAAGAAAAATTGCACACCTCTACAAAGACCTATGGAGAACAGCGAGAGAGGAGAAGAGAGAGAGAGACAGAGATTGATAGAGAGAGGGGGAGGTTCAGTAGAACAAGGGAGAAGATAGATTGTGCATCTCTACAATGATTCAAAGGGCAACAAAAGAAAGAGAGACAAAAAAAGGAACAGAAGGGAGAGAGAGAGAGAGAGAGAGAGAGAGAGAGAGAGAGAGAGAGAGAGAGAGAGAGAGGGAGGAAAAGAAAGAGCGAGACAAAGAAAGAGAAGGATAATGTTGTGTGATATAGGTGTGAAGGCATCCAGCCTGCTCTCTGACTCACATTAAGCTCACAGTGGGCAGATGGAGCGTATCCCTCTCCTCAGACTCATCAAAGGGTCTGAGGATGGGCCTGCTCATAGGAATCTGGTCAAAAGTAGTGCAGAGAACAAACGCTCACCGAACCCGATAAATCACATATTAACACTGGGCCTCTCTCAGTACACACATCTAGCCAGGGATGGCAACACAGAGGCGAAATCATAGCAGGTTAATGGGAGGATAATTAAGAAATAAGAATTGAGGGAGTGTGGTATATGGCCAATATACCACGGCTAAGGGCTGTTCTTACCACGATGCAACGCGGAGTGCCTGGATACAGCCCTTAGCCGTGGTATATTGGGCATATACCACAAACCCCCGAGGTGCCTTAGTGCTATTATAAACTGGTTACCAACGTAATTAGAAGAGTAAAAATAAATGTTTTGTAATACCCGTGGTATATGGCTTTCAGATTATCAGCATTCATGGCTCGAACCACCCAGTTTATAATGTGCATTGAATCATCTGTCAAGATGACTGCAAAGAGAATCACTTCACTTGTAACTGCCAGAAAATACAATGTGATTTGGCAAGAATAGTACAATAAACCTTCCCAGAGAGTAAACTTGGAATATTTTAACATTACATCACAAGAACTGCAAAATATGACCTAAATAAGAGTGCCATACATTGAGAGGGAAAAGGTGAAGAAACACCCCACAGTGCTACATTGACAGTGTGAAGGACTATCATGAGTTCAAGAAGCATATCCAGGTCTGTTGGATAACTGGGAGGAAAAGGTTGAAGACACCCTTCAGGTAGTATAGTGTTAGGAGAAAAAGGTGAGAGAGCCCACCTCTGTCACTGAACTATAAACCCTCACGCGACTGGGAAAGACATGAAAAGGTCAAATGTCCTACTTTCCAAAAGCTAAAATAGAAGCTATTGTGAACTCTCTGCATAGAAACAGGAACTTAGCTAAAACCACACAACAGAGGGAGAGAGGACGACAGAGTCTGACTTCATCCCAAGTCAAATTTGGGGGTGGTTTTGAAACTGTGCTATGGGGTTATTACAGTAATAAGTATGTTTGTGTGGGTGTGGCCCTGTGTTTTCATCTCTGGGCTTTAATGATGTTGAGGGAAGGAACCAAAAGTGGAAGGAGGGGCAGGACAAGAGGGAAGGAGAGAACAGAAACAAACTCCAAAAGGAACAGACTGCGTGGAAGGAACATTGTGGAACGTTCTGTTAGAAAAACACTAAAGTTGTTTTCATTCGTGAGTCAATCTGTGAGTCTGGTATGGTCGGGTTGTTTATAGGAAGAGTACAAGCAAGTCCAAAATAGTTTCAGTTCATATTTGATCACTGATCATTTTGTAGCAAAATACTGTACATTATAATTTCATAGGGACGTAGTCAAACACAATTCATCTTAGTAACTATAAGGAGCTCCGGCTCCATGTCTTAAAGGCCCTTCAGATATGTTCCTAGTCCACTCAACATGTGTAGGTCTCCTCAACTAGGCCTATTCATGTGACAGGCCCCCAATGAACACACAAACACAGATCCAGCAGATTCACCCTCCTCCCTTCTTCCTCTCTGCTCCCCTCTACCGCAGCCGGCCATCTCAGGTTTCTGTGCCACTCTGACAGACACGGGAGTTAAAAATAGTGACAAGCAGCTCGGAGCACAGTGCACCCTACGGAGAATGTCAACCATACATGGGACTGGGTTTCTGCTGTGGCACCTTTGGGAAATCACAGAGGCTGGAAGCATGCTCCGACGGTGGGTATAAAACAGTGAGAATCCCAAAGAAAAATAAAGTAATAAGTAAGTAGGTGGAAATTATAAGCAAATTTGAGTATTAACAAATCTATGTGAGAACTGCTTTACACAGGCCAGGACAAGATCATTGTTGTTACATAAGAATTGTGATCAAGTCAAGAGAAGTCCATTCTGGGTATGTTACACACTGCATTAGCCTACGTACTGTAAGTAGAGCCTGCAATGGGGGCTGCGTTTGACGGAGGCAGTGTGTGTGCAGTTTAGGGTCTGTCTGCCGAGGGAGGGAGGGAGGGAGGGAGGGAGGGAGGGAGGGAGGGAGGGAGGGAGGGAGGGAGGGAGGGAGGGAGGGAGGGAGGAGCACCAGCATACTGGATCTGGGTCAGGCTGACCTCAGGAATCCCTGGTATGTGCACTTCCCCTGAGTCTCAGTGTTTGTGTCTCAGTGATTGTGTTACAGTGATTGTGTCTCAGTGTGTGTGTCACAGTGTGTGTGTCACAGTGTGTGTGTCTCAGTGTGTGTGTCACAGTGTGTGTGTACAGTGTTTGTGGCTGGATGGCAACATGGTAAGTGACAGTGACCCCCAGTGAGGAGAGAGAGAGACAAACATAGACAGTCATAATAAACAATATATCAACAACAACTCAACCGGGACAAGAGACAACATAGCTCCAATGAGGCCTACATTCAACAGTCTTTCTTCTACAATCACTTTCCCAGCTCCATCAGTGGCAGACAACACAGTCTCTGACCACTATAAAACCAAGTAAACCAGAAGTTCAGGGAGTCCAGTCATTCACGCAGCAACCTGCGCCATAACCATCCCCTCTGGGCCCATCCATGACTCTCAGACATCAATAACACCTGAAGCATCTTAGAACTCCCTCACAAGCATCTACAATGGGAACGGAGCAATAAAACAAACATTGGCTGAACCTTTGAACTTTTATAATTATCACCCAGCCACCTCAGTAGCTATTTAAAGATGCCTCCAGATGGTCAGTCCTTGCATCCATTGCTCTGTCTATGAATTTGAGAGAGGTTACATTTCTCCAACCCTATCCCTCAGCTGTTTACCAAAAACAGTGGAGGGGTATCCACTTGGTTGTTGTTTGAACTGCAGACTGCCCCTGTAGAGAGGTCACCAGATGAACACAGCCATAGCAGTCCTAGAGAGACCAGAAAGACCAACAACTGTAACGAATCACTGTCTCTCTTGGAAAAACACTACTTTTAGTTTAGTTCAATGAAAGGGCGCTTTCAGAAAATATTTTATATTCTAAAGCAGCCTTTCAATTACAGGGCGCTTGCGCTCAAAGATATGCTCACTATGTGCAGCACTCCACAATCGTTCATACATTTCTGTCTTCATTAAGTTTCAACTAACTTCCATGTTGCTGGTGCAGCATTTAGGCTAACTCAGACATTTGGATTATGTTAAAACAGTAACGAGAAGAAATTAACATGATGTTTTTCACGGAGTTAATTCTGCTGTATAGTTTCTTTCAACAGCCATATGTTGTTGTATTGGAGCTGAAGAACATGGCTGACGTTTACATTCTCCCAACCAATTGTGCTATTTTCTAAGATTTTGGGGGTTTTGTGTAAGATGCAGGAAAAGGGGCCGCTGATCGGGCAGCCTTCTGAGAAGCCGGAGGAGAGCGAGTAAACTCCCACTGCCATCCGTTCTTTTGCTAACATGCAATCGTTAGAAAATAAAATTGATGACCTACTATTAAGATTATCCTACCAACGGGACATTAAAAACTGTAACATCTTATGTTTCACTGAGACGTCGCTGAACGACAATACGGACAATATAGAGCAAGCAGGATTTTCCATGCACCGGCAGAACAGAGATGCTACCTCTGGTAAGACGAGGGGTGGAGGGGTGTGTGTCTTTTTGTCAATAACAGCTGGTGCGCGATGTCTAATATTAAAGACGTCTCGAGGTATTGCTCGCCTGAGGTAGAGTACCTTATGATAAGCAGTAGACCACACTATCTACAAAGAGAGTTCTCATCTGTATTATTTGTAGCCATGTATTTACCACCACAGAATAAAGCTGGCACTAAGACCACTCTCAGCCAACTCTATAAGGCCATAAGCAAAGAAGAACATGCTCACCCAGAAGCGGCGCTCCTAGTGTGCGGGAACTTTAATACAGGCAAACTTAAGTCGGTTTTACCACTTTTTTACCAGCATGTCAAGTGCAACTAGAGGGAGAAAAAAAATCCTAGACCACCTTTACTCCACACACAGAGATGCATACAAAGCTCTCCCCCGCCCTCCATTTGGCAAATCTGACCATAATTCTATCCTCCTCATTCCTGCTTAGAAGCAAAAACTAAAGCAGGGAGAACCAGTGACTCGCTCAATGCGGAAGTGGTCAGATGACGTGGATGCTACACTACAGGACTGTTTTGCTAGCACAGACTGGAATATGTTCCGGGATTCATCCAATGGCGTTGAGGACTACATCACCTCAGTCATCAGCGTCATCAAAAAATGCATCGACAACGTCATCCCCACAGTGACTGTACATACATATTCCAACCAGAAGCCATGGATTACAGGCAACATCCGCATTGAGCTAAAGGCTAGAGCTGGTGCTTTCAAGGAGCAAGAGACTAATCTGGACACTTATAAGAAATCCCGCTATGCCCTCAGACGAACCATCAAACAAGCAAAGCGTCAATACAGGATTAAGATTAAATCCTGCTACACCGGCTCTGACGCTCATCGGATGTGTCAGGGCTTGAAAACTATTACGGACTACAAAGGGGAAACCAGACGCGTGCTGCCCAGTGACACGAGCCTACCAGATGAGCTAAATGCCTTTTATGCTCGCTTCAAGGCAAGCAACACTGAAGCATGCACAAGAGCACCAGCTGTTCTGGATGACTGTGTGATAACGCTCTCAGTAGCCGATGTGAATAAAACCTTTAAACAGGTTAACATTCACAAAGCCACTGCTCTAGACGGATTACCAGGACGCGTATTCAAAGCATTTGATTTGATTTGACTGTCTATGGGACAGCCTAGAGGCTGTGTATGCAAGTCTAGCCTGCTCATTCTGTTCCATGACCTAGACTACTGCTAGAGTGCAGCAATCCAGGTGCCTTTACTGACAATCATGGCTAATGGCTCCTCCAGCTAGCTTCGTTTTGGTATCATCACATTACCTATATCAGCGCTGGAGATGCTGCTGTGGAACCAACTCTTTACATCAATATGGAATATGGAAGCCCAATATGGAATACCCCCATCCATCCCCTGCCATTAAAAGAGTTAGAGAGCCAGAGCAGTTATAGGGACTCATGTGAGGGAATCAGCTGAATGCTAAGGTTAGACTGCCTGCCAAGGATCTCTACTGATGGTAGGAAACTCCTCATCCCTATCCCCTGCCATTAAGAGCCAGAGAGGTTACAGAGATTCATGTGAGTGCTAAGGTTAGAATAGACTGCTTGCCATGGATCTCTATCCAGAGGGAATGGATCCGAAGGCAACTATAAGAGGAAACTGTAGATGACAGCTGGCTGAGGAACGTGACTCGTCAGTCCTCCTGTGGAATGAACAAGGGCAATTTGACTCCAACTCTGCTGAGGCTTTCAGTCAGCATGAACTGGGTTACACACTCACACAGATAGACAATATAGAGAAAAGCATGAATCATAAATGGAATCATCAATGATTCAACATGTTCCTGCTCTGCATTCACCAGATGAAGTATGGTTAATATAGAAGTTATGGAAGTGTTGGCAAACATTAATAGACAGAGATAGAGAAAAGAGGTGAGGCGTTAAGATGGACGGAGCTTTTACAGGTCGTGCATCACAAATTGCACCCTATTCCCTTTATAGTGCACTACTTTTGACCAGGGCCGGTCAAAAGTAGTGCAATATGTAGGGAATAGGGGGGCATTTGGGAGGCAGACAGGGAGAAAATAGACTGGGTGTGGTGACTGTAGAGGAGCCATGGAGGCTGACAGACCATGACCTCATCATTATGTCACACATCCTCTATAGATGGGATGTCATTAGTGCAGTGCATGATGGGAATAAAAACAAGGGTTGCTGCATGAACATAATACTGGAGACAGATGTGATTTAAATAGAGAAATATGGGATTTCAAGTGTGTTTGGTGTTAGAGAGACAGAAAGACAGAGAGAGACAGAAAGACAGAGAGAGACAGAGAAAGAAAGAGAGAGAGAGATACTGAAGTGTATATTTTCATCAAAATGAAAGCACTATTAACAGAGGAAGACTTGAGTCAGTTCCTGCTGACATGCTATCAGGTCATGGGATGCATTCCAGAGCAGTTGCTCCAGCTAGCTCCTATTTGTTTTCATATGAACAACATTAGCCTTATTACAAATAAAAATTGCCTCAGCATGGCTTCTACCTACTGACACAAACCCACACATTCATAAACATATACACACACAACACAAAGACCAAACTGCAGCAGGAGAGGGGAGGGGCCATAGACAGTTTAAGAAGGGAACATCTGGAGTGGTGGGGTTCAGTCCTGCAGAATCAGCAACATACATACAGTAAAGCCCCCACACATTCTCATACCACCACTTCCTAGCTCCGCCTGGGAGCACTCACTCACCGCAGGTGTAAAAAGCTGTGATACATGTGTATACTGTAAATATGCTATGCAAGCACATATGACATAGCTTATCACAGCCCACTTCACATAGCCTATCACAGCCCACTTCACACTCTTGACTAATAGAACACTTTATCAAAGTGTTCCATTTTTTATGCCAAAAAGAGGTGATATTCAACATAATAAAAACGGCCAAGGTAAGCCTTTTAATATTAAAACAGACCACTGAGATGTAATATTAAACACCAGACAGATACTCAATACTAATTATTTAAATAAGATGAGAGGCCCCTAGTTGAGAATTGACATTCAATCAATTCAAATGGGAAATTCAACTCAACCTCCATTTACCTGTGTGTGTGTGTGTGTGTGTGTGTGTGTGTGTGTGTGTGTGTGTGTGTGTGTGTGTGTGTGTGTGTGTGTGTGTGTGTGTGTGTGTGTGTGTGTGTGTGTGTGTGTGTGTGTGTGTGTGTGTGTGTGTGTGTGTGTGTGTGTGTGTGTGTGTGTGTGTGTGTGTGTGTGTAACCAGTGGTGTGCTTTAAAATATTACTTAAGTACTTTTAAAGTATTACTTAAGTCGTTTTTTGGGGTATCTGTACACTACTTTACTATTTATATTTCTTTTAACAATTTTTACTTTTATGTACACATAAAAGTACTCATTACATTTTGAACGCTTAGCAGAACAGAAATTGTCCAATTCACACACTTCTCAAGAGAACATCCCTGTTCATCCTTACTGCCTCTGATCTGGCGGACTCACTAAACACAAATGCTTTATTTGTAAATGATGTCAGAGTGTTGGAGAGATTGACCCTGGCTATCTGTCTGGTTTGCTTAATGTAAGGAATTTTTAATTATTTGTACTTTTACTTTTATTTTTGATACTTAGGTATAGTTTAGCAAATATATTTACTTTTGATACTTAAGTATATTTAAAAACAAATACTTTAAGACTTTTACTCAAGTAGTATATTACCGGGTGACTTTCACTTTAACTTGAGTCATTTTCTATTAAGGTATATTTCTTTTTACTCAAGTATGATAATTTAGTACTTTTTCCACCACTGTGTGTGAGTGTGTGTATGTGTGTGCTTGCGAACTTGCAAGTGTGTTTAAAACGATAACATTGACAAGACTGTTAGGCACATGAAGATCAGCACACACCTGAGGGGAAGGTGAGACAGGAGTCAACACAACACAGCAGAGCCCATATGATTCACTGCAGAGGTGATCAGATCTAACAGGTACTGTATCTCTTCAAAGGAGGCCACATAAGGAGTCCGGCGAGTGTTTTACTTTAACACAGACAGGATGTAACCTTGTTCCTGAGACTGCCAGGGAAAATAAGTACCAGGAAGGAAAGAGACAAAGGATGTGCATCCCAAATTGCACGCTATTCCCTATGTAGTGCACTACTTTGACTGCTCTGGTCAAAAGTAGTGCACTATATAAGGAATGGAATAGAGTGCCATTTGGGACGCATTAAAACCACAGAAACACAGGATTCTAACCTAGCAGTCACAGTTCAATCATTGTAATGGGGGAAGCATCGTGGCATCATTAAGAGACTGAGGAGGGAATCGATCGAACTTATGGAACGGATCGGAAGGATGTTTCAGTTGCTCTCTGTATCAGTGGTGAAGCCTGCCTGCTATTCTGTTGTGATTGAGGAGAGAAGAACATTTTATATATAGTAAGTGGGGTTTCTTTCAATATTAGGAAGGATCTAAATAAATGTGGGGGAAGAAAAGTCAATTCAAGCGTCAGTGACATGAATTATAAACAAGACAATAGTAAAGATGTCGTCCCCCACGAATGATGCAGACCCCCCCCCCCTTGGGCCAATTGAGATATTGCATGTGACAAACACATTTCAGTTAATTACTATAGCTCCCACCTTGAGCCAATCAGTGTAATTGTGTGAATGCCGTATATCTATGGCAAGACGCATCATTCAACTAAGTTTCATAACAATCGGGCCAGTACTGTCTGAGATATCACGTGTGACTAACGTATTAACGGACTGTGAAAGATCCTGACACTACACAGTCACAGGTCAAGATAACTATCAAGACAAACGATCCTCTCCCTGTGCTGTCTAGTCCTGATGGGAATAGAGCTGTAGACACAGTCTGTTAGGCCCAAGTCTAACCCTTCAGCTGTGCGCTAATATTAGTGCCCTAAGTCCTGTGACCAAGAGCGGTGTGTGTGTGTGTGTGTGTGTGTGTGTGTGTGTGTGTGTGTGTGTGTGTGTGTGTGTGTGTGTGTGTGTGTGTGTGTGTGTGTGTGTGTGTGTGTGTGTGTGTGTGTGTGTGTGTGTGTGTGTGTGTGTGTGTGTGTGTGTGTGTGTGTGTGTGTGTGTGTGTGTGTGCGCGCGCTTTAATTCAGACACAGATAATGGTCTGCGGGTGGATAGCCTAAATCTGGGGTTCATGTGCACACTTCCAAAACACACACATGCCTTACTTCAAAGATAATAGAGGTTGCAGCTACTGGTGACTCCACTGGGGCTGAGGCAACAATACTTCAACAATAACCACCACAGAGAAATGCAACATGGCTACAGAGGAGCGGGACAACAGGAAGAAGTGCTCTGCTTCACAGCTGGATAGCACTTACACAGAGCAACACTACAAAGCTCTAATAAGACTGTGTCGACCATATATGGAATGGGGTAAAAAAGATGATAATGATAAGATGAAATAACACTAGGTCTGATTGAAAACTGTTGTATCAAAAGTAAAACAGAGGGCCAGAAACGCAAGGACAAATTTGGGAATTATGAAACTAAAACTAACTAACTAAAATGTTAAATAACTAGGCCTGCAGTATGCTTGTACAGTAGCTAAAGTTAAATCCGGAAAATGAAACGCTGTACTGTGTATTTAACAGCACTAATTAGTGAGTAATCTGCATAGATAAGCAAGGAACCATAGTTGAAAGGAAAATTAACATGATAAGCATGGAGTAGATCAAATGCATTTCTTGTTAAGCATTGTCTTGCCATCATAATTATCCAAATTGTGACCCCCTTTCTCCTGCTACCTCAGATTGTTTACCTTTATTTTACTAGGCAAGTCAGTTAAGAACAAATTCTTATTTTCAATGACAGCCTAGGAACAGTGGGTTAACGTCCTGTTCAAGGGCAGAACGACAGATTTTGTACCTTGTCAGCTTGGGGATTTGAACTTGCACCCTTTCAGTTACTAGTCCAATGCTCTAACCACTAGGCTACCCTGCCGCCCCAGATTACACACACCCTGTTATTAACTCTAAATAAATTAACTTTAAATCAAAATCTATTACAGTTTTTCTGTTTAAAATTTGAATTGAACACACACACCCCTATCTGTTCAAATCAACCAAATGTATGCCTTTTGTAACTTAGATACATATCCAATCAACAAAAGTGTGATCAGGGTAATGACATTTAAACTCAACAAAAAAATAATGTTCCTTTTTCAGGACCCTGTCTTTCAAAGATAATTTGTAAAAATCCAAATATCTTCACAGATCTTCATTGTAAATGGTTTAAACACTGTTTCCCATGCTTGTTCAATTAACCATTAACAATTAATGAACATGCACCTGTGGAACAGTCGTCAAGACACTACAGCTTACAGACGGTAAGCAATTAAGGTCACAGTTATGAAAACGTACGACACTAAAGAGGCCTTTCAACTGACTCTGAAAAACACCAAAAGAAAGATGCCCAGGGTCCCTGCTCATCTGTGTGAACGTGCCTTAGGCATGCTGCAGGAGGCATGAGAACTGCAGATGTGGCCAGGGCAATAAATTGTATTGTCCATACTGTGAGACGCCTAAAACAGCACTACAGGAATACAGGACGGACAGCTGATCATCCTCGTAGTGACAGACCACGTGTAACAACACCTGCACAGGATCGGTACATCCGAACATCACACCTGCGGGACAGGTACAGGATGGCAACAACAACTGCCCGAGTTACACCAGGAAAGTACAATCCCTCCATCAGTGCTCAGACTGTCAGCAATAGGCTGAGAGAGGCTGGACTGAGGGCTTGTAGGCCTGTTGTAAGGCAGGTCCTCACAAGACATCACCGGCAACAACGTCGCCTATGGGCACAAACCCACCGTCGCTGGACTAGACAGGACTGGCTAAAAGTGCTCTTCACTGACAGATCGCGTTTTTGTCTCACCAGGGGTAATGGTCGCATTTGCGTTTATTGTCGATGGAATGAGCTGGAGGTGGAGGGTCCGTCATGGTCTGGGGCGATGTGTCACAGCATCATCAGACTGAGCTTGTTATCATTGCAGGCAATCTCAACGCTGTGCGTTACAGGGAAGACATCCTCCTCCCTCAGGTGGTACCCTTCCTGCAGGCTCATCCTAACATGACCCTCCAGCATGACAATGCCACCAGCCATACTGCTCGTTCTGTGTGTGATTTCCTGCAAGACCGGAATGTCAGTGTTCTGCCATGGCCAGCGAAGAGCCCGGATCTCAATCACATTGAGCACGTCTGGGACCTGTTGGATCGGAGTGTGAGGGCTAGGGCCATTACATTTACATTTCCATTTAAGTCATTTAGCAGACGCTCTTATCCAGAGCGACTTACAAATTGGTGCATTCACCTTATGACATCCAGTGGAACAGCCACTTTACAATAGTGCATCTAAATCTTTTAAGGGGGGTGAGAAGGATTACTTCCTTCTGTAGCTCAGTTGGTAGAGCATGGCGCTTGTAACGCCAGGGTAGTGGGTTCGATCCCCGGGACCACCCATACGTAGAATGTATGCACACATGACTGTAAGTCGCTTTGGATAAAAGCGTCTGCTAAATGGCATATATTATTATCCTAGGTATTCCTTAAAGAGGTGGGGTTTCAGGTGTCCCCCCAGAAATGTCTGGGAACTTTCAGGTGCCTTTGTGGAAGAATGGGGTAACATCTCACAGCAAGAACTGGCAAATCTGGTGTAGCCCCCCTCCCCCCTTTGTTCAGGGACACATTATTCCATTTCTGTTAGTCACGTCTGTGGAACTTGTTCACTTTATGTCTCAGTTGTTGAATCTTGTTATGTTCATACAAATATCTACACATGTTAAGTTTGCTGAAAATAAACGCAGTTGACAGTGAGAGGACGTTTCTTTTCTTGCTGAGTTTATATTGTTTCTCCCTTCCTGTAGACAGTGGAAACAAGTGAGACATTTTTGAATTTCTTTCCACAGTAAAATTAATCTGATTAGAAAATGTGAGAGGACTACAGACATGAGTTAGATTTTCAGTCACACATTCGTCAATAAGGCAATTATAATTGAAAAATGTCTTTGATTAGTCATCAATGACTTCAGTGTTTTACTATCGCAACGAAGTGAAATGGGAATAGAAACTGAGCCAGTCTCTGGATCTAGAATCTACTATACTAAGATGCATCACAAAAGTTACCATATTCCCTACATAGTGCACTACTTTGGCCTACGGGGGTCTATACCAGGGCACATAGGCCATTTGGGACGTATCCCAAGGCAATGACCTCGTCCGTCTCTATACGCTACAGGATGGAGCACTTCCTCTAGTTCCGGTGTGAGTGGTCAGTGGCCCTAATTTATACCAGCTGGATCTGCACGCAGCGAGGTGTGTGTGTGTGTGTGTGTGTGTGTGTGTGTGTGTGTGTGTGTGTGTGTGTGTGTGTGTGTGTGTGTGTGTGTGTGTGTGTGTGTGTGTGTGTGTGTGTGTGTGTGTGTGTGTGTGTGTGTGTGTGTGTGTGTGTGTGCTTGCGTGCATGCTTGCGTGCGTGCGTGCGTGCGTGAGTGAGTGAGTGAGGCTGCTCCTGCTCGCTGACGTGGAGCGCTCTGGTTGGTCTGCCTAAGAATCACTGCAGACACCTCCCTCTCTCCCTTCCTCCCTCCATCTCTCACTCCCTTCCTCCCTCCATCTCTCCCTCCATCTCTCACTCCCTCCCTCTGACGCCCATGGTCCAGCTCAAACCCCAATAACACCCCTCGATACCCTCCTAACCCCTCACCCCCCCTGCTCGCACGCTGCAGATACGGGCCTCTGGAAAAGAATGCCTCACATTCTAACCAGGGCCTTCCACACCCATCCCAACCCCTACTCTCCTCTCTCCACCCGCATGTACAAACTGAACACACAGTCCAGCTGGCAATAGGGGAGAGACATTAAGAAAAGCTGTCAGAACTTCAACATGTCTGACTAAGGAGAAATGGGAGACGGTGCTTTCCTCTTTTCTATTCTCACTCAGTCCCCCTTATACTTCTGACCCTCTTTTTAGCAGTAAATCTTATGAAGTCCAAGGAATAATCACAGCAGGTTATCCAGGATGTGAACCTCATTATGTGTGGATTAGTAGTGCATTTTAATTAACCACACATGATGATGAAGAAGTAACCTGTTTTCAACTCTTTTCATGAGAGAGAATGGGGAAACTTCTGTGGAAAGGAATCGTGCTGGGGCCAAAATCTACATCTGCGTACCAAATGGCACTCTAGTCCCTATAGTGCACTACTTTTGACCGGGGCACATAGGGCTCTGATCAAAAGTAGTGCACAATATAGGGGATAGGGTGCCATTTGGGGTGCAGACTACACTTCCAAGCCTACTGTAATCTTGAATGTGGGCCAGGAACATTACATTAGGAAAACTTTGGGGGAGTGGAAGAGAGTCCACGTCAGTCCACGTTCAATGATTACTTCCACAGAAGAAGAAGACTTTTAGCAAAATCTCCAGTTAAAAAGCTGATTTGCAACCAAGAAGTTAAACCTAGGGCTGGATTCAATCCGTATTACCGAAGATCAGCGTTGTAGCGCGGGGGGAATTTAAAGGTGCTGTCCGATTGAGCCAACATATGCAGCGTTTACTGTGAATACAGTCTCCACGAACGCGGAAACGTTGCATTTAAATTTCAATCATGCTACATCGCTGATCTTCAGCACTACGGATTGAATCCAGACTCTAGTTTTTCTGAATTAAACTTCAAGGATTTATGTTTTTACATTTGAGTAGGTCCCTATATGGCATGAAACACACTTACAAACATTTGCAGTGTACTACCAGCCCTCAGGATGTCAAAGATAATATAAAGAATCATACAAGTTCAAACCCTTTCTGTCTGCATTAAACACAAATAAATGGGTGCCTCACTTCCTTTTGTAAACTGCAAACAGAGCTCCTTTGAACATGTTACATCTTGGAGAGGGGCTTGGCTGCCTCTTCAACTACAAAGCCACTAATGTTGCTCTACAACAGGACTCTGGGGCTTGTATCTCTGTCTCTGTCTTTGTACCATGGTGGCCTGCTAGCCCCAGCTGCTTCACACTTCAAGCCAGAGGAGCACTATCCCTGAAGTGTCCAGTCTACACTTCAAATCATGGTTACATCCCAAATGCCAACCTATTCCCCAAATAGTGCACTGCTTTTAACCAGTGCCCTATGCTCCCACATCAAAAAGTAGTGCATAGGGTACAATGTGGGATGCATACCATGGCACTGGTTTCAAGGGGCATGAGAGGTGACAGAGGGTCAATGGGGTAGGCTAACTGCATTAGGCCTCAGCCAGCGCTCTGCTAGCCGTTCTACCAGCCTCACCTCTGTCTGAATGCATCACATTACAACACAAAGATCTGGGATTCAAATCTCTTCTCGTAGAACCATGTCAGACCAGGCCAGGCATGTGAGTCTCTAGGAACAAAACAAACCTTTACAAGGCAGAGGCTGTCTTCAGAAGAGTCAGAGAGAAGGAATGTGTCTGTTTATTTAACATCTCTGCTTGTCCGACATGGACATTCCTGATAACATCATACCGACCAATCAACACTGTGTATTAGCTGAAGGTCCCGAGCCCACTTCAGTATCGTTGAAAAAAGCTCCAGAACCACCTCACAGTAATGCGCTGGTTGAGGAAAATGGTGGTCACACCAGATACTGACTGGTTTTCTGATTCACGCCACTACCTTTTTTTTAAGGTATCTGTAACCAAAAGATACATATTTGCATTCCCAGTCATGTGAAATCCATAGATTTGAGCCTAAGGAAATGTTTTAAATTTCCATTTCCAACTGTAACATTGTAAAATCTTTTATATTTTTGTTCAGTATAATATTACTAGGGTGGCAGGTAGCCTAGCAGGTAAGAGCGTTGGGACAGCAATCGAATCCCCGAGCCGACTAGGTGAAAAATCTGTTGATATGCCTTTGAGCAAGGCTCTTAACCCTATGATATAGTGGCTCTTGCCACTGTAATGTATAGGCCTAAGGTCAAGACAATAACAAGACACAGTGGCTGAAAAAATTCAACCACACCTTCAACCAAACCGGAGAGCAAAATCTGTCCAGTGGAGTCCACAAAGCATATTGCATGTAACATGACCTACAGCATGGTCAGTCAAGTTAACATTTACGACATTTT
Source organism: Oncorhynchus gorbuscha (assembly GCF_021184085.1). NCBI lineage: Eukaryota > Metazoa > Chordata > Actinopteri > Salmoniformes > Salmonidae > Oncorhynchus > Oncorhynchus gorbuscha. The sequence goes on along the minus strand of NC_060181.1, from coordinate 24,476,082 downwards.
CGAACTACTAAACAACTACTGATTTAGAACCACAGAGTTACCGCAAGTCAAGAATTGCCTCCACTAATTCCAGCACAATTTAAACTATAACATTTCAACATAATCATATCACCTATGCTTAGTCTAATACAGTGACAACTAAAAGATAGCAAAAACTATTTAGTCCAATCAAAGTAAGCTAAATATGATGTGGCTGTCCATAGTACTGATTTCTCTGTGTGTGTGTAAGTAGAAAAAGCATGCTGTCTCACCCTACTTGTAGAGAAATGCCAATTTCATCCTCCTCTCTTTCATGTTGCTCAAACAGTCTATGACTCAAATCAAATCAAAAATCAAATCAAATCAAATCAAATGTTATTTGTCACATACACATGGTTAGCAGATGTTAATGCGAGTGTAGCGAAATGCTTGTGCTTCTAGTTCTGACAATGCAGTGATAACCAACAAGTAATCTAACTAACAATTCCAAAACTACTGTCTTATACACAGTGTAAGGGGGATAAAGAATATGTACATAAGGATATATGAATGAGTGATGGTACAGGGCAGCATGGTACAGTATATACATATGAGATGAGTATGTAGACAAAGTAGACAAAGTGGCATAGTTAAAGTGGCTAGTGATACATGTATTACATAAGGATGCAGTCGATGATATAGAGTACAGTATATACGTATGCATATGAGATGAATAATGTAGGGTAAGTAACATTATATAAGGTAGCATTGTTTAAAGTGGCTAGTGATATATTTACATCATTTCCCATCAATTCCCATGATTAAAGTGGCTGGAGTTGGGTCAGTGTCAATGACAGTGTGTTGGCAGCAGCCACTCAATGTTAGTGGTGGCTGTTAAACAGTCTGATGGCCTTGAGATAGAAGCTGTTTTTCAGTCTCTCGGTCCCAGCTTTGATGCACCTGTACTGACCTCGCCTTCTGGATGATAGCGGGGTGAACAGGCAGTGGCTCGGGTGGTTGATGTCCTTGATGATCTTTATGGCCTTCCTGTAACATCGGGTGGTGTAGGTGTCCTTGGAGGGCAGGTAGTTTGCCCCCGGTGATGCGTTGTGCAGACCGCACTACCCTCTGGAGAGCCTTACGGTTGAGGGCGGAGCAGTTGCCGTACCAGGTGGTGATACAGCCCGCCAGGATGCTCTCGATTGTGCATCTGTAGAAGTTTGTGAGTGCTTTTGGTGACAAGCCAAATTTCTTCAGCCTCCTGAGGTTGAAGAGGCGCTGCTGCGCCTTCTTCACGACGCTGTCAGTGTGAGTGGACCAATTCAGTTTGTCTGTGATGTGTATGCCGAGGAACTTAAAACTTGCTACCCTCTCCACTACTGTTCCATCGATGTGGATATGGGGGTGTTCCCTCTGCTGTTTCCTGAAGTCCACAATCATCTTCTTAGTTTTGTTGACGTTGAGTGTGAGGTTATTTTCCTGACACCACACTCCGAGGGCCCTCACCTCCTCCTTCTGGATAAGAGCGTAAATGACTTAAATGTAATGTAAATGTTGTAGGCCGTCTCGTCGTTGTTGGTAATCAAGCCTACCACTGTTGTGTCGTCCGCAAACTTGATGATTGAGTTGGAGGCGTGCGTGGCCACGCAGTCGTGGGTGAACAGGGAGTACAGGAGAGGGCTCAGAACGCACCCTTGTGGGGCCCCCGTGTTGAGGATCAGTGGGGAGGAGATGTTGTTGCCTACCCTCACCACCTGGGGGCGGCCCGTCAGGAAGTCCAGTACCCAGTTGCACAGGGCGGGGTCCTTGACTAGTCTCTCAAAGCACTTCATGATGACGGAAGTGAGTGCTACGGGGCGGTAGTCGTTTAGCTCAGTTACCTTATCTTTCTTGGGAACAGGAACAATGGTGGCCCTCTTGAAGCATGTGGGAACAGCAGACTGGTATAGGGATTGATTGAATATGTCCGTAAACACACCGGCCAGCTGGTCTGCGCATGCTCCGAGGGCTCGGCTGGGGATGCCGTCTGGGCCTGCAGCCTTGTGAGGGTTAACACGTTTAAATGTCTTACTCACCTCGGCTGCAGTGAAGGAGAGACCGCATGTTTTCGTTGCAGGCCGTGTCAGTGGCACTGTATTGTCCTCAAAGCGGGCAAAAAAGTTATTTAGTCTGCCTGGGAGCAAGACATCCTGGTCCGTGACTGGGCTGGGTTTCTTCTTGTAGTCCGTGATTGACTGTAGACCCTGCCACATGCCTCTTGTGTCTGAGCCGTTGAATTGAGATTCTACTTTGTCTCTGTACTGACACTTAGCTTGTTTAATAGCCTTGCGGAGGGAATAGCTGCATTGTTTATATTCGGTCATGTTACCAGACACCTTGCCCTCTGTCATACATGTACTGTAGTAGCTACATACTTTTAGTTTTTGATGTCCTAGGCTACCTGGCTAAAATGTTTGCTCACTAGCCTAACTTCCTGTCATGGGCAATGACACGCCAGCTAGTTAATGTTAGCCTCCTACATACAGTGGGGCAAAAAAGTATTTAGTCAGCCACCAATTGTGCAAGTTCTCCCACTTAGAAAGATGAGAGAGGCCTGTAATTTTCATCATTGGTTCACTTCAACTATGACAGACAAAATGAGGGGAAAAAATCCAGAAAATCACATTGTAGGATGATTTTTAATGATTTTATTTGCAAATTATGGTGGAAAATAAGTATTTGGTCACTTACAAACGAGCAAGAATTCTGGCTCTCACAGACCTGTAACTTCTTCTTTAAGAGGCTCCTATGTCCTCCACTCGTTACCTGTATTAATGGCACTTGTTTGAACTTGTTATCAGTTTAAAATACACCTGTCCACAACCTCAAACAGTCACACTCCAAACTCCACTATGGCCAAGACCAACTGGCTTCCCTTTACACTTTTTTTTGGTGTGCAAGAACCATTCACAGTTGAGCTCAGTCTGTTTAGCTCAACGCTGATTGGTTATTATTATTTATTTTTAATCAAGGGAGGCCAAATGCTCACTGGCTTCCCTTGCTTTCAATGCTACGGGCGGCAACAATGTCATACTATTTTGTACCACTGACCAGAAAGCATCAGATAGATATCCTACACATATTAAGACAGAGTGGCGCTGTTTCGTTCGCCTGGCTTTCTCTGGTGAGTTACGTTCAGCCTCTTGCGAATTGAAGGGACATTTATGAAAACCGAGTTGAAAGATACATTGTTTTGTTTCTTTTTTTCTTGGTCAGTTTTTGGGGAAGTGTGGCTTCAGTTGGCATCCATGAATACACGCCTCTACTCTGCATTAGATAGAGAGAAAAACATGGACACTTAGACACACATCACACATGCACACAAGGCGAGGGCTATGACAGCCAGATTGTTTGCTTCTGGAATGATAAAGAGCTGCAGTGGTTCTCTTCTCCCTCCATCAAGTGCCTTGTTCACCAAAAGAAGGGGGAGGGTTACCAGCCTCAGCCTCCAGTGACCAAACCATGCCAACATGGCTGGAGGAGGGGTAGACTAGAGGAATACCGCAGTGGATTACTGTACATCCCAATATGATAGCCTATTGTTTATACCATCAAATCAGATTCATACACAAGTGTTATTATTACAAAGCAGTATGATGACCCAGATAACAGCAGTCACTGCTATAAGCTGGTTTATAACTAGATGTTGTAGTCAGACCAGACTAGACCACAGCATGTGCCAGGTTTGCTGATGGAATATTATTGTGGTTGTTACCATGCTGGTTCGCAATGCAATGGTCATCTATTTTAAGGTATAGGGTTTGACACTGACAGCAGCTGGACACTGTAGAGTCAACGCCAGCAGATTTCCAATGTCAGGATAAATTTGATTACTGCCATGTTAGTTGTGCCTGGTGCTGTGGGCCATTTAACCCTTCCTGTGCAGGATTGGTTGGTAATGGAGAAAATAGGACAGGCTGCAGTATTTTCCAGCTCTCTGGTCAAGGAAAACTGTCAGAGCCTTTTCAAATATTATGAACATGCATCTTTCTGGTCATTTAATTGGAATAGCAGTTTGCCAAAAGGCAGCAAAAACCCTCATATGCTCTTTGGGGTAAAGAATGTGATGCGCCTGTCTGGTGATTCCTTTAGGAACAGTAGGCTATCAATGACGTTTTTTGCAGTCATGTTTTTGTGAATGGATTTTCAAATAGAACATAAAACAGAACGCTTTTGCACGCGCACACTGCACAGCCACCCTTATTTCATTAACACGTCGATGAATACCGACACATTCACATCCAAGCCTTCGATCCCCCACTGTTAAAATGTTTCATGTGCATTTGATAATTTAGCAACAAGAACCAGATTAATCCTCTAACTGTTGCTTATTTCTTGTCTTATGTAGGCTATAATAAATTAACTTACATTTCTCTGTTAATGTCAGTTTCTCATCAAAATCGTTCCCAAGATCGTTGTATTCCATTTTTTCCATTTAAGCAATTCGCAGTCCTTTTCCAGTTGCAGTCATTCCTCAAATATATCGAAGGACAGGATAATAAACTCCCGGTACAGTCTGACCACCAATACGCCCTTCGTAAATCCAAAATGGAACGGTAGGGAGAAAAAGCTAAAAGAATAACTGGACAGAAATCCAGTGAAAAACGGGTGTGAAAAATACAATGACAAGTAGTCGATAAAATTCTCTGTTATTTCCTCTTGAGGTAGAGAACCTGTCAGATGCTATTCTATTGCAAATTCTAACAGATCAACTACGAAATCGAGAAGTCCGGGCTGTGCACAGGGACTTGCCCGTAGCAATAAAACTGCTTGGCGAATATTTATGTGCTACAGCCGCTGCCTGCCTCTCTAATAGACTCTACCATCTGGGCTACCGGGGGTAACCAAAACGCGGTGCGCCTACTCATATAAAATATTTTATGGATAACATGCTATCACATCTAGAAATGTTAAACACGTCTAGATCACTTGTTCAACATTTGCATTTGTGTACTATAATGTGTTTTTTTTACTGGGAAAATAGGAGAATATATCGAGTTTTGCGAAAGGTTGACCCCCATGTTAGAAATGGTTATATCCATCAATAATTATCCTGGACACTCCAAGCAAGGTGGACTATCTATCCAAGGAGCCCACAGAAATCTGTGCTATGACCATAATAACACTTAGGCTATTACAACTTTATAAACAGGTCATTAATCAAAGGGGGTAACACGGTCACTTGAACTCATATAAAATGTGTCATTGCTTTTTGTCTGTCTTTTTTGTACTGCTCTTTATTCCCTAACTAAGAGGCAAACAGTGAATGGAAACAGCTTGCAACATAGGCTACATGGGAATTAATGTTGTAATTAAATCAGTCTGTAGTGTGACACAGTGAGAGAATAGTGGTGTTGATTAGGTAATTAATAATTAATACGACCTTCCTTTCACTGTAGGGGACACATTTATCTTGCAGAGGATGGAGTCTGGTGTCTATTCCAATTAGATGAGGCAGGGCGAGCTATAAGCCTGCTGGACCAGGCCTGTTACACAAAGCCAATGCGAGTGTATATTCTATTAGGTTCACTAACTTTTGTGAGTAGTTTTATACCTACAATTTAGTGAAATTATATCAGGACATTTTTAAAAAACAATGTCCCCATGTGGTTGGGTCAGTCTGTGTGTGGATAATTAATTTAAAAATGAAAGCGCCGTTTAAAAAATGGATTTAACCTGATTCTCACCTCCACCCCTTGCCCTGAGGACACTTTTGATTTCAAATCAGATAAATAATACGTGTCAGGATAATCTGCCTATTACAGTATAGTAACTCTCTGAGAAAGTTGAAGAAACCAAACACAGATAGGTTAGCAAATGCCTATATGACATATTTGAATATTCTTAGGCTAATGTAAATAATAAACCAGTACAAATGAATGATATAAACCGCATGGGAAGTACATTTCAAAACCAAATAGAATGATTTACCTTCACTTCACTAAACGATTCAGTATTTTGCATCAACATCATGCAGTACATTCTGGGATACTCTGCCTGGTATTTTTTTTAAATACATTTTATTTAACTAGGCAAGTAAGTTATGAACAAATTCTTATTTACTATGACGGCCTACCCCGGCCAAACCCAGACGACGCTGGGCCAATTGTGCGCAGCCCTATAGGACTCTCAATCACGGCCAGATGTGATACAGCAAGTGACACCTCTTGCCTTAGACCGCTGCACCACTCGGGAGCCTGGTATACTGGGTCTATTGGAGATCAGAGAATCGGGACATCCATGTAACATGATGTCAGGATGCTTTGAAAACGAAAGGCAAAATGCATTTCTAGGTCTTGAGACAAAATTTTTTTTTTAAATGTATGAGCCACTTAGGACAGTAGAAACAGCCATTCAAATATTCCAGAAAGTTTTTACAAAGCTTGAGAATCGCATCTGAAGGCTCATCTCTTTCTTTTTCAAGTTCTTCTGACACTCCTCTCTTTTAAACCACTGCACTCTGTTGAATCAAGACAGTTCAAAATCAGACTCTTCCAAGACTGCAGAATGACAAGACCAGAGAATACTGACAAATCCTGCGGGAGATATAAATATAAATATTATTCAACAGGATTGAGAACACCGTGTGTCCGCTCTCCTTGTGTCAGCACTGGCGGGCGTGGGAGCCTATGAGATGGATCAAAACACACCAACAAGATGAGTTATGATGTCCGTGAGGGGACTGTTGCTTGTCGGTGTACTATAGTGCACTCTACTGCCTCTCGAACACATCAACAGCCTCTCTTAAACCCAAGACTAGCAGCAACAGCATCCCTAATGCAATTGTTTTTTATTCGTTTGAATTGCACTACAGTGCCTGTGAAGGAGAAATGAGTAGTAGTAAGTACAGTGCTGTGAAGTCTGGAGGATGTCCTGTTAAGTAATGAGATTTTGAGAAGCAAGGACAGGAAGTAGGGGGTGGGGGAATGGTAGAGGACATTCAATCACCCACACCCATCCAAGATGAGATAGGGCTCGATTGGAAAATGGTCTCTCTCTATGATGCACACACAATGAAATGTTATCTGCAAAGCTCATAAAAACTTTCTCATACACTAAAAGGCACACATAATGAAATGTTATCAGTTATTCAGGTTAATCAAAAAGCTGTTTAATATCATTCACTGATATTTCTTGCTCCCTGAAAGTTCCTGGTTTGAGAATACTGAATATTCAACAATGCAGTGCAATCAACCAGGCTCCAACTCATGTTTGTGCTGTTTTCAGTATGAAAATAGAATGGATAAGTCATGATTCCCAGGGGCTTGTGTCCCCTGCTGATACAAACAGCCATTACTAAGCCTATTCTTCCACAAATCATTCAAGTTATGTTTTACAGCTATACAGAAGGAAGCAGGATCAGTAAAGAGGTTTTGTTGAGCTGATGACGATTTTAGGTCACAGTCAGTCAGTCTGTCTGCCATCTATTCTATCCATCCACTCTTCTATCCCTCCAATCATCTACCTATCCATCATTCATCTCATCCATCAATCCATACATACATAGTTATTGCTTGAGGTTATTTTTCACAGACCATTTTAATTTCTGTGGTATTGTCTGTAGACTATTACATATTCATAATTAAAAGCACAGCTTCCTAATTCAACCGATCAAAGGCTCTCACAATCCCACCAAGAGGCAACAAAATAGAGGTTCTAATATTTTTCTATTTCTTAACTATCTCTTGTCACACGGTCCCTTGACGCAATCTGAGATTGTCTCAACACTCCTGTAAATATCGCTGGCAGTTTTTAAACATCTTATGCAATCTTTATGAAATAATAGCACCATATTCAGCCCCTAATCCCCTGATGTACTGCCAAATCAGAGAAATAAGCTTAGGTTGACACGATTAGCTCTACCATAAATTTGATTTAAGATACCCTCAGCCACCCCAACACTTTAGCAGCATTCTGTGGATACTCCAAATTATGAATCCCAAAATTCAATTGGATCTCTCATTCCTTTATTTTCCAGATGATTATCAGTAACTTCAAAGCTAAATATAATTAATGGAGTTATTGCTCTTTTATTTGATAAATAAAATGTTTTATTCAGGAAAGAGTGATAAATGGCTTATGCTGAATATGTAGCATGCCTGTCGGTGCACCAATGATTATTTAGATTGGCTAAGAAGTGTGACAATAAAGAGATTACAGATATCAGTGTTAAATCATAAATATTTTAAGGGTCAGGCAGGTTTCTCACTACACAGCTAATCACTATACAGTACATGGGGAAAGGGGAAAATAAACATTTTGATCTCACAATACACACAAATGCAAAATGTTGCACAAACATACCTTCTCTCACAACAAAAGGCTGTATCAAGGGAGGGCTCTTTTGAATGAACACGCTTAAACTTGCTCAAATGTGAGTACAAACTGTAATAAACCTCAGACAGCTCCCATAAAACCACAGAGGTATGTGTTTCAGTGTCTCTGCCCCCTGTGGAACTACAATTTCAACACCCGTGGCCTCAGACAAGAGCCGTTAGTTGAGCCAATAGTTTAAATGTCCGAAAATTCTGTCACAGGGAGCTAGCTCCATAACACAAAGCTTCCTAAAGGCTTAAAGCAGGGGTGTCAAACTAATTTAGCCCCCCGGGCCGTATTTGGCCTTCAATGAGGTCTGGTTATATTTCCTCACAGTCAAAATTTACCTAAAGTAGTTGCTGTATGAATGTAGGTCCATTATGATTTCTACACAGTTTCGATTTGGTTTTAGTCATTTAAAACTATAGAGTATGTTTCCCCCCCAACTAATTATATTATTTTAATATTTTTTGAGTACAATGATTTTAACTCAAATCGGGCCAAATTGGACCCCCTCGCAAGCCGGATCTGGCCTGCGGGCAGCATGTTTGACACCCCTGGTCTAAAGCCTACTCTGAAAGATGTTTATTTTACAGGATGAAACAGTCTTCCTAGCAGTTTCCCAGACCAGAGGAGTAAAAAAAAACACATTCATTTCTCAAAACTAAAGGGAGCTCAGACAGATGCTTTGTTTGGGAGTGAAAGCCTTATAAATTGTTGTTTGGATTTACAAGGAGTGCTTCTGCAGACAGAATATTGAAGTCAGTGTCTGAATATATATGCAGCTGTTAAAGCGTGGGAGTCAACCAAGTCTGCAGTTGCCGTGGTATCAGTAGAGGAGAATGCAGAGTGGCCAGGAAAAATCGTCAACTGATAACTCACTAGCAGATGGTCCGCTGGAAGCCATATTAAAGTGCTTGCTTTCATCAATATGTATATACAGCTCCGGTCAAAAGTTTGGATACACCCACTTATTCACGGGTTTATAGAATAATAGTGAAGACATCAAAACTATGAAATAACACATATGGAATCATGTAGTAACAAAAAAAGTGTTAAACAAATCAAAATATGTTTTATATTTGAGATTATTCAAAGTAGCCAAACTTTGCACACTCTTGGCATACACTCAACCAGCTTCATGAGGTAGTAACCTGGAATGTATTTCAATTAACAGGTGTGCCTTGTGAAAAGTACATTTGTGGAATTTCTTTCCTTCTTAATGCATTTGAGCCAATCAGTTTTGTTGTGACAACGTAAGGATGGTGTTCAGAAGATAGCCCTATGTTATTTTATTGTGTTACATTTAATTGTTTTTTACTTTAGTTTATTTGGTAAATATTTTGTTAACTCTTTCTTGAACTGCACTGTTGGTTAGGGGCTTGTAAGTAAGCATTTCACGGTAAGGTCTACACATCTTGTATTCGGCGCATGTGACAAATAAAGTTTGATTTGAACTCTTCAGAGGAGACTGCATGAATCAGGCCTTCATGGTCGAATTGCTGCAAAGAAGCCACTATTTATGGACACCAATAAGATGAAGACACAAGCAATGGACATTAGATGAGTGAAAATCTGTCCTTTGTTCTGATAAGTCCAAATTTGAGATTTTTGGTTCCAACCTCAGTGTCTTTGTGAGATGCAGAGAAGGTGAACGAATGATGTCCACATGTGTGCTTCCCACTGTGAAGCACGGAGGAGGTGTGATGGTGTGGGGGTGCTTTGCTGGTGACACTATCAGCGATTTATTTAGAATTCGGGGCACATTTAGCCAGCATGGCTACCACAGCATTCTGCAGCGATACTCCATCCCCATCTGGTTTGTGCTTAGTGGGACTACCATTTGTTTTTCAACAGAACCATGACCAAACACACCTCCAGGTTGTGTAAGGGTTATTTCACAGAGAAGGAGAGTGATGGAGTGCTGCATCAGATGACCTGGCCTCCGCGATCGCCCGGCCTCAACCCAATTGAGATGGTTCGGGATGAGTTGGACCACAGAGTGAAGAAAAAGCAGCCAACAAGTGCTCAGCATATGCGGGAACTACTTCAAGACTGTTGAAAAAGCATTCCAGGTGAAGCTGGTTGAGAGAATGCAGAGAGTGTAAAAAGCTGTCATCAAGGCAAACTTTTCCAGAATCTAAAATATATTTTGATTTGCTTAACACTTTTTGGGTACTATGTGATTCCATGTGTTATTTCATAGTTTTGATGTCTTCGCTATTATTCTACAATGTAGAAAATAGTCAAAATAAAGAAAAACCCTGGAATGAGTAGCTGTGTCCAAACTTTGACTGGTACTGTATATGTAACCACAATTTTAAAGTTGTGTTGCAGTGTGACCCACTGGACACAGACGTCAATTCAGCGTCTATTCTGCGTTGGCTCAATGTAATTTCATTGAAATGATGTGAAAACAATGTTGATTCAACCAGTGTGTGCCCAGTGGGGACTGTGTATAATATAGAGTTTGACATATTTGTTCAGTGGTCAACTGTCCTAAGTGTAACTCAATCTGGCAGACAAAACAGGCTGAGATGTAACTCATTATGATGGTCGAAACTGCTTTGGCAGCCAGAACCTTATCTGGGCCACTTGATGATGTAAATGCCCTGAAATATGCACCATAGGCATAACCACACAGAGGTTCCAGACATAATACTGAAAACATGAGCCTACTTGTCAAAGGGACTGGCACATGCTAATTTATCATGTAAACCAACCACTAATGGGGACTACTAACTGATATACAGGAGACAAGGGATAAGATGGGTATGGGTTGTCGTGCCACTGTGTACTAACATTTCAATGAAGTGAGAGAGGGGATAAGGGAGTGACTGACTGACACGGCCATTTGTCTTTTGGTTTAAAAGTTATCCCTGTCTCATGCTCAGGCACATTGTTCACATACAGAACCCCTCCTCAGTGTCCCATCCCTCATACAGACCCACTCCCAAGTGTCCCACCCCACAGCACGTCCCCAACAGTTGCTTTGACTACCTTGTCTCATGTGCTCAGCTGTTATTGGGGTGTACCGCTGACAATGATACCACTAGCAGTTGTCAGGGACTACCATTACTGTCCATCATCTCTACATTACTGGGCACAAAACATGCTTACACATGTTTCTTCTTAACGATACAATGCCTTCAGAAAGTATTGATGCCGCTTGATTTTTTCAAAATGTTGTTCTGTTACAGCCTGAATTCAAAATCAATTAATTAAAATATATATATATTTAAAGGGATTCAATTGAGATGTTTCGTCACTGGCCTACACACAATACACCATAATGCCAAAGTGGAATTATGTTTTTACGAAAATGAAAAGCTGAAATGCCTTGATTCAATAAGTATTCAACCGTTTTGTTATGGTAAGCCTAAATATGTCCCAGAGTAAAAATGTACTTAACAAGTCACATAAGTTACATGGACTCACTCTGTGCAATAATAGTGTTTAACATGATTTTTGAATGACTACCTCATTTCTGTTCTCCACACATACAATTATCTGCAAGGTCCCGCAGTCAAGCAGTAAATTTCAAACACAGATTCAACCACAAAGACCAGGAAGATTTTCCAACACCTCACAAAAAGGGCACCTATTGGTAGATGGGTTTAAAAAACAGACATTGAATATCCTTTTGAGCATGGTGAAGTTATTATTTACACGTTGGGTGGTGTATCAATACACCCATTCACTACAAAGATACAGGCATCCTTCCTAACTTAGTTGCCAGAGAGGAAGGAAACCACTCAGGGATTTCACCAATGGTGACTTTGGAACAGTTACAGAGATTAACGGCTGTGATAGGAGAAAACTGACGATGGATCAACAACATTATAGTTACTCAACAATACTAACCGAATTTACAAAGTGAAAAAAAGAAGAATGCAAATATTCCAAAATATGTATCCTGTTTGCAACAAGGCCCTAATGTCATACTGCAAAACATGAATACAAAGTGTTGTTTGGGGCAAATCCAATACAACACATTACTTAGTACCACTTTCCATATTGTCAAGCATAGTGGTGGCTGCATCATGTATGGGTATGCTTGTAATCGTTAAGGTCTGGGGAGTTTTTCAGGCGGGAAGAGAAATGGAATGGAGAAGCACAGACAAAATCGTAGAGAAAAATCTGGTTCAGTCGGTTGGTTCAGTCTTGCAGCAGGTAGTCCAGCAGTAAGGAGCGTTGGGTCAATAACTGAAAGATTGCTGGTTTGAAACCCTGAGCCAACTTTGTGAACAATCTGTCTGTGTGCCTTTGGGCAAGGCACTTAACCCTAATTTCTCTGGATAAGAGAGTCCGTTAAATGACTAAAATGTAAAACACTGGGAGATTAATTCACCTTTCAGCAGGACAATAAACTACACTTGAGTTCCTTACTAAGAAGACAGTGAATGTTCCTTAGTGGCCGAGTTAAAGTTTTGATTTAAATGTACTTTAAAATTTATGGCAAGACCTGAAAATGGTTGTTTAGCTATGTTCAACAACCAATTTGACAGAGCTTGCAAAAGTTTGAAAATAATTATGGGAAAATGCTGCACAATCCAGGTGTGGAAAGCTCTTAGAGACTTACCCAGAAAGACTAACAGCTGTAATTGTTGCCAAAGGTCCTTCTACAATGTATTGACTCAGGGGTGTGAATATTAAGATAATACTGTTTTATTTTCAATACATTTGGTCAAATTTCTAAAAACATGGATTCAATTTGGCATTATGGGGTATTGTGTGTAGTTGGGAGTGGAAAAAATGGAATCTAATCCATTTTGAATTGAGGCTGTAAAACAACAAAATGTGGAATAAGTCAAGGGGTATGAATGCTTTCTGAAGACACTGTATTGGAAATGCTATTACTGAATAGATGGAAATATGAAGTGATTTGTATATTTCTCTTTAGTCACAGTGAAACAAATGCGTACAGTACATGGAATGCACATGAAAACGTTGTACAAAACCTTCCTCACATGCAGAAACAAACTCCCACACCAAGCCACTCAACCACAATACAATTTCACATAAAGTACACTAGTAAATATATGCACAGTGTGGTGTGAACACATGCAAAAACACCCACACAAAAGCAATGTGAGTTGTCTCAAGTGCTTCATGCTGGAATCCAGTTGTTGGAGTAATTGTATAAGAAAGACCGCTTTGATGATGTGTCTGGTTCATAGTAACCTATAAACAAAAAGTGACATTAAGTTCAATCAATATCCTCTGCAGTGAAATGAAAGTTAAACATGAATGTATTTTTTAAAGAATAACAATAACAATAGTAAAAAATAATATAGTATAACAGAAAACGAAAAATGGCCACTATAACCGTTAGTGTGATAAGAAGGGTCATTAATACAGCACCTGGCCCTGGAACTCCTTGGCCGCGCACATCCTGGGTCCAACGGCTTGTCCCAGAAACAAACACGGCACTGGACATGAAGTGCTTGGTCGGGTATCCATAGTTCACTACATCATACTGCCCAGGGCCAGGCAGGGGAGGGTTCTTCAGAAGAATCAGAGGGGGAGCTGATATTCCCAGGTAATGTCTCCTCCTTGGACAAGGGTTAAAGGGCAAGGGAGTGCATTTTAAGACCAGAGAGATGTTATCAGAGAAACGATTACCCTGCTAGTCCTGGATCCGTGCCCATAAAGGGTCTCCCAGTAGGAGTGCTGATCTAGAATCAGGACCCCCCGCCCGTCCGTCCATGCAATCTTAAACATTCTGATCAAAAATGCAAAACGTCATCTAAATCAGCACTCCTATTCTAAGATGGTTCATGAATATGGACCCTGTGCTTTTACTCACGGTAGGATGGTTCTCCTGACTGGCTCTGGGGCCTGGTAGGGACTATAGGTGCCTGGGCCTGGGACATGGTTATTCACAGGGGACTGGATCCTCACAGAGTTGGACTTAAAGCAGGAGAGGGGAACCTTGGGGCATTTCTGAGTTATGGCATCATTAACTTTGTAGTGACCTTGAACAAGCAAAGATAAACAGTGTCATATATAAAATCCTGTAGAGGAGTCGATGTAATGCAGTATCGATTAAAAATGATATTCCCAATTAGCAAAAATATACTGCTTTAATAAAAAAGTGTAATACTTACATGGCGATGGTCCTTTTAGAGTGTTTGAGCACATAGAACTCCGTCCAGTTGTTGACAGAAATACTGATTGAGCGGACACTAACGTGTTTGGCAATACCCCATCAAAAGACACCTAAAGCACCAAGAATAAAGGCAAGTCTTTAAACAAAAACACTACAGTCATGGCCAAAAGTTTTGAGAATGACACAAATATACATTTTCACAAAGTCTGCTGCCTCAGTTTGTATGATGGCAATTTGCATATACTCTAGAATGTTATGAAGAGTGGTCAGAAGAATTGCAATTAATTGCAAAGTCCCTCTTTGCCATGCAAATGAACTGAATCCCCCAAAAACATTTCCACTGCAATTCAGCCCGGCCACAAAAGGACCAGCTGACATCATGTCAGTGATTCTCTCGTTAATTACACAGGTGTGAGTGTTGACGCGGACAAGGCTGGAGATCACTCTGTCATGTTGATTGAGTTTGAATAACAGACTGGAAGCTTTAAAAGGAGGGTGGTGCTTGGAATCATTGTCATTCCTCTGTCAACCATGGTTAACTGCATGGAAACACGTGCCGTCATCATTGCTTTGCACAAAAAGGGCTTCAGAGGCAAGGATATTGCTGCCAGTAAGATTGCAAATAAATCAATCATTTATCGGATCATCAAGAACTTCAAGGAGAGTGGTTCAATAGTTGTGAAGAACGCTTCAGGGCGCCCAAGAAAGTCCAGCAAGCGCCAGGACCGTCTCCTAAAGTTGATTCAGCTGTGGGATTGGGGCACCACCAGTACAGAGCTTGCTCAGGAATTGCAGTAGGCAGGTGTCAAGAAGGGCAGCAAAGAAGCCACTTCTCTCCAGGAAAAACATCAGGAACAGACTGATATTCTGCAAAAGGTACAGGGATTGGAATGCTGAGGACTGGGGTAAAGTCATTTTCTCTGATGAATCCCCTTTCCGATTGTTTGGGCCATCCGGAAAAAAGCTTGTCCGGAGAAGACAAGGGGAGCGCTACCATCAGTCCTGTGTCATGCCAACAGTAAAGCATCCTGAGACCATTCATGTGTGGGGTTGCTTCTCAGCCAAGGAAGTGGGCTCACTCACAATTTTGCCTAAGAATACAGCCATGAATAAAGAATGGTACCAACACATCCTCCGAGAGCAACTTCTCCCAACCATCCAGGAACAGTTTGGTGACGAACAATACCTTTTCCAGCACAATGGAGCACCTTGCCATAAGGCGAGAGGGATAACTAAGTGGCTCAGGGTATTTTGGGTCCATGGCCAGGAAACTCCCCAGACCTTAATCCCATTGAGAACGTGTGGTCAATCCTCAAGAGGCGAGAGGACAAACAAAAACCCACAAATTCTGACAAACTCCAAGCATTGATTATGCGAGAATGGGCTGCCATCAGTTAGGATGTGGCATAGAAGTTAATTGACAGCATGCCAGGGCAGATTGCAGAGGTCTTGAAAAAGAAAGGTCAACACTGAAAATATTGACTCTTTGCATCAACTTCATGTAATTGTCAATAAAAGCCTTTGACACTTATGAAATGCTTGTGATTATACTTGAATATTCCATAGTAACATCTGACAAAAATATCTAAAGACACTGAAGCAGCAGTGTCATTCTCAAAACTTTTGGCCACGACTGTACTTTCATAGCAACATCTTTTGAGTAAAATGTTCAGTACACAAACATGTAAGCCTATTGTATACAGGAAATAAACATACAGTATTTCATATTTTACATTCCAATATGGATCTAAAACATGGGTTCCCTCTTCTCATCAAATGAAATTAAAAGTTATTTGTCACATGTGCTGAATACAACAGGTAGACCTCACTTACTAGCCCTTAACCAACAATGCAGTTCAAGAAATAGAGTAAAGAAAATAGTTACTAAATGAACTAAAATAAAAAATAAAATAAAATTACACAATAAAATAACAATAACGAGGCTATTTACAAGGGGTACTGGTACAGAGTCAATGTGCAGGGGTACAGGTTAGGGGTAAAGTGACTATGCATAGATAAGTCAATGTAAATAGTCTAGGTGGCCATTTGATTAGCAGTCTTTATGGCTTGGGGGTAGAAGCTGTTAAGGAGCCTTTGGACCTAGACTTGGTGCTCCGGTACCGCTTGCCGTGTGGTAGCAGAGAGAACAGTCTATGATTTGGGTGACAGGAGTCTTGACAATTTTTTGGGCCTTCCTCTGACACTGCCTTATAGGTCCTGGATGGCAGGAAGCTTGGCCCCAGTGATGTACTGGGCCGTATGCACTACCCTCTGTAGCGCCTTACGGTCGGATGCCGAGCAGTTGCCAATACCAGGCGGTGATGCAACCAATCAGGATGCTCTCAATGGTGCAGCTGTAGAACTTTTTGAGGATCTGGGAACCAATACCAAATCTTTTCAGTCTGCTGAGGGGGAAAAGGTGTTGTTGTGCCCTCTTCATGACTGTCTTGGTGTGATAGTTTGGACCATGATAGTTTGTTGGTGACATCAAGGAACTGGAAATTCTCAACCTGCTCCACTACAGCCCCGTCGATGTGAATGGGAGCGTGTTCGGCCGTCCTTTTCCTGTAGTCCACAATCAGCTCCTTTGTCTTGCTCACGTTGAGGGAGAGGTTGTTGTCTAGGGTCTAGGATTTCGGGATGATGGTGTTGATGTAAGCCATGATCAGACTTTCAAAGGACTTCATGGCTACCAATGTGAGTTTTACTGGGCGGTAGTAATTTATTTTCACTTGCCAGTCGGTCCGTGCATGCTCTGAGTACACGTCCTGGTAATCCGTCAGGCCCAACGGCTTTGTGAATGTTGACCTGTTTAAAGGTATTCTCATATAACCTATGTTGTGAATAACCTTGAATACTGCACTTACATGATATTGATTAGGGGCTGGTGTCTTGTTCTTAGGGCCATCATGTTGTACAGCCACTGGTAGTCGGAAAGTTCTGGAGCCTCCCCTGCCAAAGCTGTGTTTGTGGATCAGAGAGGACTGCAGGTTATAGGCATTTGGTCCTGGGATACCTCTCTGAGGGTTACGGGGAACTCTGACAGCCTAGTGGAGAAGAGAAGATGCCCTAGGTAAGCGAAGTATGGCAGCGGACTGGGTTTTAAGAGAGTATAGACCTTCCTAATAATCTATAACATAAGCTTCATCTGGTTTCTGAGATCCTAAGGACACTTCATTTGATCCCTATTATCGGTAAAGTTTGAGAATACATTTAATTAAAATCTCATGAGGATTCTACTGATGAGAACAAATAGATTGAGGTTGTGAGTAGGGTACCATTAACATGTCTGACCTGGGATGCAAAGCCTCCTGTACCTTTCTTTGAGAAGGAGGGGCTGCTGATTTCAGCAGGCCTGTGAGACATATATGTGCCTGGCCCTGGGGATTCATTCTGAAATCACATTTGAAAATCATATCATAATTGGACAATTATTGTGTTGGTTGATTTATTGATTAGCTGGAGGACTGATTGATTAACTGGTTGACATATCTACCTGACTGTCTTCTGAAAGGAACCTCTTAGCTTGTGACAAGAACCCTTTCTTATCCTCATTGCTTATCACCACTGTTTGGTATTTGGTGGGTATTGATGATATGTATCCTGGAAGTTTGCAGCCTTGATGAATATAAAAAGAGATATCTGAAGTCTGAGCAGATCGTTACTTAGGTCTACAAAGGATGAAAGGCAAAAAAATGACACTTACTGTCATTCAATCCTTTGTGTATTTTGCCCATCATTAGCTAAGAGACATTCAACACAACTGGAGGGACAGGTGCCCGATGCATTTGCACCGCCTGACAATCTGTTTAGAAGGGAAGAGAGTTTGTAATGGCAACGATACTGCAACATCTAACGTTAGCATGCTAACATTTAGCTGATGACTAGTAGCCACAAGCTAGCGATTTGCAAGGTAAATGTTGCTCGATGATTATGATAAAACAAAAGTAAAAAATACATGTAAATAATTTCAGAAGGATTTAGACTTTTGTTATGATCATCGACCTACATTTGCTAAACACGCAAAGTGATCATAGGATGCAATAATTTATATCTTACCAAACTGCTGTCACAGTAGCCAGAAACACATTTCTGAGTGAGGATACAGTGTTTCCATATATGATATGTTGCCATGACAGCGAGTAAACGTTCTTGGCGGAAAGCAAAGAGGGTGAGGCCAGATAATTAAACGCATTTGGCTCTTTGCACGCAACCTGTCATCTAGCGCCTACACGTGGCGAATGTTTTTACTGCTTATTTGGCTTCATCATTGAAGACGCGCGGCTGTTTGTTTTTCGAAGATTCATCATGGCAATGAATGCAAAAGCGACACCACCACAGATTCCCGACACACGTCGGGAACTCTCGGAGCTGGTCAAGAGGAAACAAGAACTTGCGGTAAGTGAATTAGTTAGCTACGTTTCCATTTCGCTAAATATCTTGCTATATGCGTATATTGCTGCATCTTATGCTTTATTTGGACGTTAGCTTGCTAGCTAGCTAACTAACGTTAGGCCACGCTAGTTACTACGACGAGGCCTCGGCTTTCTACCAACATATTTGTGGCTAACTCGTTAGCTAGCTTCCATACTAATTGAGTTATCGAACATTAGATAAAATGTAACATGCATTTATTGAGCATGATGGGTATAGATTATTTTACTCCGGACTCAATGTTTATGTACAATGTGTCGCTGGGGCTAGTTACTATGTAGTAACTTATTTTGCCCACAAGGAGCAGCCAAAACCTACTATGAGCATACCCTCATACTGTACATCATGGCTCTGGTTCCAGAAGTTTCCTCTTTTATCTGTGCTGGTACAGTCTCTGGCTATATTGTAATAACACATTCTGTCCTTTTCATAAACCACAAATGCAAAGTCTAATGCCTTTTGCATACTTTCCACAGGAGACGTTGGTGAACTTGGAGCGACAGATCTATGCATTTGAGGGCAGCTACTTGGAAGATACCCAGATGTATGGGAACATCATCAGAGGATGGGACAGATATCTCACCAACCAAAAGTAAGCATGACATGGTACAGCACACTTAGACATGAAAAGTGAATAGTTGATATTGAATCATCAAGCCTGTGTTTGCAGTATACAGTTTAAGTTGGAAGTTTACATACACTTAGGTTGGAGTCATTAACTTGTTTTTCAATCACTCCACAAATTTCTTGTTAACAAACTATAGTTTTGGCATGTCGGTTAGGACATCTACTTTGTGCATGACACAAGTAGTTTTTCCAACAATTGTTTACAGATTACTTCACTTATAATTCACTGTATCACAGTTCCAGTGGGTCAGAAGTTTACATACACTAAGTTGACTGTGCCTTTAAACAGCTTAGAAAATTCCAGAAAATTATGTCATAGGCTAATTGACATCATTTGAGTCAATTGGAGGTGTACCTGTGGATGTATTTCAAGGCCTACCTCCAAACTCTGTGCCTCTTTGCTTGACATCATGGGAAAATAATATATAATATATATATAATTCCACAAGTCTGGTTCATCCTTGGGAGCAATTTCCAAATGCCTGAAGGTACCACGTGTATTATTGTTTGTACAGATGAACAAGTATAAACACCATTGGACCATGCAGCCGTCATACCGCTCAGGAAGGAGACACGTTCTGTCTCCTAGAGATGAACGTACTTTGGTGCAAAAAGTGTAAATCAAACCCAGAACAACAGCAAAGGACCTTGTGAAGATGCTGGAGGAAACCGGTACAAAAGTATCTATATCCACAGTAAAACAAGTCCTATATCGACATAACTTGAAAGGCCGCTCAGCAAGGAAGAAGCCACTGCTCCAAAACCGCCCCCAAAAAACTCAGACTAATAAGGTTTGCAACTGCACATGTGGACAAATATCGTACCTTTTGGAGAAATGTCCTCTGGTCTGATGAAACAAAAATAAAACTTAATGGCCATCGTTATATTTGGAGGAAAAGGGGGAGGCTTGCAAGCAGAAGAACACCTTCCCAACTGTGAAGCACGGGGATGGCAGCATCATGTTGTGGGGGTGCTTTGCTTCTGGAGGGACTGGTGCACTTCACAAAATAGATGGCAGCATGAGGTAGGAAATTATGTGGATATATTGAAGCAACATCTCAAGACATCTGTCAGGAAGTTGAAGCTTGTTTGCAAATGGGTCTTCCAAATGGACAATGACCCCAAGCATACTAACAAAGTTGTGGCAAAATGGCTTAAGGACAACAAAGTCTAGTTATTGGATTGGCCATCACAAAGCCCTGCCCTCAATCCTGTAGAAAATTTGTGGGCAGAACTGAAAAAGCGTATGTGAGCAAGGAGGCCTACAAACCTGACTCGGTTACACCAGCTCTGTCAGGAGGAATGGGCCAAAATTCACCCACCTTATTGTGGGAAGCTTGTGGAAGGGTACCTGAAAACGTTTGACCTAAGTTAAACAATTTAAAGGCAACGCTACCAAATACTAATTGAGTGTATGTAAACTTCTGCCCCACTGGGAATGCGATGAAAGAAAATAAAAGCTGAAATAAATCATTTTCTACTATTATTCTGACATTTCACGTTCTTAAAATAAAGTGTTGGTCCTAACTGACCTAAGACAGGGAATGTTTACTTGGATTAAATGTCAGGAATTGTGAAAAACTGAGTTTAAATGTACTTGGCTAAGGTGTATGTAAACTTTCGAATTAAACCGTATTTACCCTGTTCTGTAATGTTCTGTTTTAGAAATTCCAACAGCAAGACGGACAGAAGAAACCGAAAGTTCAAGGAGGCAGAGCGTCTGTTCAGCAAGTCCTCCGTCACTTCTGTAGCAGTGAGTGCTTCACCTCACTCTATCCTCTGCCTTTCCTCTCAATATGTTCATGCTAGATCGTGTATGATTGCAAGAATGTATAAATGCTGAGTCTGACCAACTTTTCGCCTTTGTTGAACAGGCTGTTTGTGCACTCGGTGGGATACCAGATCACATGAATGAAAAGCGTAGGTATTTGGTTCAGAACAACTGAATGCAACTTTTTTTATTATTATATATATTTTTTTACCACAGTGCATATATCTGTGTGAGATACTGATAGATGTGAGTGTGACATGCTGCTCCATTGTGTGGGACAGAGAGCGACACGTCCCCAGACCTCCAGAACCAGGAGAATGAGCCCAGTCAGGAGGACACAGAGGATGCAGATGGGGCCCTGCAGGACCTCAAACCTCAGAAGGCTGCATCCTCTTCCTCAGGCAGTCACCACGGAAGCCACAAGAAGAGGAAGAACAAAAACAGACACAGGTATTTGACCCTAAACACATCCCCCCTGGTCTAGGCTAACTCCTAAATACATCCCCCCTGGTCTAGGCTAACTCCTAAATACATCCCCCCTGGTCTAGGCTAACTCCTAAATACATCCCCCCCTGGTCTAGGCTAACTCCTAAATACATCCACCCTGGTCTAGGCTAACTCCTAAATACATCCACCCTGGTCTAGGCTAACTCCTAAATACATCCACCCTGGTCTAGGCTAACTCCTAAATACATCACCCCTGGTCTAGGCTAACTCCTAAATACATCACCCCTGGTCTAGGCTAACTCCTAAATACATCACCCCTGGTCTAGGCTAACTCCTAAATACATCACCCCTGGTCTAGGCTAACTCCTAAATACATCACCCCTGGTCTAGGCTAACTCCTAAATACATCACCCCTGGTCTAGGCTAACTCCTAAATACATCACCCCTGGTCTAGGCTAACTCCTAAATACATCACCCCTGGTCTAGGCTAACTCCTAGGGGGTTTCAGTAGGACACATTGCTGTGGAATGTTCAGGTGGCAGGTAGCCTAGCAGTTAAGAGTGTTGCTCTTGTAAGTCGCTATGGATAAGAGCGTCTGCTAAATGAGTGAAATGTAAGATTAACTGAACATGGCCCTACTGTCGAGTCTGAAATCTGTGCTGTGCTCTCTTCTCTCACTCTTTTTGATTGCTATGGATAATGCACGTTGTCTCTGACTCTGACATTTCTTTGGCCAAGCTGCTAAGCTTGTACTGCTTTTGTTTTTCTTGGGTTAGCAACACACCATTTTTAAAGTTGTCAGGGTCAGTTTGATTGGGTGTACTAGTGTATAAACATCTGGTTTATAGCAAGTGGATAGTCTTTGTTTGTGTTGGAGCTGGAATGTGAGGAATAGTAAGCTTATCACACCTGTTTCTGTCCACTGTGTTATATGTTGTATGTAGCTTAATATATTTAGCGCCAGATCTGCTCAATAAGATACGCTTCATTTTGTGAAAAGACAAAATATTGTTGTAGGTTAATTTTACAGATACGTAGGCATCCTTTTAGAGTGAGTCAGGCCGGTGTACTAACTACTGCTGCTCTTTCCTCCCCTAACGCTGCCCCAGCCCTTCTGCCATGTTTGATTATGACTTTGAGTAAGTCTCCAATTTTACTTCCTGCTTCCTGTGGTGATACATCCTGGCTATGTACCACTATTCCCTACATAGCGCACTGCTCTTGGGCTCTGGTCAAGGGTAGTGCACTATGAAGGGATTATGGTTCCATTTGGGATACAACCCCCGCCTTCTTTGACCCCATCCTGACTTTCCCACTCTCTCCATCCCTCAGCTCTCTGTTTTGCTTCTGTCGGTTCATGCGTCCTCATAGATTCACTATCATTATTGCATGTCCAAATCTTCAACAATGTCCCAAATGATACCCAATTCCCTATTTAGTACACCACTTTTGACCAGGCCCCATACAAGGAATAGGGTGCCATTTGGGGATGAACCCTTCATTTCTCAAATCATGTGTTGTTTATAATAAGGTATTAACACCTAGCTTCTGTAGACTCAACACTAGATTATTTAGTGTTTATGAATCATAGGGGCTTAAACACTTCTTCTATAGAAGTTTAGTGTATTTCTTGACCCTTCATGGTTTCATTCCAAAAGGTCAAGTTCCCCTAATCCAGTTATGAAAAAAGCTGCTCTTCCTGCCAAAATGAGATGGGGAGGTCAAAGGTTGAGTACAAACAAACATATTTCGCTGCACCCCAGGTGTTCATATGGTGCTCTGGTGGTCTTGTTGTGGTTTGGTCTCTTAGCTTGAGTAACTGTAGTGGTGCTTGTTGTCCCCCCGTAGTTACCGTTGTATTTAGTCAAACCTGAAATTGGCCTACCTAACACAACTCTTGCATTGTTTTGTTTTTAGATTTGACATGAAAGTGAACAAAAAACCCAGAGTGGTAAGCTATTCATTTTGTAGGACAACATAACATTTAAATGTCTGCTCATTGCTTGCATTGAGCTATTAATAAAGAAATGTATTATTAGAAAGATGTAGGTTCTGCTTTTAATTCTGTTGTCTATATTGCCCTTGTTCCACAGGATTATTCGACTTGATCAAGTGGCCAGACAAAGGTCTATGGTGGAGCAGAGAGCCCCTCTGAACTTTAACTGTCTTTATTGTGTACATTGCATGAAACATTGCCTCTCACTTGCTATCAGAAATATTTCCGTTTCACGATTTTCCTGCAGACAAGGTGTGTTATTGCATGTTACTCAAGACGCAGGTGGGGGTTGGATAACACCTTATTGTATAGGGTTGAAAATGCACTATTTATTATGTAACTCCCACCATTTTTCTCTCTTTGTAACAAAAAAGTTGTTTTACTTCGTATTAGTCACTGTGTAGTTTTGTAGCTCTAGAATATCCCAGCTTCTTTTTAATGTTTTATTTTATTTTGAGATTTGTTTTGCATAAGATTGTAATAAAACCTTGAAATTACAATACATTTGTTTATTGCTAAAAATCTACACTTCATTAAATCATTAGTCACCATCTGTCTTTACCCTGTATTCTTCAGTAATAATACAGCAGGAAAATCAACACAGAAGCTAGTTTATTATCATCAGATTTCCCCTTGTCTGACAGCAATTGCTGCCTGGTTTGTTTGTGGTGTCTTCATGGCTCATTTACATACCAATTACAGGCCAATGAGCTCAGACGAGCCTCGTGGATCGTAGGATGTCTCCCAAGTCTTATTGGATCAGTCCTAAATAGCATCACCATTACCTTTTATAGTGCACTACTTTTGACCAGGGCCAATAGGGCTCTGGTCAAAAGTAGTGCTCTATATAGGGATTAGGGTCTCATTTTGGACGTAACCATTCACATTTGTCAGTAATTCCCTCATCCCAGAGAAGATGTGCAGTCGGTGAGATTCTGGAAATGGTATCAAAACAATGTTCACATTCAAACAGTTTTATTCTGACCCCAAGTATGATTAAAAGAACACTGTTTACACAGATATGAAGTCATTATGGCATTCCTGTGGGGCAGTTCTCATCAACTGAGTTTGTTTTATGAAAATAGTGACAGTTTGAGTGAACCAGGTGACAACACCATGACAGCCTATCCCATGCTATTTCCAGAATGTTCCCTTGTTTATAAAGATCAAACATGATGTGTACTGCATAGTATTGAAACAGGTTGGTGAATAGAGACTCCTGTTTTGAAATGCAGGGTGAAAAGGTAGTAGTCGTAGTAGTAGTAACCTTTTTAAAGTAGATATGCAGGTTTGTTAGTGAATGTTCTTATACTGCCACTGTGCAACACCACATTCGTTCACTAGGTAGTGCTACTTCATAATGCATGTTCAAAAGACCTCAAAGAATTTCCTTAACTGCCTTTCAACCACTGGATTTCCATATCATAACCAAAAAGTATTTTCCCTGTTCCACATTTGGCTACTATGAGTCATAAGTGTTTAAATCTGCCATCAACCTATCAAATGTATGGTTCATGCTGTTCTTAAATTCTCTGTATTGCCTAAGATCTTATTGATTAGGGTGTCCTCTCACCAATATTCTGCCATGTCAACTGTATTATGCCATCATGGCACACCCTGCACTTCAAAGTCCTTTGCCACCACAGCTTCTGGGCTTGGCTCACGGGTCTTATGTATCCCAGATGACACCCTATTCCCTATTTACTGCACTACTTTTGATCACAAATGACACCCTATTCCCTATTTACTGCACTACTTTTGATCAGAAACCATATGGATCTGGTCAAAAGTAGTGGACCGCATAAGGAATAGGGTGCCATTTGGGACAGTCTGTACCACCTCAGTCTTGACTCAGAACAGTGTTCAAGTCATATACAGTATCCCCCAGTTCTGTCATGTGAGGTTAGTCAGAACACTGACCCATTATGATGTTGTGACTTCCACGTTAGTCACAGGCTGAGTCCCCAATGGCACTTTATGCCCTACATAGTGCACTACTTTTGACCAAAGCCTTATGAGCCCTGGTCAAAAGTAGTTGCACTATATAGGGAATAGTGTGCCATTTGGGGCATGGTCTGAATGGTTTCAAGCATCATCTCTCTGGAGACACCCAGGCAAAGCTAAACTGCTGACATTAATGATGGAGAGGCTGTCTGGAATAAATCAATCCCTAGAATGCATTCTTCAGTTTTATGCTATTCTCCCTCCACACCATGTTAGTCACGTTTCATTTGGAATGTACTATAGAATTACTATATGTATTCTTAGCTGCTGCTTCTTTCCAAGGTTAGGCCTACCGCTCCTCTTGCTTTGGGTATTATTGTTGGTGTAGGGACTTGGGGGAGAAAGATTTGGGTTTTTCTCTAACAAATGGGTTTCATTTTATTCTCTAGCTTTTACCTCACTCATAATCCCTCATGAAGAATGATGGTGTATTTCAAATGACATACTTCTTTCTTTCCCTTCTCTATCCAAACCACAGTGTCTAGTCCAAATACATGTCCTCCCCTCCCTGTCACTTCCCATGTCTTCAGCCATGCAGTCTGACATGATGAGTTTGTGGTTCGAGCAGGTCACATTTCTGTCCATGACTCAATCATGTGTCATAGATAAAAATGTTACTCTTTGTTCTGTTGTAGCAATATGATCTGTCAGTTGTTTTTTTTTGCTCCATCCAAAACATTCTGATCGGAACAATAGACTGTGCGAAGCAGCTTGAAAAATAAAATTACTACAGGGTCGGGCCATTTCTATTTTGATTCCAGCCAGTACAGGAAATTCATAAACTAAAGACTAATGTTCCGGAACAACTGGATTCCTCGAAATGGCACTAGTTGTATAACTGGTTCCAGTATGTACTCTCTTGTGACAGACTTTTAACATAAATGTTAACCAAATCAAGTAGTTGGCCAGCATTCTCATGAGATTTGGTTCTGTGTTCTGAGATTACTTGTAGTATAACTGTCCCCAGGCTCAATTGTAGAGAGCGCCGGCTGGGGAAAAGAGTACTTCTAGCACAGTATAGTGTGTTGTGAATGTATCCTGTTACAGACCCTAGTGCATCATGTGAGGCCTATATCTCAGTGATGGTCTGTAGAGGGTCACATTATGTGAGCCTGATTTATTTTGCAGCTGCCACCGGCAGAACTGTTGAATAGGTTTCGGTGGGGCCTGTTGACTGCATCCCCAGCCCCAGCCTGTATCCCAATTGGCATCCTATTCCCTATATAGTGCACTCCATTTGGCCAGAACCCTATAGGGACAAAGCCCCAGATTAACTAGTCTATAATGCTCAGATCTCTTTGGGTGTTGTGGCCACAACCGTGGCTGATAGTCCTCGTGGGACCAAACAAGGCCACTTTCTAACGTCTCCACAAACAGGGTCAGCCATATTCCAGGAGAAGTCATGGGAAAAAAATATTTAAAAAACGCACAACAACATTGCCCTTGATTTTCTTTCTAGATTGTTGATGTCATCTGATAGGCTTTTGTTGCGATGAGAATCAAGCTTGTTACGCAGTTAGTATTTAAAATGTGGGCTCTTCGACATGGCTTCGACATAAGCTTGATCACAAAACACACACGTACTGTTTTGAACAAGAGATACATTTTAATCTATTACTATTATTTGTCATTTCCAGTTCCTGGAAATCATGCATATAGGAATCATGCATATGAAAGTGTTTATCAGCCCCATTCTTGACTGATGCATACACACTGTATTGACCTGGGTGTTGACACGTCCCAGAGGGGTGGCTCCTCAAGCACATGCACTTGCGACCTCAGAGGCTAGGCCCCTCACTTCCTGTCAACTTCAGTTGAATTTACAGCACACGTGTTGTTGTCAATCCTGTAAGAATGTGTGAACAGTCTTGTCTCTCGCTTCCGACCCACGTGACCCAACATATCTGTTTTTAACTGTAGAAACAACTTGGTTTAAAATGCCAGCTACTTTTTGTTCTCTGTGTAGTCTTGTGAGGTACATATGGAGGGCATGGGCTTTTTTTCATAGTGCTATGAAGTTGCCATAGTGCCATGGTCAGTGAATTGCAAGTCTATACAAACGGAGCTACGGAGCACAACGCTACATAGAACTGTTGGATCCATTGCGTAGACTGTGTAAAGCTTTTTACAGCCCATTATCAAAAAGTGGCTTTAGCAAGTCATTGGGTATTTTGAAGAAAACTACATTCCACATTGAATAAAGATTTAATCAGCCTTTTGGGGACAGTTTGTACCTCTGCTACAATGTTTTTTGTGTTGGTCTGCCTGAACCCTCACTGGATTCCAGGGAGTGGCCACTAGGCACCAACACCCTGGCACAATCAATGTAATGATCAATGATCAAATCTGTTCACACCCAGGGTTGAGTAAGGAAAGTCATGTGTAATGTACGCAGAAGTCTGAAGGAAAGGCAAAGACTTATGAAGGGTTTGTTTTGGCCCATTTTGAGAAATAGAATATATTAATCTTTACAAATACAGTATTCTCCAGAGCGTTATTATTACAGTAAATAAATTACTCTTTATTTCTTTAGAGTAGTAACACTACACAATAGTTACAATACAGCATTAAAAAACAAGGCAAGAAAGGCAATCTTGGTTTATATAAAAGAATACAAAAATGTATTATTGACAAGCTGAGCTCTGACAACATTTGGATCATTTTTTATATTGCTGCAATAAAATACAGCTGTTAAGGCACTTAGTTCATACTATATGTGCATCACTAACACCATATTTCAGCAGAGCCCAGGTCAGGTGCATTAATATGTACGATACCTTAGAAAAAGAAATATTTAATGTATTTGTGTGCAAAAATATATTACAAATTACAAGAGGAAAAGCTTTAGTTACATCATACTTGTTTGCTGACTTAAAACATACATTTCAACATACATTTCAATGTGATTTATGTTGTAAAGGCAGTTTAACAACAGAATACATGCAATGCTGATTTAATTTTAAAAATATAAATATATTTAAGGTGATGTAGTATAAAATGTAGTGTTTGCATTAATATGTTGAGGTTTAGATGCTCTCTGTACTGTACTGTAGATGTTAACCTGGAAGTGGGCACCACTGTGTTACAAACTTGTTAGCTATTACTGTACATTTGTGATTGGTCAGGTGCAGTTGAAGGACGAAGACAGTGATTCTCATTGGTCTTCTTGGTCGTTGTTGCAGTCTCCACACAGGATCTGGTCACGGTCGGGGAAGAAGCCAGCCCCAACCAGAGAGACGGAGCAGCGGGAGCACTTGAAGCAGGGCTGGTGCCATTGACGATCCTGGAAAGAAATATACTTCCCCTCACCAAACCCTGGAGGGAAATAAAACACACTCGTTAGCATCTATAATAGTATACGGTTGCATTTCAAATGGCATCTTATTTCCTATATAGCCCTATGGGCCCTTGTCAAAAGTAGTTCACTATAAAGTGAATAGGGTGCCATTTGGGACATATTCTACATCTGCAAAGAGACCTTTGAATCTCACCTGGATTGACAGCTGGGCAGTAAGAGAGACATTACATAACACAAAGAAATTACACTCTGAACATTAAGTTATGTGGGTTATTCTATGGTTGGCTACAATAATAGCCCTGCTGAGGATCTGCCTAGTCTCAGAAGTCCCTGTGTTTAATTGGAACATTGGCATTCTAAACATAGCTGCAAGCCTTACTAGTATATTTACAGTACGTCTGTGCTCTGGCATTTGCCTGGGTTGGTACAAAGTGACATAATGGTGAAGACATTGAGTGCATCCCAAATGGCATTCTATTACCTCTATAGTGCACTCCTTTTGAACAGAGCTCTATGGGCTATATAAGGTTCCATTAAAGGACAAAACAGTGTCTCAAATCAATCCATATTATCTTGTCGAATGGAGAATGTACTAACCTGTGATGGGTGAGTTACAGGAGGCACACTTCTGTGCGTAGATGCTGCTGAAGCATTTGACACAGTAGGGCGTGTCTCCCTGGGAGGTGAAGGGCTGGCCGGCCAGTGGGATCTTGCATCCTGTGCACACGAAACACTCTTTGTGCCACGTCTCATCCTTGTAGCTCACACCCCCTGTTGCCAGTGCCTACGGAGGATACATACCCATCAACCTCACCCACTTGATCTAGCAAGTCTTTTTCACAAGGAACCTATCTACTACTGTGAGCATGTCACTAACAGTGACAGGGAGAGGATAATGAAGGTTAGCAGTTGATTTGAGGGGACCCTGGTTTCACCTTTTTGCAGTGGCTGCATCGCGGGGCGAACCTGCCCTCGTAGCACGGTACACAGTAGTAGTGGTCTTTGTCTGGGATGAAGGACTGGGCACCGATGGGCTTCTCACAGCCATGGCACACAAAGCAGTTCTCGTGCCATGCAGAGCCCTCATACTCCAACTTCTTTGAGCCTGACAGAGGGAGGAGGGAGAGGGGGGATAGATAGGGATGAGAGAGAGAAAGAAAGAGAGAGAGAGAGAGAGAGAGAGAGAGAGAGAGAGAGAGAGAGAGAGAGAGAGAGAGAGAGAGAGAGAGAGAGCAATAGAGACAAAGAGAAAGATACACAGACAGGTTTTGTATAATTCAGTCTGTCTGCAAGAGTCATCATCTGAGTAGTCATCCCAAGTTTGTGTGCCATGTCAGCCACTTTAGTTCTGGGTTAGATTGTCCAACCTCAGCATTGCATAATCTCCAAGTGCTCACACTACTGCTATTGCCAAAACAGGATGATTCAGTAATAACTGAACCGGTTTGTACACAGACTCAATATACCTCCCAGTCATCTCGTAAAGTATAAATAATATTACAGTATTTTACCATCAAGAACACTTGTGTGGTGTTACATAAAGTCAGGGGCGATTGGCTTTATGAAAGGAGGTATTTCAGAATTATGGTTTATGGGTGACTGTTATTGGAACCTCTGACTTTAAGCATGTGCAGTTTGGTCTTCCACAAATACACACTTCCTCCATGTAGGTAATAAAAGTAGCCAAAATAAAACAGCGAGCCATGCCTATGAAAATGAACATCAGACCTCTTAATCATTGCTCTTGTTTTACGAGTTTTGGGACCTGAAATGCGCACGTGGGGAGGTCGGCCAGTGGAACGTGTAACCGCCTGAATTTTTTAAAAGGGCGAGGGCACAGTGTAGTGTTTCACTGCGTTCCACTACAGAAACCTAACAAAACGACTGCTCAGTTCTGCAGAAACTGTGGAGAAATAACACCCCACCCTGTCCAGATTAAACCCTATGTAATTTGCAGTCATCTTGACGCCCACCCCCGCTGATAGCGTAATGCTGCCATGCAGTCACAAAGACCCTGGGGACAGAATTCAACAGTGAGGCACTTTCAGTCGAGTGAGCAGACAATTGCAATGTCACATCTAAGCTGTGTCACACCCTAGCTGCTCAACAACAAAAATGCATTCGCCTTTCTATGGAAATGTCCCAAATGGCAAACTATTCCCTACGTAGTGCACTACTTTTGACCAGGGCCCTGAAGGTAGTGCACTACATAGGGAATATGGTGCCATTTGGGTTGTGAGAACCCTTACGTTTACCCTTTAGTGACACTGACTGAAGCAGTGCTGCTTACTCTGTAATAACCATGAGAGAGGTTTCCCAGGTATTACACACCTGGCATTGATACAGATATAGGATCTTCATTTGAGCCAGTTTGCTACAGCAGGAAACTAAATTACAAACTTTAGAAGCCTTTTTAAACCTCACATACACTACAAGTTTTAATATCCTGCATTGCGGAAAAGTTATCTTGCAACAGTGTGATCAAATTATGATCCTACGTCTGTAGGTGTGAGAACAGGACTTGAGTAACCACAGGCCAAAGCATCACCAGTTAGGCCTTTTTAATGCACTTTTATGCCACAGCAACTATGATGGATGTTGTAACCAGCCTAGCGCGGCACAGCTCAGCTCGACTCAGCTCAATAATGTCAAAGGGTGTTGTGCACAGGAGGACGGGCTCGTGGTAATGGTACTGGAATGTTGTCAAATATTTCAAACACATGATTTGATGCCATTCCATTTGCTCCCCTCAGCCACCTCCACTGGTGTTGTCATGTATCCCTGCACGTTTTTGAGAGTTTTGATTAGTACCTCCTACTAATCATGGTAAACAGTATCAGGTTTGTGTACCTGGCATAACGGTCTTGTCGCAGGCCACACACTTGGAGGAGAACTCATTGCAGTAGCAGTCGTTGCACAGCAGCGCCTCCTCCTGGCTGGTGAAGGGCTCGTCTGCCAGGGAGCGATCGCAGCGGAAGCAACGGAAACAGTGTTCATGGTAATGTCTGTCCTCATAGAACAGCTCCTGGAGAGGGAGAGGAGGAGTGAGAGGGATGGACCCAGGCAAGGCAGGTCAGAGTCCGAAATATTTGGATTGAAAGACCATTCATGTTAATGGTAGCCGGTGGGCCGAGATATCGAATGACGGGCTCATTGTAACAGCTGGAGTGGAAATGGAAACCATGTGTTTGATGTGTTTGACACCTTTCCGTTCCTTCCATTCCAGCCGATGAGCCCGTCCTTCTATATCTCCATCCACCAGCCTTCTCTTGTTCACATTCATCAGTTATGTTTATATGACAATGAGCTAGATTAGATCTGTTAACAAGGAGGTTTTAGTGAATAACTCTAACTTCAATATAAACCATTTGAGTAAATATTGAAACAGTGTCCACAAAGAGATTTTTTTATAATCCACCTCTTATATTCCAGATCAACTGTAGTGCAAGCAAACACTGTTAACACACATCGCATGATTAATGTCTCGCTTTATGTTCGGGGTGAAAACAATAATAATCCATTTTATTTGACACGTTGGTGGGTTTTCACAGTGTTAGTAAAAGGGAATTGGACAGAGAGGGAGGAGTGCTGTAAGTATTGTGTGGAGGAGGAGGAGGGCCAAAGCTAACAGGAGATGTATTTACTGCCAGTCCCTCTGAGAGAGTCCATAACTCAGGGGTCACCCGTGCCCTGTGGCGTCTAAGGGTGTTCCCTTCAGCCCTGTGTTTTCATTTGACTCTAACCAAAAGGCCTTAATGTCGGCCTGGAGCAGCTCAAAGGGGATTTTCAGATGTCTTGGTATTAGCGAAAAGAACAGGAAAGTTGTGTTTTCCAAGAACTCCAGCTCTCTAGAAGCCATTATAATCGAACAGATGGACAAGGACAAATGCACACATACACACACGCACACACTTGTGTACGTACACAGAAGTAAAACCTCATAAGTGAGCACACATTCAAACAACTGTAGACAGAAAGCATCCACTTGCCACATGTAAACACATTCATACACACAACATATGCTAAACACATTTACACCCACAGACACAAAGACAGATCATACAGTTTATGCTTACCCGTGCATTGTGTGCGATGAGCTCCTTGCACTCCTGACATGTGTTGGCATACATGCGGTCATAGCAAGGGATGCAGTGGGGAACATCCTCCACTTGGATGTATTTGCGTCCGTACAGGGACTCCTTGCACTCGCCACAGTCAAAACGGTCACTCATGTTGTCTTATCCCTGATTCACCTCCTGAAAGGAAACATCACATTCACAGTGAGTGAATGTTAGCTGAGCAAAGGAAGAGGCGAAGGAGGAGAGCGCTGTGAACGTGTGAGGGATGAGGGGGAGGGGCAGTGAGGGGCGTGAGAGCGTGAGGAGAGAGAGAAATCATTAATACAGACATTGTCATCCTACAAGAATCATGCTAATTTCATATAGAGCAGGCCAAATTCACTCTATTAAATTCATCAAAACAGGAATATTTTACATTTGGATAGAAACTGAGAAAAATGTACTCCTGTGTGCTACCCCCACTAGAATCCCCATCCCCATACAACTTCTCCATTCTGTAGGGGGAAAGTAATCATTTCCATGCCCAGGGACATGTACTAGTCTGTGGTGACCTACATTCCAGAACTGGACAAGAACCTGACATCCTCAGCACACAGGGGGACAAACACATACCTGGAGGTGACAGCCTTCCCTCCCACATATTCCCCCTAGGCACAACTACGACAACATAACCAACAAAAACCGGCCACAACTCCTGCAGCTCTTTCACACACTGGGTATGTACATAGTCAATGGTAGGCTTCGAGGGGACTCCTATGGTAGTTACACTTACAGCTCATCTCTTGGCAGTAGTACTGTAGACAACTTTATCACTGACCTCAACCCAGAGTCTCTCAGAGCATTCACAGTCAGCCCACCTACACCCCTATCAGATCACAGCAAAATCACAGTCTACTTGAACAGAGCAATATTCTATCATGAGGCATCAAAGCCAAAGGACCTGAATAATATTAAAAAATGCTATAGATGGAAGGAAAGTAGTGTGGAAACCTACCAAAAAACAATTAGACAACAACAAATTGTAACCCTTTTAGACAACTTCCTGGTCAAAATGTTCCACTGCAATAGTGAAGGTGTAAACTTGGAAGTAAAAAACCTAAACAATATATTTCAGCTCTCAGCTTCCCTATCAAATCAAAACCTAAGAAAGAAAATCCTAAGAAAGAAATTGAGAACCCTATCCAACCAAAAACACAAAGACCCAGAAAACCTGAGCCTACGCCTTCACTATGGTGGATCACTAAAACAATATAGAAATACACAATGGAAAAAGAAGGAACAGCACGTCAGAAATCAGCTCAATGTAATTGAAAAATCCATAGACTTTAACCACGTCTGGGAAAATTGGAAAACACTAAACAAAGGACAACACGAAGAGTTAGCTGTCCAAAACAAAGATGTATGGGTAAACCACTTCTCAAATATTTTTGGCCCTATAACAAAGAACAAACAGCAAAAACATATACATGATCAAATACAAATCTTAGAATCAACTATTAAACACTACCAGAACCCACTGGATTCTCCAATTACATTGAATGAACTACAGGACAAAATACAAACCCCAAAAGGCCTGTGGTGTTGATGGTATCATCAATGAAATAATAAAATATACAGACCATACATTTTAATTGGCTATACTTAAACTCTTTAACATCATCCTCGGCTCTGGCATCTTCTCCGATATTTGTAACCAAGGACTGATCACCCCAATCCACAAAACTGGAGACAAATTTGACCCCAATAACTACCATGGGATATGCGTCACAGCAACCTTGGGAAAATCCTTGGCATTATCATTAATAGCAGACTCATACATTTCCTCAGTGAAAACAATGTATTGAGCAAATATCAAATTGGCATTTTACCAAATTACCATACGACAGACCACGCATTCACCCTGCACACCCTAATTGACAAATAAACAAACCAAAACAAAGGCAAAGTCTTCTCACGCTTTGTTGATTTCAAAAAAGCTTTTGACTCAATTTGGTATGAGAGCCTGCTTTACAATTTGATGGAAAGTGGTATTGGGGGAAAAACATACAACATTATAAAATCCATGTAAACATACGACCAGTGTGCGGTTAAAATTGGCAAAAAACACTAATTTCTTTCTACAGGGCCGTGGGGTGAGACAGGGATGCAGCTTAAGCCCCACCCTCTTTAACATATACATCAATGAATTGGTGAGGGCACGAAAACAGTCTGCAGCACCCTGCCTCACCCTACTAGAATCTGAAGTCAAATGTCTACTGTTTTAAATCAAATCAAACTTTATTTGTAAAAGGCTCCGAATACAACAAGTGTAGACTTTATGCTTACTTACAAGCCCTTAACAACAGTGCAGTTCAAGAAGAAGAAAATATTTACCAAGTAGACTAAAATAAAAAGTAACACAATAACAATAACAATAACGAGGCTATATACAAGAGGAACCAGTAACGAGTCAGTGTGCGGGGGTACATGCTAGTTGAGGTAATCTGTACCTGTAGGTGGGGGCGAAGTGACTATGCATAGGTAACAAAGAAACAGCGAGTAGCAGCAGTGTACACAAGGGAAGGGAGGGGAGGGAGGGGAGCTGGGGGGGGAGTCAATGTAAATTGTCCGGTGGCAATTTTATGAATTTTCCAGTAGTCTTATGGCTTGGGGGTAGAAGCTGTTGAGGAGCCTTTTGATCCTAGACTTGGCGCTCCGGTACAGCCTGCCATG
This sequence comes from Oncorhynchus gorbuscha, assembly GCF_021184085.1. Taxonomy (NCBI): domain Eukaryota; kingdom Metazoa; phylum Chordata; class Actinopteri; order Salmoniformes; family Salmonidae; genus Oncorhynchus; species Oncorhynchus gorbuscha. The sequence goes on along the minus strand of NC_060181.1, from coordinate 24,440,289 downwards.
CAGTAGCATAGAAAACAGTCTATAACTTGGGTGACTGGAGTCTCTGACAATTTTATGGGCTTTCCTCTGACACCGCCTATTATATAGGTCCTGGATGGCAGGAAGCTTGGCCCCAGTGATGTACTGGGCCTTTCGCACTACCCTCTGTAGCACCTTACGGTCAGATGCCGAGCAGTTGCCAGACCTAGCGGTGATGCAACCGGTCAGGATGCTCTCGATGGTGCAGCTGTAGAACTTTTTGAGGATCTGGGGACCCATGCCAAATCTTTTCAGTCTCCTGAGGGAGAAAAGGTTTTGTCGTGCCCTCGTCACGACTGTCTTGTTATGTTCAGACCATGATAGTTCGTTGGTGATGTGGACACCAAGGAACTTGAAACTCTCGACCCACTCCACTACAGCCCCATCGATGTTAATGGGGGCCTGTTCGGCCCTCCTTTTCCTGTAGTCTACAATCAGCTCCTTGGTCTTGCTCACATTCAGGGAGAGGTTGTTGTCCTGCCACCACACTGCCAGTTCTCTGACCTCCTCCCTATAGGCTATCTTGTCATCGTTGTCAGTGATCACACTGTTGTGTCGTCAGCAAACTTAACGATGGTGTTGGAGTCGTGTTTGGCCATGCAGTCGTGGGTGAACAGGGAATACAGGAGGGAACTAAGTACACACCCCTGAGGGGCCCCAGAGTTAAGGATCAGCATGGCAGACATGTTGTTGCCTACTCTTACCACCTGGGGGTGGCGCATCAGGAAGTCCAGGATCTAGTTGCAGAGGGAGGTGTTTAGTCCCAGAGTCCTTAGCTTAGTGATGAGCTTCGTGGGCACTATGGTGTTGAATGCTGAGCTGTAGTCAATGAACAGTATTCTCACATAGGTGTTCCTTTTGTCCAGGTGAGAAAGGGCAGTGTGGAGTGCGATTGAGATTGTGTCATCTGTGAATCTGTTGGGGTGATATGTGAATTGGAGTGGGTCTAGGGTTTCTAGGAGGATGCTGTTGATGTGAGCCATGACCAGCCTTTCAAAGCACTTCAGGCTACTGTCATGAGTGCCATGGAGCGGTAATAATTTAGGCAGGTTACATTGGCTTCCTTGGGCACAGTGACTATGGTGGTCAGCTTGAAACATGTAGGTATTACAGACTCGGTCAGGGAGAGGTTGAAAATGTCAGTGAAGACACTTGACAGTTGGTCCGCGCATGCTCTGAGTACACATTCTGGTAATCCGTCTGGCCCAGCGGCTTTGTGAATGTTGACCTGTTTCAAGGTTTTGTTTACATCGGCTACCGAGAGCATTATCACACAGTCATCCAGAACAGCTGGTGCTCTCGTGCATGCTTCAGTGTTACTTGCCTCGAAGCGAGCATAAAAGGCATTTAGCTTGTCTGGTAGGCTCGCGTCACTGGGCAGCTCGCGTCTGGGTTTCCCTTTGTAGTCCATAATAGTTTTCAAGCCCTGCCACATCTGGTGAGTGTCAGAGTCAGTGTAGTAGGATTCAATCTTAATCCTGTATTGACGCTTTGCTTGTTTGATGGTTCGTCTGAGGGCACAGTGGGATTTCTTATAAGCATCCAGATTAGTCTCCCGCTCCTTGAAAGCGGCAGCTCTAGCCTTTAGCTCAATGCGTATTTTGCCTGTAATCCATGGCTTCTGGTTGGGATATGTACGTACAGTCACCGTGGGGGCGACGTCATCAATGCACTTATTGATAAAGCCGATGACTGAGGTGATGTATTCCTCAATGTCGTTGGATAAATAATAGAACATATTCCAGTCTGTGCTAGCAAAACAGTCCTGTAGTGTAGCATCCACGTCATGTTTCCTAATAATCTGGTGCTTCTGTCCCCAACCACAGAGGGCATACAGCAGCATCTAGATCTTCTGCACAGATTCTGTCAGACCTGACAGTAAATCTCCGTAAGACAAAAATAATGGTGTTCCAAAGGTCCAGTTCTCAAGAACACCAATACAAATTCCATCTAGGGCACCGTTGCCCTACAGTACACAACAAACTGTACATAACTCGGCCTAAACATCAGCGCCACAGGTAACTTCCACAAACCTGTGAATGAGCTGAGAGATAAGGCAAGAAGGGCCTTCTATGCCTTTAAAAGGAACATAATATTTGACATACCAATTAGGATCTGGCTAAACATACTTGAATCAGTTATAGAACGCATTGCCTTTTATGGTTGTGAGGTCTGGGCTCCGCTCACCAACCAAAAATTCACAAAATGGGACAAACACCAAATTGAGACTTTGCATGCAGAATTCTGAAAAAAAATATCCTCTGTGTATAACGTAGAACACCAAATAATGCATGCAGAGCAGAACTAGGCCGATACCTGCTAATTATCAATATCCAGAAAAGAGCAGGTAAATTCTACAACCACCTTAAAGAAAGCGATTCCCAAACCTTCCATAACAAAGCAAGGGAGACATTACCTACAGAGAGATGAACCTGGAGAAGAGTCCCCTAAGCAAGCTGGTCCTGGGACTCTGTTCACAAACACAAACAGACCCCGCAGAGCCCCAGGACAGCAACACAATTAGACAATTAGAACAAATCATGAGAAAACAAAAAGATAATTACTTGACACATTGGAAAGAATTTACAAAAAAACAGAGCAAACTAGAATGCTATTTGGCCCTAAACAGTCACAGTGGCAGAATACATGACCACTGTGACTGAACCAAACTTAAGGAAAGCTTTGACTATGTACAGAGTCAGTGAGCATAGCCTTGCTATTAAGAAAGGCCACAGTAGGGCGGCCTGGCTCTTGAGAAAACAGAGAAAACAGTGCACACTGCCTACAAAATGAGGTGGAAACTGAGCTGCACTTCCTAACATACTGCCAAATGTATGACCATATTAGAGATTCACATTTCCCTCAGATTACACCAAAAAGAAAATCCACAAAGAATTCAAAACAAACCCAATTCTGATGAACTCCCCTGTCTCCTGGGGCGAAATACCACAGTATTCAATCACAGCAGCAAGATTAGTGACCTGTTGCCAGAAGAAAAGGGCAACCAGTGAGGAACAAACGCAATTGTAAAAACAACCCATATTTATGTTTATTTATTTTCCCTTTTATACTTTATCTATTTGCACGTAATATGACATTTGTAATTTCTTTTTTCTTTTGGAACTTTTGTGAGTGTAATGTTTACTGTTCATTTTTATTGTTTATTTCACTTTTGTTTATTATCTAGTTCACTTGCTTTGGCAATGTTAACATAGGTTTTCCATGCCAATAACACCCTTAAATTGAAATTCAGAGAGCGAGAGAAAGAAAGAGAGAGAGAGAGAGAGAGAGAGAGTGAGAGAGGAGTGAGAGAGAGGAAAGAGAGAGATTCCCATGCAAAAAAAAATGTATGTACCTACAAGTAAGTATCCAAGGCAACCAGTCAACGGTAGGATAGGATTACTTTTGATGCCCCAGAGGGGGAAATTGTCTGCTGCTGTATACAAAATTGACACTGTACAAAACACACACAACATACAGGGCATTCGGAAAGTATTCAGACCCCTTGACTTTTTCCAAATGTTGTTACATTACAGCCTTATTCTAAAATGTATTAATTACAAATTGTTCCTCATCAAGCCCATAATGGAAACAGTTGTTTATAAATATTTGCAAATGTATTAAAAATTAAAAAACAGAAATACCTTATTTGCATAAGTATTCAGACCCTTTGCTATGAGACTCGAAATTGAGTTCAGGTGCATCCTGTTTCCATTGATCATCATTGAGATGTTTCTACAACTTGATTGGAGTCCACCTGTGGTAAATTCAATTGATTGGACATCATTCGGAAAGGCACACACCTGTCCATATAAGGTCCCACAGTTGACAGTGCATGTCAGAGCAAAAATCAAGCAATGAGGTCGAAGGAATTGTCCGTAGAGCTCCGAGACAGGATTATGTTGAGGTACAGATCTGGGGAAGGGTACCAAAAACTGTCTGCAGCATTTAAGGTCCCCAAGATCACAGTGGCCTCCATCATTCTTAAATGGAAGAAGTTTGGAACCACCAAAACTCTTCTTAGAGCTGGCCGCCTGGCCAAACTGAGCATTTGGGGGAGAAGGGCCTTGGTCAGGGAGGTGAACAAGAACCCAATGGTCACTCTGACAGAGCTCCAGTGTTTCTCTGTGGAGATGGGAGAAACTTCCAGAAGGACAACCACCTCTGCAGCACTCCACAAATCAGGCCTTTATGGTAGAGTGGCCAGACAGAAGCCACTCCTCACTAATAGGCACATGACAATCCACTTGGAGTTTGCCAAAAGGCACCTAAAGGACTCTCAGACCATGAGAAACAAGATTCTCTAGTCTGATGATACAAGATTGAACACTTTGGCCTGAATGCCAAACATCACATCTGGAGGAAACCTGGCACATTCCCTACGGTGAAGCATGGGGCTGGCAACATCAAGCTTTGGGGATGTTTTTCAGTGGCAGGGACTAGGAGATTATTCAGGATTGAGGGAAAGATGAACGGAGCAAAGTACAGAGAGATCCTTGATGAAAACCTGCTCCAGAGCGCTCAGGACCTCAGCCTGGGGTGAAGGTTCACCTTCCAACAGGACAATGACCCTAAGCACACAGCCAAGACAATGCAGGAGTGGCTTCGGGACAAGTCTCGGAATGACTTTGAGTGGCCCAGCCAGAGCCCGGACTTGAACCCGATCTAACATCTCTGAAGAGACCTGAAAATAGCTGTGCAGCGACGCTCCCCATCTACATTGACAGAGCTTGAGAGAATCTGCAGAGAAGAATGGGAGAAACTCCCCAAATTCAGGTGTGCCAAGCTTGTGGTGTCATACTCAAGAAGACTTGAGGCTGTAATCACTGCCAAAGGTGCTTCAACTAAGTACTGAGTAAATGGTCTGAATACTTATGTAATTTTTCAGTTGTTTGTTTTTTACAAATGTGCAACGTTTTCTAAAATACTGTTTTTGCTTTGTCATTATGGTTTATTGTGTGCAGATTTATGAGGGGGGAAAAAACATTTAATCCATTTTAGAATAAGGCTGTAACAAAATGTGGAAAAAGTCAAGAGGCCTGAATACTTTCCGAATTCACTGTAGAACATACATTGCACGTTACCCATGTCATACATGTTGTACACGTCTCGTACAACCAAATACATAATACATATTGCACACACTGCCCTTGCACATTCTGTCAGCGGCATACTAACAGATCAGCTTAACTTATTGCTGTTTAGACACCATGGACCTCCAAGGTCCTAGCCTGGTCCCAGATCTGTGATTTTGAACACTCCATTTTTATTGTCAAGCCAAACAAGGTTTTGCATTACAATTCCATAAGAAGTTGGCAAGAGAACATAAAACAGATCTAGCACCCAGGCTGCCAAGGCCCCTGATTCACCCTGGGAAACATTCCTGATTACATGTTCTAATCAGGTGATTGACATCTCGTGTGGTGAATAGGGAGGACGGGATGGAAATAAGCCTGACAGCTCTACTATACTGAGACAATCATAACACCCTCCGGCTGCTTCTTAAGTCTGTAGGGAGCTGCTAGAGTATGTGACACGAGGTCAGATACATGTACCCCAGTAGCTTTCCTATGGAACGGGAAGGGCAAATAGGGTCCAAAAGGGTACATATGGGCTGTGTCTCAAATGGCATCCTATTTCCTACATAGTACACTACTTTGACCAGAACCATATGGGCCCTGATCAAAAGTAGTGCACTATATAGGGAATAGGGTGCCATTTGGGAAGCATACATTTTGTAGAGTAGCAAAAGTGGGGGGGATAAAGGTTGGAATTACATGAGTGGAGAAAAGTCTCAAGAGTTCAGGTAACACGGGCTCAAGAAAACAATGTCAGGAACATGGCATTGACAGAGACTCTAAAGGCAGACACATAAATGTTTCTCTTGGAAGACATTTTGTTTATTATATTTTCCCTCTTTTCAAGGGAAAGAACACCCTTGAAATGCTTTCAGAACGTCAAAAAGCAAGGAGCGCGGAGAAGGATTGTGAGTTCAATGATGTGCAGCGGAGATTCAGGCGGTAGGTTTTAAAGGGGGAGTGAATGGAAGGGAAAGCTCTGGGGTGAAGGGTTTAGCAGCTCCCACTCAGCAGACAGAGCTGAAGTCACAGCCTCACAGGCTCCATGTCCTAGTGGTGATTGAACCCAAGAACCGAACTGAATCCCAAATGGCACCCTATTCCCAATACCTGTATAATGCACTACTTTTGACCAGGACCCAAAGGGCTCTGGCCAAATGTAGTGCACTTTATAGGGAATTGGGTTCCATTTGGCACGCAGACATGGAGTTCCTAATGAAGCAGACCTCATTTCTTGGAAATGCATTTTGCACACACAGGGCTGGCTTGATATTAAACAGGGGGGAATCAACCATTGCTCATGAAAGGAATTCCATTCCACAGTTGCGGTTGTTTTTTTACAGGTATTGAGTTAAATGTACTAGAACCCATAAGTTATTTGCGTCTGGTCAAGTAAGGAGTCTGCTCAGCAGTGGAGTGTACGTGCCATTCAAATGGCAAGCCTCACACTTTATTTACCATTATTGCCATCATTTATACATGATGGCAAGCACACAAGACAGAAGACCTGGCGAAAGAACAACTTCTGTTTTATCCACCCTATTTGTCTCTTTTGTTTATAATCAAGCAACTGAAAACTTGGCTAACCTCCACAAAATGTCATAGCAGCAGAGCATTTGTAATGGGAACATTCAGCTATATCCTCCTCCCCCATCAGCTAGGCTGCATCAGCCTAAAGAGGTTTGAGGCTTTACAAGGTCAAAGACACTTGGACGGAACACAAAACAGACAAGTCCATCAAACTCCATATCTGTTTCATGTCCGTTTATTGTGAGAGCGGTGGAAATCAGCTTGACTTCCCCTGCTAATGTCTCTCAAGAGGTTAGGCTTCTAGCTATTCTAGTTCATCCATCCCTAAAACCACTGCACTGATACAACAATGGCCTTCCTTCCGGGCATAGTCCCCACACAGCACGACATCTGCAAATACGTTATTTGTACTCCACCTGTTGTGTCGACAAGTATAAGCATTATGACATTCCTTTCTATCTTTTGAAAGTGATACAAATGTTAACCATAAAAATGTATATGTCTGACCATAATCAAAATACAAACCATTCCCTTTCTGTTGGATCAATTTGATCTATTGTGTCTACCCACCCACGGACAATATTTATATCTTGGTTTAAACTCAATTTCAGCTCATTTATGCAATGTCCAGACCGTTCTGTTATAGTAAGAGCTACTGAACAACAAAGAGCTATTCCCAAACAGCATGTCCTTTCCAGCTGTAGAGGAGATGACTGACCCTGAATGAGCCACGTCGGCATGGATACACTCACTCTGTGGTTCCTCATCCTTACGCCTGATGGTTGTGTTACACATGAACGTGACCCGGGTATAGAAACGATTTAGAGGGAAGGCCTCAAAAATAGAGCAAGGAGTAAAAGAATGAACAGCAGGATGGGCACGTACAAATGCACGTACACACACGTACACACACGTACACACACGTACACACACGTACACATATTGTAACACAGAGTAGCTGGATAGCATCATTGTTTTCAGAGCCACAGATGCATTGGACCTACCCTTCACTGAACAGAAATATAAACGCAACATGTAAAGTGTTGGTCCCATGTTTCATGAGCTGAAATAAAAGATCCCAGAAATGTTATGTATCCACAAAAAGCTTATTTCTCTCATATTTTGTGCACAAATTTGTTTACATCCCGATTAGTTAGTGGGCCTGTCTGCCAAGTGGGTGGGCCTATGCCCTCCCATGCCCATCCATGGCTGCACCCCTGCACAGTCAGTTGAAATGCATAGATTGTGACCTAATGAGTTTATTTAAATGTACTGGTTTCCTTATATGAACTGTAACTCAGTAAAATCTTGGAAATTGTTGCATGTTGCGTTTATATTTTTGTTCAGTATATATAAATGTATCTGTGTCTCTGCGTCCTGCTCCCAGTGAGTGGTTAAGTCAAACAGAAATCCATCAGTGGGACACGTGTTTTTCTCTCCTAGCACACTTCTGTTATAACTCTGCATTTTGCACCTCCAGCCACAGCGGACATGTGGATATTCTTCAGTGATATATTGTCCACGTCGGTGAAAGATTAATCGGAGTCATCAACTCTAAAGGCTTTGTACTGTGAGCCAGACAGCAAAACATACTCTCCCTCTTTGTCTCCCACATGGCCCAACACCAGACCAGGCCGCTCTCTGTCCCTTCAAGGTTCCCTGAAATTGTTTTCTTTCTAACCTGACATTTTTTTCAGAGTGCGGAGCCAGTTGTAACCGCATGAGCCATGTGAGTTCTACTGCAGGACCAATGGGGCTCTGGTCAAAAGTAGTGTACTGTAAAGGGATTAAGGTTCCATTTGGGATGCTCACGGTGTGTTTATTTTCCCAGCAGAGGAGTCTAGTGTACCCTATGCTTTACAACCCAGAATGTTCCATGATGAAACCCCAGGACACCTAGGAGCAAGAGAAAAGAGAAAGGAGTCTTTGTATGAAATGGAACAATCCTACAGTAGTGTGGAGGTAGCCTATGCTAACATTACCAGTTTCTTCCTAGGATTCAAAAAAAGACTCATCAGCTGGTTGTGCTTGTTGACATGTGCTGGGTGATGTATTGCGCTTTCCACTGACATTCAAACTAGAGCCCTGTACAAGCATGAATTTACTGCCTGAGTCCGACCCATACACGCAACGTTCAGGCCCAGCCCTACACAGGCCAGAATGCTTTTGCCAAATTTAAGGCTCTGCCCGAAGAAGAAAAAATAACAATAACTTTCTTTGTTAGTATGCATTAGCTGCTCGTCTCTGTCTGTCCCACGCTCCCTGCGCTTTCCACGCTGCATCCGTACTGTTGCTGGTCTCAATGATGAGACTTGAGAGAGCAGTTAGCTGTTAGCTAGATATTTTTCGTCACTCTAAACTCAACAAAATTCAAGGAACAATATTATTTTATAGGGATGGGCATGAGTATCGAGTACTTGAGCACTCGAACGGACATCAAAATTTGATCTTTAACCAGATACAGTGGGGCAAAAAAGTATTTAGTCAGCCACCAATTGTGCAAGTTCTCCCACTTAAAAAGATGAGAGAGGCCTGTAATATTAATCATAGGTACACTTCAACTATGACAGACAAAATGAGAAAAAAAATCCAGAAATCACATTGTAGGATTTTTTATGAATTTATTTGCAAATTATGGTGGAAAATAGGTATTTGGTCACCTACAAACAAGCAAGATAATGGCACCTGTTTGAACTTGTTATCAGTATAAAAGACTCCTGTCCACAACCTCAAACAGTCACACTCCAAACTCCACTATGGCCAAGACCAAAGAGCTGTCAAAGGACACCAGAAACAAAATCGTAGACCTGCACCAAACTGAGAAGACTGAATCTGCAATAGGAAAGCAGCTTGGTGTGAAGAAATCAACTGTGGGAGCAATTATTAGGAAATGGAAGACATACAAGACCACTGATAATATCCCTCGATCTGGGGCTCCACGCAAGATCTCACTCCGTGGGGTCAAAATGATCACAAGAACGATGAGCAAAAATCCCAGAACCACACGGGGGGACCTAGTGAATGACCTGCAGAGAGCTGGGACCAAAGTAACAAAGCCTACCATCAGTTAGGGCATTGAAGATGAAACGTGGCTGGGTCTTTCAGCATGACAATGATCCCAAGCACACCGCCCGGGCAACGAAGGAGTAGCTTCATAAGAAGCATTTCAAGGTCCTGGAGTGGCCTAGCCAGTCTCCAGATCTCAACCCCATAGAAAATCTTAGGAGGGAGTTGAAAGTCCGTGTTGCCCAGCAGCAGCCCCAAAACATCACTGCTCTAGAGGAGATCTGCATGGAGGAATGGGCCAAAATACCAGCAACAGTGTGTGAAAACCTTGTGAAGACTTACAGAAAACATTTGAACTCTGTCATTGCCAACAAAGGGTATATAACAAAGTATTGAGAAACTTTTGTTATTGACCAAATACTTATTTTCCACCATAATTTGCAAATAAATTCATTAAAAATCCTACAATGTGATTTTCAGGATTTTTTTTCTCATTTTGTCTGTCATCTGTGTACCTATGATGAAAATTACAGGCTTCTCTCGTCTTTTTAAGTGGGAGAACTTGCACAATTGGTGGCTGACTAAATACTTTTTTGCCCCACTGTATATATTTTTTCAAATACTGTAAAACTATTGGGTAAAACTTTCGTCTTGAAGACAACATTCATTTACTTTGACTTTAGTGTTCCATTTGTACATGTGTATTTGTGGGGTAAAACATTAAAGAAACCAAGCCATGCATCAAACATGACTTATTATTAAACTCCCTTTCACCTCCGTGTCTCGCTCACTCAGTTGCGTTCTGATCTCTCCCTCTACACCAGTGGCATGTATTCATGGATGCCAAGGGGAGGCCAGGCTTCCCCAAAAAATTGCCAAGAAAAAAATATATTTTAAAATGTATCTTTCGATAAATAATCCTTCTGTGTTTCATACATTTCCTGCCATTCACACCGGAGAAAGGATCCGCTTTAACAAAACAGCGCCCCTTTGTCTCAGTATGTGCAGAATGAGTTCAGACCAATCACATCACAAGTCAAATGTCATTCTTGAAAATAAAAAATTGCATCTTGTTGTGTTGTTGTCCTCTGGTGGCTCGCTAGCTACCAAGAATCGGCGCTTTCCTAAATTAGCCATCGATAGAGATAGGAATTTGGACTTGTGGTTTTACTTAATTCTCCGTTCTGGCCGTTCTGATCCAACCCTAAATTCATACAGTACCAGTCAAAAGCGTGGACACACCAACTAATTCAATGGGTTTTCATTATTATCTTGGCATTCTCTCAACCAGCTTCACGAGGTAGTCACCTGGAATGCATTTCAATTAACAGGTATGCCTTGTTAAAAGTTCAATTGTGGAATTTCTTTCCTTCTTAATGCGCTTGAGCCAATCATGACAAGGTAGGGGTGGTATACAGAAGATAGCCCTATTTGGTAAAAGACCAAGTCCATATTATGTAAAGAACATCTCAAATAAGCAAAGACGACAGTCCATCATTACTTTAAGACATGAAGGTCAGTCAATGCGGAAAATTTGACTTTGAACGTTTCTTCAAGTGCAGACGCAAAAACCATCAGGGGCTATCATGAGGACCGCCACAGGAAAGGAAGACCCAGACTTACCTCTGCTGAAGAGGATAAGTTCATTAGTGTTACCAGAAATTGCAGCCCAAATAAATGCTTCACAGAGTTAAAGAAACAGACACATCTCTACATGAACTATGTGAATCAGGTCTTCATGGTCGAATTGCTGCAACAACAACAAAAACACTACTAAAGGACACCAATAAGAAGAAGACTTGCTTGGGCCAAGAAATACGAGCAATCAGTGGTGTACAGTACTTAAATAAAAATACTTTAAAGTACTACTTAAGTAGTTCTTGTGGTTATCTGTACTTTACTATTTATATTTTTGACAACTTTTACTCCACTACATTCCTAAAGAAAATAATGTACTTTTTACTCCTTAAATTTTCCCTGACACCCAAAAGTACTCGTTACATTGTGAATGCTTAGCAGGACACAAAAATTGTCTAATTCACGCACTTATCAAGAGAATATCCCTGGTTATCCCCACTGCCTCTGATCTGGCAGACTCACTATATACAAATGCTTCGTTTGTAAATTATGTCTGACTGATGAAGTGTGCCCCTGGCTATCTGTAAATAAATAAAAAAACAAGAAAATCATGCTGTCTGGGTTGCATAATATAAGGAATTCTAAATGTTTTATACTTTTCCTTTTCCTTTTGATACTTAAGTATATTTTAGCGATTACATTTACTTTTGATGCTTATGTATATTTAAAACCAAATACTTTTCAACTTTTACTCAAGTAGTAATTTACTGGGTGACTTTCACTTCTACTTGAGTCATTTTATTTGAAGGTATCTTTACTTTTACTCAAATATGACAATTGGGTACTTTTTCCACCACTGCGAGCAATGGACATTAATTAGACCGGTGGAAATCTGTCCTTTGGTCTGATGAGTCCAAATTTAAGATTTTTGGTTCCAACTGCCATGTCTTTGTGAGATGCAGAGTAGGTGAACGGATGATCTCTGCATGTGTGTTTCCCACCGTGAAGCATGGAGGAGGAGGTGGGAGTGCTTTGCTGGTGACACTGCAATATGCCATCCCATCTGGTTTGCACTTAGTGGGACTATCATTAGGACAATGACCCAAAACACACCTCCAGGCTGTGTAAGGGATATTTGACCAAGGAGAGTGATGGAGTGCTGCATCAGATGAACTGGCCTCCACAATCACCCGACCTCAACCCAATTGAGATGGTGTAGAACAATAGTAAAAATAAAGAAAAACCCTGGAATGAGTAAGTATCCAAACTTTTGACTGTGCTGTATGTGATGAGTCCAAAAAAGTTTGTGGAAAACAGGTCAATGTAGATAGTCTGCATAGCTATTTGTTTAATTATTTAGAAGTCTTATGGCTTGGTGTTAGAAGCTGTTCAGGGTCCTGTTGGTTCCAGACTTCGTGAATTGCTACTGCTTGCCATGTGGTAGCAGAGAGAAGAGTCTATGACTTGGGTGGCGGGAGTCTTTGACCATTCAAATCATCAAATCAAATCAAATTTTATCATAGGGCCTTCCTCTGACACCACATGGATGGCAGGGAGCTCGGACCCAGTGATGTACTGGGTCATATGCATTACCCTCTGTAGCGCCTTGCGTACGGATGCCAAGCAGTAGCCATAACAAGCTGTGATGCAGCCAGTCAAGATGCTCTCAATGGTGCAGCTGTTGAACTTTTTGAGGATCTGAGGGCCCATGCCAAATCTTTAAAGCCTTTTGAGAGGGAAGAAGTGTTGTTGTGCCCTCTTTACGACTGTGTTGGTGTGTGGACCATGATAGATCCTTAGTGATGTGGACACAAAGGTACTTGAAGCTCTCGACCCGCCCCACTACAGCCCTGTTAATGTGAATGGGGGCGTGCTCAGCCCTCCGTTTCCCATAGTCCATGATGAGCTCCTTTGTCTTACTGATGTTGAGGGAGAGGTAGTTGTCCTGGCACCACACTACCAGGTCTCTCACTCTCTAACTATATCGTTGTCGACGATGATCAGGCCTACCTCCGTCATGTCGTCAGCAAACTTAATGATGGCGTTGGAGTTGTGCGGGGCCACGCAGTCGTGGGTGAACAGGGAGTACAGGAGGGGACTAAGCACGTACCCCTGAGGGGCCCCTGTGTTGAGGGTCATTGTGGCAGATGAGTGGTTGCCTACTCTAACCACCTGGGGCGGCCCGTCAGGAAGTCCAGGATCCAGTTGCAGAGGGAGGTGTTCAACCTCAGGGTCCTTAGTTTAGTGATGAGCTTGGAAGGCATTATGGTGTTGAACGCTGAGCTGTATTCAATGAACAGCATTCTCACTCAGGTGTTCCTCTTGTCCAGGTGGGAGAGGGCAGTGTGGAGTACAATAGAGATAGCGTAATACGTGGATCTGTTGGGGCGGTATGCGAATTGGAGTGGATACAGGGTGTCTGGGATGATGGTGTTGATGTGAGCCATGACCATCCTTTCAAAGCACTTCATGGCTACAGAAGTGAATGTTAAGAGGCAATAATAATTTACCTTGGCTTTCCTGGGCACAGGGACTACGTTGTTCTTCTTGAAACATATAGGTATTACAGACTGGGTCAGTGAATGACTGGGTCAAGTGAATGTTAGCCTGTTTAAAGGTCTTACTCACATGGGCTACAGAGAGCGTGATCACACTGTCAGCTGTAATTTAATAGTTACCCCACTTTACTTGTATATGTATTTATCATGAAACCAGATTAGCCAGCATACCAGCATACCAGCTAAGCCGGGTTGGTCCTGGTCAGTTCCTTCAGATGCTCTGGTGCTGGAGGGCCAAAAGAATTCCCAATACCCCAGGGCAGTGATTGTGGATGCTTCCCTGGGTAGGGTGCTGTCTTTTGGATGGGACATTAAATGGGTGACTTGACTCTCTGAGGTCATTAAAGATCCCATGGCACTTATTGTAGGAGTAGGGGTGTTAACCCCAGTGTCCTGGCTAAATACCCAATCTGGCCCTCAAAAAACCATCATGGTCACCTAATAATCCCCAGTTTACAATTGGCTCATTCATCTCCCTTGTAACTATCCCCCAGGTTGTTGCTGCAAATGAGAATGTGTTCTCAGTCAACTTAACTGGTAAAATAACAGATAAATAAATTAGCCTATGTTTAAACATGCCCAGAACAGTTCACATTTTGTTAGACATTTGTGGGTCACACAACACAGCTCTCACAGAGAATGATATTGATGGGCTATTAAAGTTGCTATAAACACATTAAAAGCTCCTGTAGCAATAGTAAAATTTTCATGGTTGGGGCCATAAATTCTGTCATCGGTCAGATGACTGCTCCCTCTCTCTTTTATCCCAGTACAAAGAGACCCAATGTGAAGTGACTGACTTCCTGCCGGATCAGAAAGCACTGTTAGCTGCCTGCACGCACACACAAACCAAAATGAACAGTGGTTGCTCTCATCAAGTTGATATGCATTCCAAACGGGATGTTTTGAGACACAGGTTGCAAAACATCTCGTTTTGGATACTTGAACATCGACCAAGTCCAACATCCCTTTGCCAATGTCCTTGGGAGATCACTTGAATCAATGTGTTGAAAAGAGACACAATTGCACTGGGAAACACAGACTGGGCGATGATGATACTATCAACTCAAGACAAGTGAAGACTTTACCTAATCTTCATTCTTATCTGAATTGAATGACAAACACGGACTCCACCTGCTCGTAGGGTAGTAATTTAAAAATCCCTTGCTGACATTAACACCTAAAAAACTGAGCCTGTAATCTTTTACCTGCCCTTTGAGGAACAATAAAAGCTAAATGAATGAGAGGGTACGTGCTTGGCTGTGTTTAGCTTTGGGCCCCCAGCTGGCTGTTTATACCCTGTAGGGAACAACGCAAGATGCAGCTGAAAGCCTTAGAACTACGTCCCTCCCGCACCACCTCTGGTGTGTACTAAAACAAAAGGCCAAATCTGACAGCAAATAAAAAGACGTCACTGTGCCAAGGCCTTCTTCGCTCTGTGTGGTAGACCTATGCTGTCTTCATGAACAAAGAAAAGGAAAGGCCAGAGTATGACATGGTGTAGAAGTCAGTCTAGTAAAGATAACAACAAATATGTGCTTTAAATGAGAAGATAAACGGATGAAAATCAATTGAAAAGGGGAATAGATATAATCTTATATATCTAGTAAAAGGTCGTCATGGAGATAAGAAGGCAGGAAACGTCACTAGCATCCTCTTCTAAAGCACAGTTGCTTTTGGCAACAGGCTATGTTTCATTTGGATTATTTTGCAGTGGGAATTCGGCCAAAGAATAAATAAATAAAGTTTGCTTGATGTGCACAATCAGCAGTCAGTCATTATCCAAAACAAATATGCATGTAAATATATTTTCCCAGCATCAGATGCTGGTAGCCAGTAGAGCGAGCATCCATCCAACCCCAGGCCCCGGGTGTTAATAGTATCAACTGTGTTTATTTTCCCAGAGCCCCTGGCGACCCTACAGCCTGTTGCCTTTGTTTCATGGATGCTGTAAGATTTATTTCTCTTTGTTTTTGAGCAACATCTACATGTGTAAGCACTTTAGGACTGTTGAGATAAATGGTTCTAGACCCCAAACATAATTTTGTTGGGAGAGGGAGTTTGAGGAATGGTGGAGTGGAGATGGAGTGGAATGCACATGTTTCTGGACACAATGAATGAATGGGACCAAATTCATTAGAAAGAGAAAGAGAAAGAGAAAGAGAAAGAGAAAGAGAAAGAGAAAGAGAAAGAGAAAGAGAGAGAGAGAGAGAGAGAGAGAGAGAGAGAGAGAGAGAGAGAGAGAGAGAGAGAGAGAGAGAGAGAGAGAAGAGAGAGAGAGGGAGCGAGAGCAAGCGAGAGGGAGAGAGACAGCGAGAAAAGAGAGAGAGAGAGAGAGAGCAGAGAGAGAGAGAGAGAGAGAGAGCGAGAGAGAGAGAGAGAGAGAGAGAGAGAGAGAGAGAGAGAGAGAGAGAGAGAGAGAGAGAGAGAGAGTGAAAGAGAAAGAGAAAGAGAAAGAGAGAGAGGGAGAGAGAGAGAGAGCGCACGAGAGAGAAAGAGAGAGAGACAGAGAGAAAGATAAAGAGAGAGAGAGCAAGCGAGAGAGAGAGAGAGAGAGAGAGAGAGAGAGAGAGAGAGAGAGAGAGAGAGAGAGAGAGAGAGAGAGAGAGAGAGAGAGAGCGAGAGAGAGAGAGAGAGAGAGAGAGAGAGAGTGTCATGTTTTGTCATTGATTATCATGTCTTGTCCCTGTGCTTCCCCTTCTATTCGTTTCCCTCTGATGGTCTTATTAGGTTCTTTCCCTCTTTCTATCCCTCTCTCTCCCCCTCCCTCTCTCACTCTCTCGCTCTCTCTTCTCTCTATCGTTCCGTTCCTGCTCCCAGCTGTTCCTATTCCCCTAATCAATCATTTAGTCTTCCCACACCTGTTCCCGATCCTTTTCCCTGATTAGAGTCCCTATTTCTCTCCTTGTTTTCCGTTCCTGCCCTGTCGGATCCTTGTCTAGAATTCACCGTGCTGTGTCTATGTTTTGCCCTGTCGTGTCGTGTTTCCCTCAGATGCTGCGTGGTGAGCAGGTGTCTGAGTCTGCTAGGTTCAAGTGCCTTCCCGAGGCAACCTGCAGTTCTTGATCATGTCTCCAGTCTGTTCTCGTCTTTACGAGTAGTATTATGCCTTTTGTTTTGTTAAGTATCTTTACTGGATTAAAAACTCTGTTTTCGCCAAGTCGCTTTTGGGTCCTCATTCACCTGCATAACAGAGAGAGAGAGAGAGAGAGAGAGAGAGAGAGAGAGAGAGAGAGAGAGAAGGGGGTAGAGACAGGAGGGCATAACCCAACTCCTTTTAAATCTTCCATTGCTGCTGTTCATGGTGGGAAAAGTGACACTCTAGAACCAGCCAGAAACAGAAACAACAGTGTGATAATGATAATGAATAATTTATAACCTATGGGTCAATGTCCCTAATTATGGCCTGAGCCCGTACCAGGTTTTGTCCCAAATGGCACTATTCCAAAAGTAGTGCACTATATGGGGAATAAGTTGCTATTGACGATGTATTCCCAGCCTGGGAAAGACTTGTCCATCTCCAGAAGTCCTGGAAACCGTTTGGCTCTGCTCCAATGATTGTACAGAGGAATGTCAGAGGAATGAGACTGTGGTCAGAATGTGGCAGAATCATGTGGTGGGTTCAATGTTGGGATTGAAAAAAACAGCAAATGCATTTTTCTTCCATCGTCCCTCTGTTCTAAAAACGGCAAATTCCTCATTTTCTAAAAATAATGAAGCAGTTCTCTCTGGTTACCACCACATTTCTGCTGGTTACTCACAGGGAAAGACTCCTCATAAAAAGCCAATTGTTGAAGTAATCAAAGAGCTATGTTAATTACACCCAAAGTGGGTCGAACTCACATGATGACATGGATATAGAGTTTACTGAATACATGCAGAAACTATTCCATTTGGTGCCAACGATGGTGAGTGTCTGGGAAAATAATACTTGCAATCTTAAGTATAAGACATGACATTACTCTTAAGGATGTTGGCTAATTGAGATTGCTGCATAGGTGTCCTACACAGAATTTGTCCTTACAGTTTTTTATTGCGATGCCCGATAACGCCAGGAAATCACAGGTAAAAGGTCAAACAGTTGAAAACAACAGTGTATATTAAACGGTCTTCTTCCAGTTACACAATGTCTCCCCCCACCATATCAGGACACTGTTAATCAAGCTCTTAGTTTGAATGTGTGAGCAAATAATATGTTACGTGTGTTATTGTTCAACATTAATGTGTCAGAATCCATGTAATTCAAACAGAGATTGAACTGGGGGTTAATGTAGCAGAAGGTCCCATCTCTTCAAAAGACTCCCTGTTCTCTCTTTAAATCATACCTGTTCAAAATGGTCTGCAGGTCTTGTTGTGTTGTGGTCTTATAGGTATCAATTATAAACTTGTGTGCCTCTGTCCAAGGCAACTAACCCCAACCCCCACATCCCTCAGTTAGTTTCCTACATCCTACCATATATAATTAGGCTACATCCTACCATATGTCCTGTCAGTCCAGTTCCTTGGGAGAGAAGGGAAGATGCTAAGAATCTGAGCAACAGGATGTATAAAGTGTAAAGAGAGATAAAGAGGATAAATAACCGAGAGAGAGCATGAGAGAGCATGAGAGAGAAAGACAAATTCCATTCTCTGCCCGTGGTTTGTGTCAACAACCAAAAAAAACCAACAATGAATGTTCCTTCTAACAAGCATTGTGTTTGTGCATCTGCTTCATGTCGAATCGTGTGTGTATGATAGACGTATCACAGAGTTTCGCAGCTGTACTGTACTGTCTGAGACACAGGTGAGTTGTGAGAAAGATCTCTCGAGCTGCGATCTGTCTTGTGGACGTCGAGTGTCCAGATATCTTGACCTAAAACATTACGCGAATTTATGTTCCCTTGATAAAAAATAAGCATAAATACCTTTCTCAATTTATGACAATAGTTAACATATAACACATATTTTATCAAATAAAATAGTCAGTAGGCTAGAACTGAAGGGTCTAATAACGGACGATTCGTCAGGTGACTCGATTCGCATCACCAACTGTATTATCAAGGTGCTTCATTGACTAAAATGTAGACAAGTAAAAGTAAGGATAAACAAGACTATTCACTTAATCTCGTTTTCAATCATGAATTGATCTTATCGGCTCTCATAGGCTCTCATAATTTTGTTATTATTTGTTATAAAACTCATACAAATGATTGTAAAATATCATACCACCAATTTACAGCTCCTTTCGGGTCAGGGAACTTTGTCAAATGTAGTTTATTTGTTTAGGTCACCAACCTGTAGCTTGCAGCTTTTCTCTGGCAGCAAAATCGACTCCAAATATTGACAAGTCAAGATCCGACGCAGTGCTGAACCCTTCTCAACTTCAACGAATGTGAAACGCATCGTGCAGCCTACTTACTACCTCCTTTGCGCAACAGCATCAGGCAAGCGCGTAAAATCACGCCCTCCAGAAATGTCGCTTCTCGCTTTACTGCCGAGGCACAGCCGCACAGGTCATTTCAAGTGGCACAGACAAAAACATTTTTTTTACTGAGCTATTCATTTACTTTGGAAGTCTGTGCTTGTTTAGACAAAATCTCTATGTTGTCATTGTTAAAGCTGTGTTTTTGACTTGAATGTAAAAGTCAAACGTGAACAGAAGTCCGTAGACTGCTTCCTACTGTACCTTCTGGATCACAGACGACTGACTCATCAACCTGTATCTATCTGTTTGTTCTTCATCCCTGTGTTATGTTAGTGCTAGTCTGTACTATCAGGCTAACTCCTTGTCGCCCATTAGTGTCATGCCGTGTTTGGCTTGACAATTACCAATGGAGTTGACAAGAGCACAAGCAGGACTGGGACCAGGTCGTGTAATCTCACTAACCAGTGTAAAGAAGTAGTGAACTACAAGTAGTTCAACTTGTAATTTAACTACATTTTGCATTAGCTTGGTGGTAGTTTAACTAAATTCAAATCTGGGTAGTGTTTTCTCTAGTTAATTACTTTTTTGCCACGTAGTGGTGTAGATAACTACTGGAAATACACTCTACTACTTTTTTTGCAAAAATAAAATATGGGTGAAATAGGCAATCATTTCCTTTCTTTTTCGGCATCAGACCTGCATAATTCTCTCACTTGTGTTTAATAGGCTAAATATGACTTTGGGGTCAAATGTTAACATATGACCCCAAAATGATCTGTTCTTGTATTTATAGTCTATGACATTTCAGATTGACATATGCATTTTTTTTTAGCTTAACCATTTTCACTGAAAATAAATTGCTAGCCTTGGTATACTATATTTTCAGAGTAGCTTCCCAAACACTGTCACTAACATTGGTTGATAAGAGGCTGATGGGGGTAAAAACTTAAGCAATTAACTACCATAAGGCTTCACTTTTGTGTTGTCACTCATTCAGACTTGATTAAGGCTCCTTACCAACTCACTCAGCAGAGTAAATACTCTGCGGTCACGAGAAACTGCTGGGTTCCTGAAAAAAGCCCTGGCAAGCAAGATATTATTTTCCTTTTTTTTAACCTCCATTTTCCACCAGTCTAAACTGGAGGTCTGGGGTTGATTAAAGAGTTACGTTGTGGCTCCATCCTGCCACTACCCATTAGGCATGAAAATGCATGAGCACTTGGTAGTATGAACAAAGTTTAATCTCACATGTAACTGACTTAACTATTTCAACCTATTTATCTTGTGTTGTTCACCCTGTACTGTTAAAAGGCTTATAAGATGCTCAGAGGTCCTATGTTTCAATTATGTACAACATTTGGGGGGGGGGGGGTTCAATTATGTAATGGAATAATGGAACATTATTTTTGGGTGATAGCAACCACCTGAACTGATCATTCCCAACAGCATGCAGTGGGTCTACCTTAAAGACTACAATGCATAGACCATACAGGAACATGTATACACAGTTCAAGTCAGGTCACCAATGTAGAGACGGTCACTGGTACCAAAGTAATGTAACACTGACTCCAGGTATTTCATATTATAATAAATACCATACAGCAATCTAGGTGTGCGTTACATTACATTTGTGGTTAGGTCAGTGGTCTTGAACCTCCGATATTTATAATTCTATTAACAGTCATAGACATCATCATACTCCGCTTCTCAGATTATTTTCCTTAGTAGATCAATAGTGCCATCTACTGCCCACTGTAATACAGCAGCAGTGCCATGATGAGCCAATACTAGGGTTGCACAATTCTAGGAACTGGCAATAAATTCCCTGGTTTTCCCAGAATGAGGAGGGAATAAGCAGGAAAGCTCCAACCAGGATTTCTGGAAACCAGGGAATGTATTGAAAGTTCCCGGAAGTTTGCAACCCTAGCCAAGAAACACACGTCTAGCCTCGAAACACACGTCTAGCCTCAATTTAGGCAAGTGACTTGTTTCAACCTCAGAAGCATTTTTTGTTGGTTCAAGACAATACATTTACTGTATAGGATCAAAAATGGTAGGTAGACTGGATGTTCAGAACAGTACAGTTATGAGTGACAATATTCAAATGAAAAAATATCTTTAATGCTTCACACAATTTCAGATAAAATAGGAGACATTCAAATTTCCCTTCTAATTCAAGTGCTTTAAATGCTTAATTACACTCAATAAAAAAACACATTTATAACCTTATGGCATCTGACAACATATTCAATATGATTCACCTCCCTTTGCACCCAAAAGCAGAACAAAGACCAATGCAAACATTATCTCACAATGGAATCATACCAATTGGTTGTCAAATGAGTAACAAACACTTTCATCATAAAGATGATATCCCGAATGACACCCTATCCCCTTTATAGTGCACTACTTTTGTCCGGGCCCTGGTAAAAAAAAATAGTATACTATATAGGGAATAGTGTGCCGCTTTGGAGGCATGCTAAGAGTCAGTCACTACAGCACCCTAGAACCAATAAGACTAACATCCTGTACTACTCCATTTGAAACGCTGGTAATTTATTAAGTTATTATAACTTGCACAGTTGGGGTCTAGGGAGACCTCAAGCATTCCCTTTATAGTGCAGTACTTTAGACCAGGGCCCATAGGGAAACCCATAGGGCTCTGGTCAAAAGTAGTTGCCTGACATCCTGAATCGAATTCCGCTGCTCTATCGATCACTCCATACAAGAAATGCTAGTGGATGTGGCCAGAGTGATGAGGATGGGTAGTCAGACTACAAAAGTATTGCACTATGTAGGGACGCAGTCTGAATGATTACCTCTACATACCACAAGGGTTGTTGGTACTCACTACTAAAAACATACTGTAAGTACTGTACTGACCTTTTAGATGGTATTTCTCTCTCTGATATGGAAAGCTTTTATACACACACACACACACACACACCAGTCATAATTGTGTAATTTTAAGATTAAATTAATTAATACATTATGTAAAAAAAAAAGTTGGACCCAGGTATTTGTAACACAGAGACCTTTCAGCAAACATTCACACATTTTGTCATTAGTATAGTTCAATATATATGTTTTTATGCAGCACAGGGTACTGACTGGCCCAACAGTAAACTCATTTTATAGTGAATTTGGCTACAGGTTGAAACTGACAACTGCATGAGAGTAGTAGGTACAGTATCATAGTTTACAACCACAAGTACTTTTCGAGGTGGTTCTCTTCCCAGATGGGGGAATGTTATCTTTGAGGAACAAGGCCTAGTTTTCTGCTAGGCTCCAAAACAATCAAATCAACTAAGTTGAAATACATATAGCAATAGTCCCAGATCTATAGTTGTATGCTTCCAAATAGACCCCTTTGCACCGTAGTAACCAGTGCGATAACACGAACATGTACACTACCAATCAAAAGTTTGGGGTCACTAAGAAATGTCCTTGTTTTTGAAAGAAAAGCATATTTTTTGGTCCATTAAAATAACATAAAATTGATAAGAAATACAGTGTAGACATTATTAATGTTGTAAAAGACTATTGTATCTGGAAACGGCTGATGTTTTAAATGGAATATCTACATAGGCGTACAGAGGCCCATTATCAGCAACCATCACTCTTGTGTTCCAAGGGCACGTTGTGTTAGCTAATCCAAGTATATCATGTTAAAAGGCTAATTGATCATTAGAAAACTCTTTAGCAATTATGTTAGCACAGCTGAAAACTGTTGTTCTGGTTAAAGATGCAATAAAACGGTCCTTCTTTAGACTAGTTGAGTATCTGGAGCCTCAGCATTTTGGGTTCGATTACAGGCTCAGAATGGCCAGAAACCAAGAACTTTCTTCTGAAACTCGTCAGTCTATTCTTGTTTTGAGAAGGCTATTCCATGCGAGAAATTACCAAGAAACTGAAGATCTCATACAACGCTGTGTATTACTCCCTTCACAGAACAGAACTGGCTCTAACCAGAATAGAAAGAGGAGCAGGAAGCCCCGGTTCACAACTGAGCAAGAGGACAAGTACATTAAAGTATCTAGTTTGAGAAACAGACGCCTCACAAGTCCTTAGTAGCTGCTTCATTAAATAGTACCCGCAAAACACCAGTCTCAATGTCAACAGTGAAGAGGCGACTCCGGGATGCTGGCCTTCTAGGCAGAGTTCCTTAGCTAACACAACGTGCCATTGGAACACAGGAGTGATGGTTTCTGACAAATGGGCCTCTGTACGCCTATGTAGATATTCCTTCTTTTTTTTTTATCAGCCGTTTCCAGATACAATAATCTTTTACAAAATTAACAATGTCTACATTGTATTTCTGATCCATTTTATGTTATTTTAAATGGCCAAAAAAACGTGTTTTTCTTTCAAAAACAAGGAAATGTCCATTTCTAAGTGACCCCAAACTTTTGAATGGTAGTGATATTTACTGTATGCAGGCTTCCTAATTAATTTGTTTTCCAACATTGCTTCCTGTTGAACCTTGCCTGAAATAAGAGCGGGAAAACATAGATAGTGCCCTGTTTAAATTACTTGTGCTGAGGAAGACCACAATGACGACATTGTCATCTTGATACTCATAAAACTGTTTGTAGCAAAAATAATCATTATGGTCAAGCCCAAAAACATTGAGGTGCTTAAAATAGATGTGCTTGCTGGCTTCAACTCTGTTCAGTGTTTAGTCCATTGCAGCGTTTTTTTTACCCTTTCCAATCCTTGCACAGAACAGCACCCTCCCCCATCCCAAGTGTTATTTTTCAAGGTTTTTCCTGCTTTTTCCCCTGTGTCACCTTTGATGGTCCATAGCCTTCCAAGTAAAATAGACAATTACTACTTGTCCATTCTCAGTGGCTAAGGCATTCCAAACCTCTTTCCTTTTCTTACATTCCTCTAAACAGCACTTCCGTTTAATACACCAAGTTTTACGCTGGACAAGCTGTTGTTGGACAAACTTGGCTGTAGTCTGCCTGTCCTCTGTGTCAAGGACCCCACTTCAAACACCTCCTGGATGGCTTTGCGGAAACAATGGAAGTTATAGTCTATTAAACCTGAAAGAAAACATCAGAAAATAAATCACGCTATATGAATTTATTTCAAAAGGGAATTGGGCCAGTATCTCCCAGCACTACAAATGAGATCAGCATGGTAGTACAGCGTGTTAAACTTCTTCTAAAGGCTATATGCATGTCGGTCAAATCAACAATAGGCTGCTAACATAAATGGTTCAATCCTATAAATGGTGCCAGACTTTTGTCTTACCTTTCTTTTCAAAGCTCTCCTCTCTAAGGATGCAAACGAGGGCTAGGAACTTGGTGACCTCTTTCAGGTAGAGTATGGTGGTATTGTTGAGCTTAATGATGGCCAAAGACTCTTTATCATATGCACTGCCATTTCCATCTTCCCTCAGGCTGCAATGGAAGAATACAAAGCTATTCACTTTTTACAATCCCAAAATAAACTCAAAGCTCTCCACAATAGCTTTTCACAATCACAGCAATCTACGATTCCTTGTTAACTTTTACAATCACAAAAGCATCCTTACCACCTGCTTCAACTGAATACAGTGACAGAGTGATGCGTATTCACTGCACTGTTCATCTCAAATGATTTTCACATAAATCCCAAGCATGTACAACATAATTGAATGAAGAGACAGTTAAATAGGATGTTCAATACACGCATTTTTAAATGGCATGACAGTGATCATCAACTAGATTCAGACGAGGGGTGATTGTTTTATTGAGCAGATGGTCGGGGGCCGGAACATAATTACAAATGATTTGTAGACTGAAAATTGACGACAAGAAGCCCAAACACATAATGGGGCGGCAGGGTAGCCTAGTGGTTAGAGCGTTGGACTAGTAACCGAAAGGTTGCAAGTTCAAATCCCCGAGCTGACAAGGTACAAATCTGTCGTTCTGCCCCTGAACAGGCAGTTAACCCACTGTTCCTAGGCAGTCATTGAAAATAAGAATTTGTTCTTAACTGACTTGCCTGGTAAAATAAAAAATACAAAAAAAGTTGACTAAAACACAATAATTTGAAACCTTTCTTACATTTGTCTACGATCATGTTTCTCTCTATTATGCGTGGGAATACTTGGGAACAGATTTCCAAAATTAAAATCACTTGGAGCTGATTTCCTGGTGTTTTTGTAGTCTTATGTCCAACAATGATTTATTATTAGTGTTTATTTATTTATTTTTTGCTTATAAAACTTGGGAGGCCAAATAAAACCACCTGCGGGACAAATTCAGCCTGCCAGTTGGGGAAACCTGGCATATGATTTTCTCTCACCCATAGATACAAGAGACATCAATGACAACATCGATCATGTCACAACAAAGCTCGTATGACTGCATGTCCACAGGGGAGCTGTCGGTGGCGATGTAAATCTTACTGACCACGTCAAACAGGAAGGCTTTCTCAATCCCAGAATTCTGTCCAAAAATAAAAACACAGGGCGAATTTTGACATTATCTAAAGGACTAAAACATTGCAAAAAATCTGTTGAGATTTGTGTAGAAGTACAGAAAAACAAGCATCAGTTCAAATCAGCTTATTGGTCAAAATAATACGTACTGATATGAAAATGTTCACAAGGTTTTCCAATGTTGGTAGCTGAGGAATGAGCTTCTGGACAACTTTACTGAAAGCCTCAAATATAGAGTGGTCATAGATGCTGGTCAAATAAAAGCTGAAACATGGAAAGAGAGAGGAGAAAGAGAGAATTGAGATCGCAGTTATATTTCCTGTGTTTCTAACAGTTCCTCTCCCAACATGTTAGGTCAAAAACAAGCTGATCCCTCTGAGTAACATTCAGCCACATGCCTAACCTACCACCAGTTAAGGACAAAACAGACTGCGCCGACAAATGGTTAAAAGCGAGTGTGGCCTTCATATCTCCTCTGACCACAGAATTTCAGCTGACATTTACTACTGTTCATTTCCCTAAGATTCTTCATGTTGAATAGCACAGTTGGTCCAGACCCAGCAGGTGATCTACTGCGCACGGCCGACGTTCATTATGTTGTGTCTTGTCCTTTATACTAAAGGCCGCTACACACGGCATGCAAACAGAACGACGGAGCGCTGTATACAGTCCGTTACAAATTGAGCCACACAAAAGTACATAGAACTACATGTGAAAATGATGCGCTGTTGCTGTGTTTGCATAGATTGAGTGAAGTGTGTAGGGCCCTTAACCTGAGATGAAGCTTCTCCAGGCTGGCATCAGCCAGGTCATCGTTGGCTCTCTGATGGACGTCTCTTTGGGTTTCTATCTTGTGGTCGTCTGACAGGCCATCAACCTTATGGATAAACACCTCAAAGTTGATCTCTGGGTTGACCCTGTAGGCTCTGGACACTGTGAGATGTAGCCTCCCCAAGGCTTCAACATAATCATCCTGATGAAACCAATAGAGAACAAAGGCATAAGGAGAGCAGACACAATGAATCAGCCTATTTTTTGAAATAAATAAAGATCAGTGGAACTGTAGGCTGTACAGTCTGTCTCCCAGGACTGCTGAAGAAAAGAAGAGCCTTCTCAATGTTTGCCATTGGTAGTGGGCAATTGCATGGTTACGGAATTATGCTGAGACTAATTTTTTCACTTTCAAATGTATACCTAACAAAAAAAACATTGATTTAGAGTTAAACAAACCATACATCTCTATGCACAAGGACTACTTTTAACAATTTCCACTGCACATTTTACAAAAATAACATAACAGGAAGAACTGTGCAGATAACAAGTTCAGTAACAGAATAAAACTGAGGGAGATTTTACCATTATTCTGTTACCAAACTGTGCATCTGCAGTTTTCTAAGTAGTCATTGGAGTAGTATGGTTTGTTCATCTTTGAAATCAATAGTTTTTGTTTGGCATACATTTTAAAGCATAATTAAAGTGTGTTACCTTGGAATTGCCCTAGTACGATGTCTAACATTCCTCTAGTATTCTCACCTGAGCATCAATGACAAATATCAAAGCCCCCGTGCCCCTGAAGATCATCTCATAGTCAAAGGTAGGGTCAAAGAAGTCCACCTGACCAGGGAAGTCCCAGATTTGAAAATTGACGAAAGAGCTGCTGGAGATGTCATCCTTGTAGATTTTGTTGGTGCTCTCCAAGAACAGCGTCTCGTTGGGCGACATCTTGTGGAATACAACCTGGATATTGCACAATAGATGTTTAAATTAGACAAATACAATCAGTGTACATTACTACTTGACTAACTAGCTAGGTAATCAACAACTTGAGTAGTGTACTATGCATAAACACTATGGTGCATACACATTATAAACATTGGAGTGATGCACAGAAGAACTGACCAGCAGCAACTTATTGGAGAACTAAACTAACATAAGTATAGCAACACACCTTTTGAATAGATGACTTTCCACTTCTCCGCAATCCCATCAGCAGGATCCTTGGTTTACTGTCACCTGACGTCGTGCTCTCCTCCTCGATATCTGGTTCCTCTACTCCGTAGCCAAAATCCTTTGGGAAAGAGTCCACAACACCATAATTCCGAGCCAATGCAGGCTCCTCGTACTGAATCGACATTTTACCTCAACTCCACCAAACAAATCAACGTTAGCGATTGTTAAATCTACTGGTCAAATCCAACCCTGTTTGGAGATAGCTAGGCTAGTTAATGCTAACGCTAACTACTCAGATAGATTGCTAGCTACTGGTTTTGCTTGGTCGTTCACAACCTCGTCGTGATTTGAAAATATACGATAGGTAGTGCTGTTATAGGGTGTATTCACTACGAACTAAATACCAGCATTTTAGTATCAAACAACATTATTGTATACTATACTTCCGCTACCCAACACCCCAGGGTTTAGCTTATCAACTTGCCAATTTTGTTTCACTTCCGCCATAACCTGTATTTCCCGCCCCCTTAATCTCATTGGTTCTCCCGCCTAAAACGTTAATCATAGCCCAAAACGTGTACATCTACGCACAGCAGTGTTAGAACATTGGCCCGTTGTTTTTCCCACTTCTCGAATTTTCAGCGCAGCTCAAGCAATTTCTCCAACGGTCAACACATTCAGATGAATAGAGGACGCGTGTCGGGACACGCGTTGGTTGGGAATTTAGTTTGTTGGGGGGGCCGAGGGCTGTTCTTTTCACGAAGCAACACTGAGTACCTGGATACAGCCCTTAGCCGTGGTATATTGGCCATATACCACAAACCCCAGAGGTGGTGCCTTATTACTATTATAAATGGGTTACCAACTTAATTTAAGCAGTACAAATGAATGTTTTGTCATACCTGTGGTATGTGGTCTGATATAGCAAGGCTTGTCAGCCAATCAGGGCTTGAACCACCCAGTTTATAATTTTGTTTATACAAGGGGTGGGTCTAATCCTGAATGCTGATTGGTTAAAAGCCAATTCCATTTCTTTTAGACTAACATTTCATTTTCAACAGAGGAGATTTGAATAAAACCTTGCTGTCAGGACACTGTTGTTCAGAGGAGCAAGAACGTTGCCAGCCAGTATGGCAATCCAACAATTAGAACTATCGAAGTTATTGGAAACTCAATAGTAGACTGTTGGAAGATGCTAATTTCAAAATCATTGCTAAAGATATTATACAACAAAATTTGAAGAAAGCCCAACCATTTAAGTCTTATGGGAAATATTGGGAATCAATGAAGTATGAAAAAAGACAAACAGCCATGAAGAGAGGTAAAGAAATTGTTGAACTTAAAAGACTGAGGTAAAATAAACTTAAGGAAATACTTTTTCTAATCTCTATGGAGGACCTTGATGAAGAAGGAAAGGGTCAGTTATTCTCTTTACAACTAGAAATGGACCAATGTATGAAGAGAGAGCAACAGTGGCATTTGTAAGATCAAGAAGGAGAGGGTTGGAGGAAGGTAAAAATACACAAAATAATTTTACAATTTAGTGAGAAAATCTGAATTTACCTCAATTCATGAGTTTAATATAGATGGCAACGAAAATGAAAACCCCAAAGATATTTCAAAATATGTTTCAGAATTCTATGGTAATCTTTACACCAGTAATGCCTGTCCTACTAGTGACATATCTTCCTTTCTAGATGAAGACTTCCAAAAGTCTTGTGATTAATTAATTTATATGAATGAAATGTTAAAAAAATATCAGCAAATCACCAGGGAATGATGCCCTTTTTTGTGAATTCTATAAATATTTTCAGGAGGATATTGCTGAATTTATATTGAATGTTTTAAGGAGGCAATTGATTTAGGGGTCCTGCCTGTTTCTGCAACACAAGGCCTCATTTCTGTTATCCCCAAACCAAACAAAGATCCTATGATGTTAGAAAATTGGAGACCAATCACATTAATGAACAATCATGGAAAGCTACTTACATGCATCTTTGTAGAAAGACTTATTAAAGGTCTTGACAAAATCATTGATGATACCCAGTCTGGTTTTATGAAGGGGAGACATATGTAATAATATTCGACTAGTATTGGACTTGATAGACTACAATGAGCACATTATGGAAGATAGCTGTATTTTATTTGTAGACTTTTACAAGGCTTTGATACAGTAGAACATTATTTTATTTTTGAGACTTTGGTTTTGGTCAATATTTTCAAAGTGTAATTAAGACACTTCACAATAATAGCAATGCTCTGTTAAATTATCCCATGGAACTTCAAAGAGATTCGACATTAGAAGCGGAATTGAACAAGGATGCCCAATTTCTCCTTTCTTATTTTTATTGGTCACACAAGTTATGGAACTTTATATCTATACAGATAGATTTAGGGGTATTCAGATACAAGATAAAGAGATCAAATGTTCATTATTGTCTGATGACACCACCATTTAAAAAAAAGATTATAATGAAGCCAGGAAAGCTATTGAGTGTATTAATGTCTTCTCACATGTATCAGGTTTATCTCTGAATATTTATAATAATAATAATAATAATATAATAATAATATATAATAATATAATATATAATAATAATATATAATATATGCCATTTAGCAGACGCTTTTATCCAAAGCTTTTATCCAAAGCGACTTACAGTCATGTGTGCATACATTCTACGTATGGGGGAATGTGAATTATTTGTGTTGAAAAGATGTGACTTAAACTCAGTATGTAATATCCCTGTAAAAGATGTGGTCACATATCTTGATATTAAAGTTAGCAAAGATCCGAAAGAAAGGGCCAATTTAAATTGATCTCCTATTGTAGAGAAAATTGGAAAGAGATTTAACTCCTGGTTATTATGAGATTTTTCTTTATCTGGTCTGTACTTTTGTCAAAATCTGAAGGTCCAGATGAGTTTATACCTCCCTTGCCTTGGATGTTCCTCTGTCAGTAACTAAAACGGTTGATTCTAAATTATTTAACTTCATGTGGAGGAACAAACCTCATTATTTAAGAGAAGCAGTAATATGTAGCACCCAAAGTGGGGAAGGGTTGATTTTAAAACCTCTAATATAATCTTTAAGATCAAATGGATACAAAACGATTTAAGAAATAAGGATCGCATTTGAAATATAATCCCTAATATAATATTCCAACAGATTGATGGTCTACCATTCTTACTCAAATGCAACTTTGATGTGGGTAAGATACCAATTAACCTTGCTAACTTTCATAAAAAGCACTTCTAACTTGGAACCTCATGTAAAAACATAATTTTCCCCCACATAGATATACAACCTGGAATAACAAAGACATACAATACAAAAACAAGTATTGGTTTTTCCAGAACTGGTTTTACAACAGCATTATCTGGGTTAAACACTTATTGAATAATGATGGACAAATGTATGATTATCCAGAACACATGAGAACACATAATGTTACATTCACTCCTGAGGATTTTCAAAAAGTTGTTATAGCTGTCCCTAAAGGTGCCATTCTTCTTTTAGGAGATTATAACAGTACTCCAAGTTCAACTGTTGAGGATTTTATAGCCTCAATACAGCTAGAATGAATTGACATTTTAAACTATTCATGTATATAAGAAAACTATGTCAAAATGTTACTATCCCCTCAGCTAAAATATAATGGAATACAGCTCTAGGACAAGTGAACTGGAACAAAGTCTCATTGTTGTCTGGCAAATATTGTACATCTAATAAGGTGAAAGAAGTATTATACAAACTCATTCATAGAATCTACCCTGTAAAGACCTTTATTACACACAGATTCAAAACAGCTATTGATAACAAATGTGTATTTTGTGGTTGTGACCCAGAAACTCTTTTGGGACTGTTCTTATGTCAGAATATTTTTGAGTGCGTTAGAGTATTTTATTTTAAAAGAAACTACAATTGATATTAATTTGTGAGACTCTAATATTATGTTTTATTTTTATCCAAATTAACCTTCATTGTTAATTTGTTTATTTTTCATACAAGATTCTTTATTCATAAAATGAAGTGGGCGAAGAACAAACCTATCTTCACATTGTTTGAGATAGGATTGAAATATTTAGAAATGATCAGTAAGTGTAAAAACAAAAAAGCAATATGTACACTTTTTGTCAAATTGAAAATGTATCTCGATATGTAACACCCCTGTCTATGTACTCTTGTTTGTATATTTCTGTTTTTGTATTTGTTTTGTTCATAATAATAATAATTTATTTTAAAAAATGACAAAATGACCAGCCGGCTTGGGCAGCAACCCTAGATTTGTGTCGGGACTATATCTTGTGGAATAATTCAATGGTATGAATAAATAAAAATACAACAAATTAATCATAGTTTTAGCAATCGTAACCTTACCACGGTGGAAGGGAGCAGGCAGGGTATATTCATTACGTCTCGCAACGGAAACCGTTTACCGTTTAAGAACTAAACGGAAGCAAACAGAAAACGGAACAAAACGGGGAGGGTCCTACCACAATTTGTCCAATAGAAACTCTAATTTTCGCTGTAAAACGTTTTCCCTTTGGAGTGAACCGTTTCTGTTGCAAAACGTTATGCAACAGATGAGACATTTTGCAAAAGAATCTGCGTAATGAATACAACACATGCTTAGTTTTTTGATAAATATTTCCAGCTGTAGGTAGTTTACTTATCTTCATAACGCAACATATTTGGTCGCCAGGCACAATGTCCTATTACAGAGTAAGTATACAAAACCTTTCTTCAATTAACTTCATACGAGTGGTTTGAAGATATCGCTTTCATATCCTGTGTTTTCACTTGTTATCGTAGTTTTAGCTAACGTTACCTGCATTAATGTATTACTTTAACTTTCACGCTTTATTGGCTAGCTTGTTTAGTAGTTAGTTTTCAAACTTCATGGTCAACCAAACATATTTGTATTCTGCTTGCTGACTGCCCGGAAACAGTCAAGTAACTGAAGTAGTAAGCTAGTTGCTGCAAATGGACAACGTTTGTTTTGTTACAGCCTTTTAAAATGTCTTTTCTTTATTGTTTCTTTCAGGGTTCTGAATCTAAGAGGGAACAATTTCGAAGGTATCTCGAAAAAGCGGGTGTTCTTGACACTCTCACCAATGGTAGGTCTTTCAGAAATTCAAGGACATTACTGCCACAATGCATAGACTATGTATGCATATAGCCATTGTCTGTGTGAGAAACTTTGTTTTTGTTTTACTTTTTCTTTTAACTGTAAACACTTGCAAAGGCTGTGTAAACGTAGTATCTTTGAGTTCCATAACCACAGTCCTGCTGTTTGCAGTGTTGGTGGCCCTATACGAAGAGACAGAGAAACCTAATAATGCTTTGGAGTAT
The DNA here is from genome assembly GCF_021184085.1 of Oncorhynchus gorbuscha. NCBI lineage: Eukaryota > Metazoa > Chordata > Actinopteri > Salmoniformes > Salmonidae > Oncorhynchus > Oncorhynchus gorbuscha. The sequence goes on along the minus strand of NC_060181.1, from coordinate 24,407,379 downwards.
CCTTTTGTCTTGGTTTGGTAATACTCCAAATTGATATAACAGAAGCTTCTTAAACTAACTGATCTTATTGATGGTTCCTGTCATTTTTATTTCATTTGTGATGAGAGATGCATGTATGTAGAACAAACATGCATCTCTGACAAAGGCTCTATTTGTGGTATTTCTATCTGCACAGGTCAAGAATGTTTTCGTACTGAACATGGCCCATGTAGGCCTAGTCATTGGGTGGGGAAATTACCTTGACCAAAGTCTGACTACAGCCCCCCCGCAACTCGGTCAAGGGTAGAGTTTGTCTACATCACAAAATCCGCATCTACAATTGTGGTTGTGCATGCGATGTCTTTAAAATCTCCATCCCTAACTATAACGTTTTCTGACAAGATATAATTGCCAAAGGGGGTGTAGTTAGCCTGCAGAGTTCTGTCATACTATCCAGGTCTGTGCCCAAACAATTTGAGCTTCTACTTTAAAAAATACACCTTTCCAGAAACAATTCTCTCACCGTTGCCACTTGTTATAGACCCCTTCAGCCCCCAGCTGTGCCCTGGACACCATATGTGAATTGATCGGGCCCCCATCTATCTTCAGAGTTCGTACGGTTAGGCGACCTACACTGGGACATGCTTAACACCCCGGCCGTCCTACAATCTAAACTAGATGCCCTCAATCTCACACACATTATCATGGAACCTACCAGCTACAACCCTCAATTCGTAACCATGGGCACCCTTTTAGATATCATCCTGACCAACTTGCCCTCTAAATACACCTCTGCTGTCTTCAACCAAGATCTCAGCGATCACTGCTTCATTGCCTGTGTGTGTAATGACCAGCGGTCAAACGACCACCCCTCATCACTGTCAAACGCTCCCTAAAACACTTCAGCGAGCAGGCCTTTCTAATCAACCTGGCCAGGGTATCCTGGAAGGATATTGACCTCATTCCGTCATTAGAGGATGCCTGGGTTCTCTTCAAAAGTGCTCTCCTCACCATCTTAAATAAGCATGCCACATTCCAAAAAAATTAGAACTAAGAACATATACAGCCCTTGGTTCACTCCAGACTTGACTGCCCTTAACCAGCACAAAAACATCCTGTGGCATTCTGCATTAGCATTGAATACCCCCCACAATATGCAACATTTTGGAAGTCAGGAACCAATATACAGTTAAGAAAGCTAAGGCTAGCTTTTTCAAACAGAAATTTGCTTCCAGTAGATCTGACTAAAAAACGTTTTTGGACAATATAAAGTCCATGGAGAATAAGAGCACCTTCTCTTAGCTGCCCACTGTACTGAGGATAGGAAACACTGTCACTACTAAAGGTCGACCGATTAATCGGAATAGCTGATTTAATTAGGGCTGATTTTTGAAGTTTTCATAACAATCGGAAATGGGTATTTTTGGACACCGATTTCGCCGATATAAAATAAAAAAAATTATACACCTTTTATATATCCTTTATTTAACTAGGCAAGTCAGTTAAGAACACATTCTTATTTTCAATGACTGCCTAGGAACGGTGGGTTAACTGCCTTGTTCAGGGGCAGAATGACATATTTTTACCTTGTCAGCTCGGGGATTCAATCTTGCAACCTTACAGTTAACTAGTCCAACGTTCTGATTACATTGCGCTCCACGAGGAGACTGCCTATTATGCGAATGCAGTAAGAAGCCAAGGTAAGTTGCTAGCTAGCATTAAACTTATCTTATAAAAATCAAATCAATCATAATCACTAGTTAACTACACATGGTGGTTGATATTACTAGTTTATCTAGCGTGTCCTGCATTGCATATAATCTATGCGGAGCGTATTCCTGAAAAAGGACTGTCTTGCTCCAATGTGTACCTAACCATAAACATCAATGTCTTTCTTAAAATCAATACACAAGTATATCTTTTTAAACCTGCATATTTAGTTAATATTGCCAGCTAACCTGGCTCATTGTGAACTCTGTGAAGACTCTCTTCCTAACAAAGACAGCCAACTTCGCCAAATGGGGGATGATTTAACAAAGGCGCATTTGAGAAAAAAGCACAATTGTTGCACGACTGTACCTAACCATAAACCTCAATTCCTTTCTTAAAATCAATACACAGATGTATGTATTTTTAAACCTGCATATTTTGCTAAAAGAAATCCAGGTTAGCAGACTATTATCCAGGTGAAAATGTGTCACTTCTCTTGCATTCATTTTACGCAGAATCAGAGTATATGCAACAGTTTGGGCCGCCTAATTTACCAGAATTTTACATAACTTAACATTGAAGGTTGTGCAATGTAACAGGAATATTTAGACTTAAACGTCTAGTTTGAGATATTCTCCGGAATCGACCATATTAATGACCTAAGGCTCGTACTTCTGTGTGTTATTAAGTCTGATTTGATAGAGCAGTCTGACTGAGCGGTGGCAGTCAGCGGTAGGCTCGTAAGCATTCATTCAAACAGCACTTTTGTGCGTTTTGCCAGCAGCTCTGCTTCAAGCATTGTGCTGTTTATGACTTCAAGCCTATCAACTCCCGAGATTAGGCTGGTGTAACCGATGTGAAATAGCTAGCTAGTTAGCGGGGTGCACGCTAATAGCGTTTCAAACATCACTCTCTCTGAGACTCTGCATGAGTAACGATGCTTCCAGGATGGCTGACTGTGTTCCTGGTTCAAACCCAGGTAGGGGCGAGGAGTGGGACTGAAGCTATACTGTTACACTGGCAATACTAAAGCGCCTATAAGCACATCCAATAGTCAAAGGTATATGAAATACAAATGGTATAGAGAGAAATAGTCCTATAATAACTTCAACCTAAAACTTCTTACCTGGGAATATTGAAGACTCGTGTTAAAAGGAACCACCAGCTTTCATATGATCTCATGTTCTGAGCAAGGAACTTAAACGTTAGCTTTTTTACATGGCACATATTGGACTTTTACTTTCTTCAACACTTTGTTTTTGCATTATTTAAACCAAATTGAACATGTTTCATTATTTATGAGGCTAAATTGATTTTATTGATGTATAATATTAAATTAAAATAAGTTTTCATTCAGTATTGTTGTAATTGTCATTATTACAAATAAATAAAAATTGTCCGATTAATCGGTATCGGTTTTTTTTGGGGGTCCTCCAATAATCGGTATCGATCGGCGTTGAAAAATCATATTCGGTCGACCTCTAGTCACTACTGATAAATCCCGATAATCCATCATTTCAATGAGCATTTTTCTACGGTTGGCCATACTTTCCACTTGGCTACCCCTACCCTGGCCAACATCTCAGCACCCCCTGCAGCAGCTTTCCCAAGCCCCCCCTGCTTCTCCTTCACCAAAATCCAGACAGCTGATGTTCTGAAAGTGGAAAAATCTGGATCCCTACAAATCAGCTGGACAAGACAATCTGGGCCCTTTCTAAAATGATCCACCGGTCATCCCCCTCTTCAAAGGGGGAGACACACTAGACGCAAACTGTTAGACCTATATCCATCCTGCCCTTCTAAAATCTTTTCCATTTTGAATCCCACCGTACCTTCTCCAAGATGCAATTTGGTTTCCGAGCTAGTCATGGGTGCACCTCAGCCACTCTCAAGGTCCTAAACGATATCATAACCGCTATCAATAAAATACAGTATGGTGCAGCCGTCTTCATCAACCTGGCCAAGACTTTCGACTCTGTCAATCACTGCATTCTTATCGGCAGACTCCATAACCTTGGCTTCTCAAATCACTTCCTTGCCAATTTCACAAACTACAGAGTTCATTGTGTCAAATTGGAGGGCCTGTTGTCCGGACCTCTGGCAGTCTCTATGGGGGTGCCACAGGGTTAAATTCTTGGGCCGACTCTTTTCTCTGTATATATCAATTATGTTGCTCTTGCAGCGAGTGATTCTCTGCTCCAACTCTACGCAGACGACACCATTATGTATACATCTGGCCCTTCTTTGGACACTGTTCTAACAAACCTCCAAATGAGCTTCAACGCCATAACACTCCTTCCGTGGCCTCGAATTGCTTTTAAATGCTGGTAAAACTAAGTGCATGCTCTTCAACCGATTGCTGCCCGCACCCTCCCGCCTAACTAGCATCACTACCCTGGACAATTCTGACTTTGAATACGTGGACAACTACAAATACCTGGGTGTCTGGTTAGACTAAACTCTCCTTTCAGACTCACATTAAACATCTCCAATCCAAAATGAAATCTAGAATCGGCTTCCTATTTCGCAACAAAGCCTCCTTCACTCATGCTGCCAAACACCCTCGTAAAACGGACTATCCTACTGATCCTTGACTTCGGCGATGTGATTTACAAAATAGGCTCCAACACTCAGCAAATTGGATGCAGTCTGTCACCGTGCCATCCGTTCTGTCACCAAAGCCCCATATACTACCTACCACTGCGACCTATATACTCTCGTTGGCTGGCCCTCACTACATATTTTATTTTATTTTTATTTCACCTTTATTTAACCAGGTAGGCAAGTTGAGAACAAGTTCTCATTTACAATTGCGACCTGGCCAAGATAAAGCAAAGCAGTTCGACAGATACAACGACACAGAGTTACACATGGAGTAAAACAAACACAGTCAATAATACAGTATAAACAAGTCTATATACAATGTGAGCAAATGAGGTGAGAAGGGAGGTAAAGGCAAAAAAGGCCATGGTGGCAAAGTAAATACAATATAGCAAGTAAAACACTGGAATGGTAGTTTTGCAATGGAAGAATGTGCAAAGTAGAAATAAAAATAATGGGGTGCAAAGGAGCAAAATAAATTAATTAATTAAATAGTTGGAAAAGAGGTAGTTGTTTGGGCTAAATTATAGGTGGGCTATGTACAGGTGCAGTAATCTGTGAGTTGCTCTGACAGTTTGTGCTTAAAGCTAGTGAGGGAGATGAGTGTTTCAGAGATTTTTGCAGTTCGTTCCAGTCACTGGCAGCAGAGAACTGGAAGGAGAGGCGGCCAAAGAAAGAATTGGTTTTGGGGGTTTTGGGGGTGACCATATACCTGCTGGAGCGTGTGCTACAGGTGGGAGATGCTATGGTGACCAGCGAGCTGAGATAAGGGGGGACTTTACCTAGCAGGGTCTTGTAGATGACATGGAGCCAGTGGGTTTGGCGACGAGTATGAAGCGAGGGCCAGCCAACGAGAGCGTACAGGTCGCAATGGTGGGTAGTATATGGGGCTTTGGTGACAAAACGGATTGCACTGTGATAGACTGCATCCAATTTGTTGAGTATGGTATTGGAGGCTATTTTGTAAATGACATCGCCAAAGTTGAGGATTGGTAGGATGGTCAGTTTTACAAGGGTATGTTTGGCAGCATGAGTGAAGGATGCTTTGTTGCGAAATAGGAAGCCAATTCTAGATTTAACTTTGGATTGGAGATGTTTGATATGGGTCTGGAAGGAGAGTTTACAGTCTAACCAGACACCTAAGTATTTGTAGTTGTCCACGTATTCTAAGTCCGAGCCGTCCAGAGTAGTGATGTTGGACAGGCGGGTAGGTGCAGGTAGCGATCGGTTGAAGAGCATGGATTTAGTTTTACTTGTATTTAAGAGCAATTGGAGGCCACGGAAGGAGAGTTGTATGGCATTGAAGCTTGCCTGGAGGGTTGTTAACACAGTGTCCAAAGAAGGGCCGGAAGTATACAGAATGGTGTCGTCTGCGTAGAGGTGGATCAGGGACTCACCAGCAGCAAGAGCGACCTCATTGATGTATACAGAGAAGAGAGTCGGTCCAAGAATTGAACCCTGTGGCACCCCCATAGAGACTGCCAGAGGTCCGGACAGCAGACCCTCCGATTTGACACACTGAACTCTATCAGAGAAGTAGTTGGTGAACCAGGCGAGGCAATCATTTGAGAAACCAAGGCTGTCGAGTCTGCCGATGAGGATGTGGTGGTTGACAGAATCGAAAGCCTTGGCCAGATCAATGAATACGGCTGCACAGTAATGTTTCTTATCGATGGCGGTTAAGATATCGTTTAGGACCTTGAGCGTGGCTGAGGTGCACCCATGACCAGCTCTGAAACCAGATTGCATAGCAGAGAAGGTATGGTTAGATTCGAAATGGTCGGTAATCTGTTTGATGACATGGCTTTCGAAGACCTTAGAAAGGCATGGTAGGATAGATATAGGTCTGTAGCAATTTGGGTCAAGAGTGTCCCCCCCTTTGAAGAGGGGGATGACCGCAGCTGCTTTCCAATCTTTGGGAATCTCAGACAACACGAAAGAGAGGTTGAACAGGCTAGTAATAGGGGTGGCAACAATTTCGGCAGATCATTTTAGAAAGAAAGGGTCCAGATAGTCTAGCCCGGCTGATTTGTAGGGGTCCAGATTTTTCAGCTCTTTCAGAACATCAGCAGAACGGATTTGGGAGAAGGAAAAATGGGGAAGGCTTGGGCGAGTTGCTGTTGGGGGTGCAGTGCTGTTGACCGGGGTAGGAGTAGCCAGGTGGAAAGCATTGCCAGCCGTAGAAAAATGCTTATTGAAATTCTCAATTATGGTGGATTTATCAGTGGTGACAGTGTTTCCTATCTTCAGTGCAGTGGGCAGCTGGGAGGAGGTGTTCTTATTCTCCATGGACTTTACAGTGTCCCAGAACTTTTTTGAGTTAGTGTTGCAGGAAGCAAATTTCTGCTTGAAAAAGCTAGCCTTGGCTTTTCTAACTGCCTGTGTATAACGGTTTCTAGCTTCCCTGAACAGCTGCATATCACGGGGGCTGTTCGATGCTAATGCAGAAAGCCATAGGATGTTTTTGTGTTGGTTAAGGGCAGTCAGATCTGGGGAGAACCAAGGGCTATATCTGTTCCTGGTTCTAAATTTCTTGAATGGGGCATGTTTATTTAAGATGGTTAGGAAGGCATTTAAAAAAAATATCCAGGCATCCTCTACTGACGGGATGAGATCAATATCCTTCCAGGATACCCCGGCCAGGTCCATTAGAAAGGCCTGCTCGCTGAAGTGTTTCAGGGAGCGTTTTACAGTGATGAGTGGAGGTCGTTTGAGTGGTCGTTTTAGTGGTCTTCCTAAGCCAGGATTCAGACACAGCTAGAACATCCGGGTTGGCAGAGTGTGCTAAAGCAGTGAATAGAACAAACTTAGGGAGGAGGCTTCTAATGTTAACATGCATGAAACCAAGGCTATTACGGTTACAGAAGTCATCAAAAGAGTGCCTGGGGAATAGGAGTGGAGCTAGGCATTGCAGGGCCTGGATTCACCTCTACATCGCCAGAGGAACATAGGAGGAGAAGAATAAGGGTACGGCTAAAAGCAATAAGTATTGGTAGTCTATAACGTCTGGAACAGAGAGTAAAAGGAGGTTTCGGGAGGCGATAAAATAGCATCAAGGTATAATGTACAGACAAAGGTATGGTAGGATGTGAATACAGTGGAGGTAAACTTAGGTATTGAGTGATGAAGAGAGAGATATTGTCTCTAGAAACATCATTGAAACCAGGAGATGTCATTGCATGTGTGGGTGGTGGAACTAATAAATTGGATAATGTATAGTGAGCAGGACTAGAGGCTCTACAGTGAAATAAGCCAATAAACACTAACCAGAATAGCAATGGACAAGACATATTGACATTAAGGAGAGGCATCCTTAGTCGAGTGATCAAGAGTCCAGAGAGTGGAGTGGTTGGTTTCGGGGTCAAGGCGATTTAGACAGCTAGCCAGGACATCCGTAGCAAGCTAGCATAGGAAGGGGGTCTGTTAGCCACCTCTTGCGTTCCGTCAGTAGATTAGTGGGGTTCCGTGTGGTAGAGGGAATTAGTCCAAATCACACAACAAAAATAAAATAAAAACAATAGATATAGTTATAGAGGCCCAAGAATAAACATAATAATAATAATAAAAATAAATAAATTGTCCGATTGTCTATTCTGAGAGCAGCTGGTAAGACAGCTAACGGTTAGCAGGCCGCAGATGGGCGTTCAGGTAACGTTGAGACGGAGGAGCCAGCCGGATCTCCTTCGGGTAGACAACGTCGGCAGTCCAGTTGTGAAGGCCCGGTGGGGCTCCGTGTAGGCAGTAAAACGGGTCCGGATAGGTGACTGCAGCCCAGGAGTGATTTACGGAGCTGGCTAGCTCCGGAGTAATTGATGTTTGCTCCGGAATCGACGAGAGCAGATAGACACACGGATAGCAGCTGGCTAGCTGTGAGATCCGGGAATGAATGTCCAGAGAGCAGTTGAAATCCAAGGACATGGGGAGAGAAATTGGTCCGGTATGTTCCGTTCCGAGCCGCGCTGCGCCGTACAAAACTGGCGATAGATTTTCAAGCTAAAGGATAGCTGATGACCACAAACCGTGGTTAGCTGAATACTAACGATTTGCCAGTAAAGAAGCTAACTAGCTTCTGAGCTAGCTTCTAGCTAGCTCCTGGCTAGCTCCTGGCTAGCTTCTGGCTAGCTTCTTGGAGGATTGCAGATTTGAGGTAAATAATACTTATTTATAAATATAAATTGGTGAGGCGGGTTGCAGGAGAGTTTTGAAGATGAGTTGATGGAAAATAAAAAAATGTATGTGAAAAAAAGTTGTTATACACACACACACACACACACACACACACACACACACACACACACACACACACACACACACACACACACACACACAGCAACTAGGGGGGTAAAGCTCTGCCTTATCTCAGCTCACTGGTCACCATAACACCCACCCATAGCACGTGCTCCAGCGGTTATATTTCACTGGTCACCCCCCACCTTTCCTTCCAGTTCTCTGCTGTCAATGACTGGAATGAATTGCAAAAGTCACTGAAGCTGGAGTCTAACTTTAAGCATCAGCTGTCAGAGCAGCATACAGATAATAATATAATATAATAATAATAATATATGCAGATCACTGTACCTGTACACAGCCAATCTCTAAATAGCACACCCAACTACCTCATCCCCATGTTATTACTTACCCTCTTGCTCTTTTGCACCCAAGTATCTCTACTTGCACATCATCTGCACAGCTATCACTCCAGTGTTAATGCTAAATTGTAATTGTCGCCTCTATGGCCTATTTATTGCCTACCTCCCCACTCTTCTACATTTGCACACACTGTACATATATTTTTCTATTGTGTTATTGACTGTACTTTTAACTCTTTTGTTTTTGTTGCTTTATCTTGGCCAGGTCACAGTTGTAAATGAGAACTTGTTCTCAACTGACCTACCTGGTTAAAAAAAGGTTAAATAAAAAAATAAGAGTTTAGAATGTGCCAGTGGCTGGTCTAGTGGTAGAGCTGCTACCCCTAGACCACACATTGCCTCTGGAAGAGAACTCTGTCACATTCCATTCTATGCTCCATTCTATGCACCATCAGCTCTATCTCATCTCAATAACTTATTCACTGTATCTAACAACAAGGGAGTTAGAATAGCCTTCACCTAAACACAGCTTTCTAAAGCATCACCTTGGTGTGGAGACAGCAGATGCCGAGACCATCCGTTTGGGGGTGTCTGAGCTACATCAGAAGTGTGATCTGCTCATGGAGGAAAACAAAGAACTCAGAAACAGGGTAAGCAGCATTGCTGGATAATTAAATATTTTTCCTGAATTGCAAAGGGTGGTTTCAGGACACTGATTTAGCCTAGGCTTGGACTAGAAAGCATTTTCAATCGAGTTTTATTTTTAAATGTTTTTGTCCCTGCCTTTAAGTCCAGTCCTACGCTTAATCTTTGTCTGGGAAGCCATCCCAAATGCCCGAAAATGTAAAATATTGGTACCTTGCAAATAGCTGAATTTGCTCTACCTTGTTTTATAGCTTCTGCAGTATGAACCAACACCTGAGGATGGAGCAGCGGAGTAATGTAGTTGGTTGAATGATTATTTTCACTGTTTGGAAGGGGCGCTTAATGTAAAGCCATCATTTCTTTATAGTGTGTGTGATATATATATATATAACACTTCATTATTAAGGCAATGTAATTTTGTTTAAGTAGTAAATGTGGCTTCTTTGTACAGGCACCTCCTTTGTTACCATTATCTCCAATTTCAGTCAATAAATACTCTTGCAGGAAATATTTCTCATGGAATTTATTTTAGTTGATTTACATTTTACAGTATCTATACTGAACAAAAATATAAATGTAATGATTTTACTTACATTTCATATAAGGAAATCTGTCAATTGAAATTCATTAGGCCCTAATCTATGGATTTCACTTGACTCTGAAGCTCTAATCAGAATTAGTTTTTCCCCACGGAAAGGCTTTGTTACAGACAGACATACTCCTCAGCACCCCTCTCAGACGATCCCGCAGGTGACTTAAGCCGGATTCAGAGGTCCTGGGCTGGCGTAGTTACATGTGGTCTGCGGTTGTGAGGCCGTTTGGACGTACTGACAAATTCTCTAAAATGACAGAGGCAGCTTATGGTAGAGAAATGAACATTAAATTCACTGGCAACAGCTCTAGTGGACATTCCTGCAGTCAGCATGTCAATTGCACTTGAGACATCTGTGGCATTTGTCCCCAGCACAAGGTGCACTGGTGTAATAACCATGCTCACTAACAGGGATGTAAACCAACTTATGTTCAACATTTGAGCGAAATAAGCTTTTTGTGAGTTTGGCAAATTTCAGGGATAAAAAAAAAAAATCAGCTCATGAAACACGGGACCAACACTACATGCTGCGTTTAAAAAATATATTTTTGTTCAGTTTAGATGGAACTCCCAACAACTGATACTTGCCCCTTATTTCAATGCCCCTAAAATAGTAGACATTACTGCTTCTAACCTGTGGTAGGGTTTAAAATGTGTTTAAGTCAATGTTCTTGCCTGTCTCTGTTTGGATTGATATTTTAACCCATACCGTAGGGAAATTATTAGATTCATTTAAGAAATTCAAGAATATTTGTACTTTATTTTAGAGGAAGTTATACAATTGTGAAAACGAATCAATGTTCAGTAAAAATACATTAAAAAAATATATAATCCCCTACCACAGCACCATAAATATAATTTACATTGTCAAATGATCAGTGGGCTTTGGGCCACAATATCAATGCTATTTGAGGACATCTGCAGTAATCCGACTTGGGGGGGGGGGGGGGGGAAACTAGTTGAGTAATATGCAACTAGTTTATTATTCTTTAGCCAAATTCCTTGTAGTAGTGTGTTTTCAATTACAGTTAAACTCTAACTGTATTTTATTATAGTGAATAGTATTGAATACATTTGACCAGTACATCATGAGCAAAGAAACGATTAATTGAACTGATACTAAAATGGATCGTAATGTCGCTGACAAAATATCCTGATTAGTTTGATAGCTAGTGAACTCCAGCTACCAATTTCAACTGGGGAAAGTCAAATTCTGAACTGAATTTTAAAAAGTGCAATACCACAGACTAAATACTCTTTGTTCATTACTACAAAATGCACCTCTTTTTATGGTACAGTATATTTAACAAAAAAGCAATGCTGTAAACATGGCACTGGCGGGGCTATACTTTTTCGTTCAAACAGTTTTATCCTGCTTCAAGGTGTAGTTCACTATTTTACAACTTGATGTTAGTTCTTCACCGTGAAAGTAGTGGATCAAGAGAAACTGTAAATCTTTAAACAGCCATTACCAACCTCAATTAATTTTAGCCATCAAAAGCTAATAATCAATGGAAGTGATGGGGGAATGTGAGCATAGCCTAACACTAACAGTTTCTTGTGAAATGAGTTTAATAGCCTAACTCTTAGATCTGCAGGTCGCCTGGTGCTCGTCTGCTTGTGGCGTTACTTGCCAATGACATATGGCGGTTGGGAGAGCAGACAGGAGGACTGTTGCCATCATGGCTGTGCCGGGACGCAGACCTCAGCTCTCCTATTGAGTCTGGGCTATGAGGTCTGCTCATTCTCTTGAGGTCCGGCTTAGAGAAGGCCCTGGCTCGGCTGGCAGCTAAGCTGCAGCGTGGTTTCATTCTTATTGTCCCAGGGTAGGAGTCCCCACTATTTGAGCCATTCCCTTCCACCACTGTGGAACAGTTCCATGGGGCACTGACCCGTCGTGGTTTCCTCACAATGACCGACAGGGTCGGACATGAGAAGGCATCTACCCCGGGGTACTCGGAGCCCTGTGAATTGAAGCCCACATGGTGGGGGAGATGGGCGAGAGGATCTACGTGGCGGGCGAGAGGATCTACGTGGCGGGCGAGAGGATCCATGACAAGGTCCTCTGGCTGATCCACATAGGGAGACCGAGTCATCTCACTGCTGGTGTTTGAGTTGCTGTTGTGCTCAGTAGGACTTGGCAACACTCCCTCCTTACTGTCTGTATTGTGGCTGTCAGTACCTGGTTTGACTCCAGGGTCCCCCTGAATGGGAACAAAGGCAGAAGAGGCATTGAGGGGATATGTGGATCCATTACCCTGCTTCTCCAGCAGGAATGTGTACCCACTCTGTGCTGTGTGGATAGTAGGCTTGGGGCCCACAGAGGTGGCCCCCATGTTAACCTGTTGCACAACAGAGTTTCTTTTGGACTTGCTAACATGGTAGTCATCCATGTCATCCTTGAGATGTGTTTGATAGGCCAGGATGCCCTTCTTGAGCTTCTTGTAGCTCAGGTGCATGATCTCCAAGAGGCTGAGGAAGAGGGACACTGCGGCGATGCCCTGCATGAACATCATGAATATGTTTTTTTCCGTGGGCCTGGAGACAAAGCAGTCCACCACATTTGGGCAGGGCTCCCTCTTGCACTTAAATAGAGGGTCCAGGTGGTGGCCATAAAGGAGGTACTGGCACAGCATGAAGCCCACCTCCACCACAGACCGAGTGATGATGTGGGCCACGTAGGTCTGTAGCAGGGACCCCCTCAGTGGGGCCTTGTTGAGCTTCCCCAGATCCAGTTGTCTCATCTCCCTCTCGATAAGTCTCCGCACCTCAATCAGCTCCACTTCCACCGCCTCCAGCTCCCGACGCAGAGCCGCCTTCTTAGTGTGACGCGTCTTCTCCAGAGCTCGCAGCTGGTAGATGGCGTGGCCCATGTAAACCAGAGAGGGCGAGGAGACGAAGATGACCTGGAGAACCCAGTAGCGGATGAGAGAGATGGGGAAGGCTCGGTCGTAGCACACATTGCGGCACCCTGGCTGTTCTGTGTTGCAGATGAAGTCGGCCTGCTCATCGTTCCACACACCTTCTGCAGCAACGCCAAGTGCTAGCATCCGGAAGATGAAGAGGATGGTCAGCCAGGTCTTTCCCACCATGGTAGAGTGGATATGCACTTCCTCCAAGATCCCACCGAGGAAGTTCCAATCTCCCATCTTCACAGGGGTTTTGCTTATTGACGGAAAAGGTCTTTGTTACTTAAAAAGTAGAGACAATATGGAAATGGAATGTCAAAGTTAAGTGTATGGTGAGGTCAATAATAATACATAGCACAATGTTCAAAGAATTCCTGGCTTCATTTGATTATGAATTAGTATTGATGATAATGACTCATTACAATGATTGGTAATTGGATAAAAAATATAGAATATGAATAATTAGCCTGCCATTGATTCAGGTGTATTGGACAAAAAAATTAATTGGGACATGTGTAATGGATATAGGAGACGAAAGCAGCGGGAAGTAGTTTGGGGTGCCTGCGCTGAAGACTTTTATATCGGTCCACTAATATAAGACTAGTAAAGGCCTAGTGCATTACCTTTATTTTTTTACAACTAAATGCATTTGGGTGTTTAACAGCATTTGTAAGTCTGATAATTATCTGTACAAAATAATTTATCTGATAATACTTGTGGAATATGAAAGTACTTAAGATGTTTTCCAGTTTCTTGAATTACTTTGTAAATGCAAATGATTTCTATGTGGAAACTGAAATGGTCTATTCATTCCTTTTCCATTTTAGTAGCTGCTCTTATCCAGAGCAATTTACAGTAGTATGTTCATGCTGGTCGCCCATGGGAATCGAACCCACAACCCTAGCATTGCAAGTTCTCTGCTCTACCAACTGAGCCACATCGCATCAAAAACAACTTGTTTTTCTTCATGCTCAGTCTAAAGGTACAAACCTAGATGAACAGCCTTTTTATATGAATTTGTTTGTAAGGATGGTAAATTAATTCTGCTCAAAAAGTAGTTGTTTTCCATGTTATTTGATCAAGAAAAATATTTAATTTGACGAATGTTGTCTGTCCATAATTTTGCACCTTTTGATGTAAATGTTTGAGGACAGGGTTTTATTGTTTCTGGATTGCATTAGAATGACAATCGCAGAGAATGGGACAGGGCAAAAATGATTAGAATATGGCAAATATCAGTACATTTTTGCATTCTATCCATGCTTGCTTTCCAGTGCCAGCTGAGACATGAAATAGATAGGCTGTCGACAATTTATTTATGCGCAATTTGTCTAATTGGCTGATGGAAACACTTCAATGGAAACACTATGACGTCATTACGTCCAGCTGTTTTCGTCAACACAATAGTTAAATGGCAACACCCTAGCAGGCAATTGCCGCATCGATTTTCTATGCGAACTTAAATGTCGAAAATCGCTGGACAAGTTAATGGAAACATGATCATTTGTCCTAATTATAATGATAATATAATAATTAGTTAACACAATATCAAATAAAATGATCATCAATAACATTAAGCTGTTATATCATTCATATTTAGCATATTTGCAGACCAGTTAATTGCATAATTTACAAGTTACGGAGAAAAAAAATCAATGAGAATGACAATCATCAAAATGTAGTTCTCTTTGAGAGTTTAAGTCAGAAGGCCTCTGCTGGGAAAATAATGTATTCATATGTTAAAACTCAATCTAAAATAACACAAACGTACCTTTCATTTGGGAAATAAGATGTACATAAACAAACGTTTTACCAAAATATTCGTAGGTTCGATGCAGTCCCGTGCTCATTGTCAATATCTTTATTTATCAGAAAAAAATGCATATGCCCTCATTAACGATGGGCTACAATCCCGACCCTGATGAAATGAAAACAAAATAAAAACCAGCCTGTGGCTTTAGTTGGTAAGAACTATATAGGCTGCCAAGATAAATCAATTGTACTATTTGTCGTTTACCTTGCAGCTGTATGCATAGACTGCGGGTGGTGGGGGGCCCTGTGCGTCATCGGGCGATGGGGGGACCGTCAAAATATTCAATAGTTTTTCTATTTGAGGCTGCTCCTAGAGGACCTACAACCATGGTGACCTTCGGTGGCGCTCTGCCCGGTGATGCCTGTGGAATATGTTTTGTGTATGGTACACCGACACTGAGCCAGAGCATCGCCCCCAGTAGCTCTGACTGCATGTCGGAGGGGTTCCTGTAGTTACATAAAACATCTACAAAGTCAAATATACTGTGTCTGAATTGGATTAACTAGCCTGCCGGTGGTTACTAAAAGTGATGCCTACTTTGGGAACAAGTAGAAAACAATTAGAAACAACCCCATCCTCAATTCAAAGTGTTTTGAATATCTCCTCTCGAATGTGTACTCTTCTTAATTAATGTATTTCAATTCTAGTAGTTGGTCAGGATTATGTTGCAGAATTAATCAATTTGGAGAATGATAGTTCAGTCAAACTCATCTCAACAAACTACTGTGTTGGTACAATTTTTTACACATTCTACAATTGTTATGTTTCATAGTGAGACAGACTGAACAGGAAAGCTCATTTTCTTTCATTCATCCATGGGGTAGCTGTATTGCACAATACCTGTCAACCATTTTCTCAGTTTGTTGCCCAAGGCAATGATAGCCACACACCATCAATCAATGAGCTTCAGAATGAACCGCTGAAACCTACAACCATACAGTAAAGCATATTCAATTTTTTTTGTACATTTCCCAAACACAATTTAACACAATTGTCACGAACCGGCTCAAAGCCGGTAACAAAGGGAGACAACGTGGAGATAAGGAGTAGCAAAATATATATTTATTAACCAAAGCAACTAAGTGTAATATACAATGGTGTGTGTGTAATCAGTAGTGTAACTGAGTGTTTTGCATGCATGAATGTGATAATGCAGGGTGATGAAAGGTGCCAAAACAAAACAAACAAAAGGTCACCAAGAACCACAACACAATCTACAAAAGGTGTCTGCATGGAGAGAGTCTCTTCCATGAATGTGGAAGAGGTCTATTTATCCTGGGAGACACCTGGCCCAGGTGTTTCCGATGTAGCTGACGACCCTCTCAACGCCCACCGGCATCCTAATAAGGAAACAAGAACAAAGACAGAATACGGCAGACAGTGGGAGGGTCGTCACATTCCCCCCCATAAAACCGGGGACCAACAAGGACCCCGGAACAACATACCAGCCTCTGCGTCCCAAAGTGACACAGGCCTCTGCGTCCCAAAGTGACACAGGCCTCTGCGTCCCAAAGTGACACAGGCCTCTGCGTCCCAAAGTGACACAGGCCTCTGCGTCCCAAAGTGACACAGGCCTCTGCGTCCCAAAGTGACACAGGCCTCTGCGTCCCAAAGTGACACAGGCCTCTGCGTCCCAAAGTGACACAGGCCTCTGCGTCCCAAAGTGACACAGGCCTCTGCGTCCCAAAGTGACACAGGCCTCTGCGTCCCAAAGTGACACAGGCCTCTGCGTCCCAAAGTGACACAGGCCTCTGCGTCCCAAAGTGACACAGGCCTCTGCGTCCCAAAGTGACACAGGCCTCTGCGTCCCAAAGTGACACAGGCCTCTGCGTCCCAAAGTGACACAGGCCTCTGCGTCCCAAAGTGACACAGGCCTCTGCGTCCCAAAGTGACACAGGCCTCTGCGTCCCAAAGTGACACAGGCCTCTGCGTCCCAAAGTGACACAGGCCTCTGCGTCCCAAAGTGACACAGGCCTCTGCGTCCCAAAGTGACACAGGCCTCTGCGTCCCAAAGTGACACAGGCCTCTGCGTCCCAAAGTGACACAGGCCTCTGCGTCCCAAAGTGACACAGGCCTCTGCGTCCCAAAGTGACACAGGCCTCTGCGTCCCAAAGTGACACAGGCCTCTGCGTCCCAAAGTGACACAGGCCTCTGCGTCCCAAAGTGACACAGGCCTCTGCGTCCCAAAGTGACACAGGCCTCTGCGTCCCAAAGTGACACAGGCCTCTGCGTCCCAAAGTGACACAGGCCTCTGCGTCCCAAAGTGACACAGGCCTCTGCGTCCCAAAGTGACACAGGCCTCTGCGTCCCAAAGTGACACAGGCCTCTGCGTCCCAAAGTGACACAGGCCTCTGCGTCCCCCAAAGTGACACAGGCCTCTGCGTCCCAAAGTGACACAGGCCTCTGCGTCCCAAAGTGACACAGGCCTCTGCGTCCCAAAGTGACACAGGCCTCTGCGTCCCAAAGTGACACAGGCCTCTGCGTCCCAAAGTGACACAGGCCTCTGCGTCCCAAAGTGACACAGGCCTCTGCGTCCCAAAGTGACACAGGCCTCTGCGTCCCAAAGTGACACAGGCCTCCTCCCAAAGTGACACAGGCCTCTGCGTCCCAAAGTGACACAGGCCTCTGCGTCCCAAAGTGACACAGGCCTCTGCGTCCCAAAGTGACACAGGCCTCTGCGTCCCAAAGTGACACAGGCCTCTGCGTCCCAAAGTGACACAGGCCTCTGCGTCCCAAAGTGACACAGGCCTCTGCGTCCCAAAGTGACACAGGCCCCAAAGTGACACAGGCCGTGCGTCCCAAAGTGACACAGGCCTCTGCGTCCCAAAGTGACACAGGCCTCTGCGTCCCAAAGTGACACAGGCCTCTGCGCCTCTCCCAAAGTGACACAGGCCTCTGCGTCCCAAAGTGACACAGGCCTCTGCGTCCCAAAGTGACACAGGCCTCTGCGTCCCAAAGTGACACAGGCCTCTGCGTCCCAAAGTGACACAGGCCTCTGCGTCCCAAAGTGACACAGGCCTCCTCCTGCCCAGACCTCAGCAACCTTTGCGCATAGGAAGCAATATTTAAGAGGAAAAAAGAACACAAGACCAGGAGGGAACAGACAGGAAAGATAGAACATGACAACCCGAAACAATGGTCAGTCACGTAAACATTCAGGAACATGGCACAAAAGACCAACAGCTACAAACTCCAACGAAAAGAACATCAGGGTCCTTAATTTTTACAACTCCCAACGATTCATAGTCACTTCCAACGATTCATAGTCACTTCCAACGATTCATAGTCACTTCCAACGATTCATAGTCACTTCCAACGATTCATAGTCACTTCCAACGAAACAGAATTTCACTAATTTCAATCATTTAAGCTTGTAGTGTTCAGCGATCTTCTACAGCTGTTCTTAAGTACATAATTCTAACAGGTCCTCTGATGGAAAGCGAATGAACTTGTATACATGAGAGACACCATAGTCATAAGTAAATAATCTTGCTCAACTCCTCTGCTGAGCACATCAGACCACAACCAGAGAAATGACAATCACCCTGAGCACCACAGAAGAGAGATGAGATACAGAGCTTCCCCAAAACCTACAATAACTCAACCCTAGTCTTCGTGCAGATTTGCGGGGGGTATTTACGCACTGTAGCCCGCTGGCAAAGAAATAGAACTCCCCAGCATGCTGGAAAATTCCACCAAGCCACTGATGTGCCCCCGAGACAACTGCTCAGTCCACAGACACCACACAAAAATAACAAACATTTAACCATGCCCAACATGTCCAAAATTGAAACACATCGCTAAGCCTGAGGGGAAAAAGGCTATAGCTCCGGGTAGCAAGTTCCACAACCCTACCCAAATCTCCTACCGAGGTACACAGCCGATTTACTCACCTCTGACTGACTTCCCAACAGAAAGTAGAACAAGTTTCCAGGCTAGGCAAGGCCTGGAAACTAACCATTATACTCTCTCCAACGCAGCACACAAACCAAACAACAAAGGCAACCAATACTGGACCGATCACATTCAAACACAATATGCAAACCAAACACATACCTCCACGGTCTCCCAAACCAATTGTTCAAAGATCCCGGACGAGCACCCCACTTGTCACGAACCGGCTCAAAGCCCATAACGTGGAGATAAGGAGTAGCAAAATATATATTTATTAACTAAAGCAACTAAGTGTAATATACAATGGTGTGTGTGTAATCAGTAATGTAAGGGAGTGTTTTGCATGCATGAATGTGATAATGCAGGGTGATGAAAGGTGCCAAAGCAAACAAACAAACGGCCACCAAGAACCACAACACAATCTACAAAAGGTGTCTGCATGGAGAGAGTCTCTTCCAAGAATGTGGAAGAGGTCTATTTATCCTTGGAGACACCTGGCCCAGGTGTTTCCCATGTAGCTGACGACCCTCTCAACTCCGCCCACCGGCATCCTAATAAGGAAACAAGAACAAAGACAGAATACGACAGACAGTGGGAGGGTCGTCACAACAATACTGGCACATAATCATGGAGATATCAATGCTACAGGTTTCAAACCTGCCATAAAGACAGGCTGCAATTGATTGTATTTTGTTTAACACAACTGTCCACATATAATTTATCTTACCTTGTTCTGCAATGTCAAGCTGCTTGTAAACATATTTAGAAATATTTATCTATCTTCCACCTCCAATTAAAGTGATATTTCTAGTCATAGTTGATCCTCAAAACAAATGTATTCTATCCCAATCATTTATTCCACTGGCTTTTAAAGTATTTTTTTTATGTGTGTTTTTGTTCTACATTGTTATTTTTAGTATTACATTGTTATTGATTACTGCATTGTTGGGTTTAGAGCTTGCAAGAAAGGCATTTCACTGTAGTGCAGGTGACATTTACTTGAAACTAAAATTTGAATCCCACACCAATATTTTTTATTTTTTTAAAGTGCTTGGATATTGGATGAAATGTGGGGAATTATAAATGAAACATGTGATGTACACAACTTTTAGTGTATATACATATTATAAATAGCATTTAATCACAAATGTACTATAAAAGACTGATTCTAATATGTACAGTATAAAAACTAAGATAATTCTGGCTTGTCACAGCCTCTTGCTGCAACCTCACTGTCACCATTTGTTCACTTCATAATTCAAGGGATTTGGGTCTGGGGCCTATATTTTTGTCTCTTAGTTGCTCTTCACATGTACAAGTCCAAGTGAATGTGTGTCATACTATATGAGAGCATTTCTACAATGGCACACTACACTTTTGGATCAATACATTTTCTCCGTCCTGAGGATCAATAGGTTATGTCCGATTTCATACATGGATGACTCCATGAATCAAATGAATATGGTCACCCCAGCTATTGCATGTTTTTTAAATTCTATTTATAGGAAATTAATGGGTATGGCTTGTTGGCAGGTTTGATTTTGTTGACTGCCCGGTGGCCTATTAATACTGCTTGAAGCAGCCAATCCAGGCCCTTTTTGAGTTTCAATGAGGTAAGAGCACCCTATTATGCAATTTATGTGTGTGAAAAAAGGCTGCCTCAAGGCTGGCTCTCTTTGCTACTGAAATATGGTAAAGCCATATGAACATTTGAAGTTTCTGTACATGAAGTTTGTCTGGATGTCGCTGTCTGTTTTAGCTTAATCTACTATTGTTATTCTCTTACAGAGCTCGCAGCTTGTAGTCCTAAAAAACGGAAATGAGTTAGCATTTTCTACCCGTTTCATTGGCCATTCCTGTTGGGGAAATGAATGTGGTTTTGAGATAAAAGCTGAAAATAAGGTCTCTATGATTGTGTTTACAAACCTTTTCAGTGTTAATCCAAAAACCATACAGAAACATATCCCCATAGGGTTTGGCCAATGAGTCATGGAAGAGTTAGCGCCTACAAAAAACCATTAATATTGCAGCTTTGGAGTGGTCTAAAACAGAAATTGATATGCGTATAGCTCAAATGTGAGTTTCCTGTTGTGTAAATTGTAAAGAAAACAAGCCTGAAAACTAGGAATTTTCTCTCCCTGTTACCAATTGTTCAGCAATCAGAACTGTGTACTTGGACAGTATATTGAATGTATTCCACGCTTTTGATATTCATATTTCATGGTCTGATATTCTCCATAACTATGAACAATGTGCTTTATACTACTCAGAATGGCCAGTGTGGCCCCCTGGTACTCCATTTGCTACAATGTAACACCTGTGTGACATACTCTCACAAGAATTACATTCAAAATGATTCCCTTCAAATCAAGTATTTATTCAATGTTATAATTGTGTTCAACAAAACTGACCTTAAAACACAGTTAGGACACTATTTTTGTAAAGATTCAGGGTATTATTTTGGTAAAAATGTGATAGAGCTTCTTGTACAGCAGAGAGCAACTCAATCCACAACACAACTGGAGAATAAAAAATAAATCAAATGGCATGTGCTAATGGTAGGCAGTTTATGCAGACAGTTTACATTTGAATGGTTAAAATCTGTTCTTTCGACTTCAACCCATCCATTAAGGCGTACATTCCCTGTATTCAGTGGTGTGATGTAACACAACGTAATCCCTCCTCACCAAATCACAGAACACACCACCTATACTACAGGGTCACCTAACTAAACTCTCCCCCAAAAAAATCAGACAGTAAACTCATTTGATATAAAAATCACAAGTAATCATTCAATAAATCAAATATACAAAAAGAGAGTACATAGGGCCAGCTACAGAATAAAAACATTGCGCATGCCTCCACTCATTGTAGTTCCATTACAAACCTCAAGGGCCCAGGTATATTGTAGCCAATTCAGGGGGAGGGGTAGCCATTTCACCAAGAGAGCCAAACCTTTTGATGAGGTTGCTAGGTATTGGGTTAAGGTCACTACCAGAATCAAGTCTATACAGATGTTTTATTCCAAACCAAGAGGTGACTGCAGTTTCACACATTTCAGCCTCCATTTTTTGCTGGCCTATAACAAAAACCCTCATCCAGTCTATCCCTGTAAGAAGGATCATAACCAATAAACAATTGAGCCCTTTCATCCATGTTTGGTTCTTGGGAGTAATAGCGTGCATATTTTACAAAGAGCACAGTATACCGACACACACTCTGTGTTGGCATCTCCTCAATTGCAGCATAATCTGGTAGAATGTCTAAGAAGAACCCTAAAATATGTAAAACAAGGGTATCACCCAAAACAACTCTGTACAAAATATGTATAAAAGAAAAGCAAAACTGCAATTGACTGTAGTACACAAGTTCCACTGTATAATATTATACAATTTACATAAAGCACAAATAACTTTCATTTCTCAAATCAAAAGAACCACCTTTTCAAGTATGTTTTGTGAAAATAAAAATAAAATGTAAAAAGGCATGTAGGGTTAAATGCTGCAGCAGTGAGTTTTGGCAGGTTAAATTGAACAGTGACGTCAGCCCAGCTTCCTACAACCCTTGAAAAGGAAAGTCCACTATCCACCTCCGAAAGAGCACATCCACACAAGTACAGTACAACTCAGACTCAGAATATTGAGTGTTTTAAAAGGAAATTCATGTCACTGAAGTAGTGAAGAAAAACTTTGAGATTGAATGCAGCAGTCTTGAGGTGAGCGCAGGTAGCTTACTGTTAAGAGTTCATGAGACATCTGAAAAATAGAAACAAAATGTTGATTAAAACGGGCACGGGGGGGGGCGAGGATAAAAAGTTTGTGTGTGTTTTTCGATTATCGTTGGAACTCACAGCTGGAGGGTCTAGCGCTATATTGTCGCATGATCTGGTCATGTGTGAACTTCACAAACGATTCATATTGTTCTGGGAAGGAACCAAAAACATAAATGACCTACGAGTCATCATACCATGAGATGGCCCGTATTCATAAAGCGTCTCAGAGTAGGAGTGCCGATCTAGGATCAGTTCGCCCATGTTAATGTAATATTATTCATTATGATCCAATAGGCAAAACAGATCCTAGATCAGTGGCGCTCCTACTCTGAGATGCTTTATGAATACGGGCCCATATCTGTAATAAGGAAGTCAGAGTCAGCATACCCGCCAGCTTAGTGTTCAGGATCTGTTCATACTCTTCACAGATGGTCTCCTCGTGGTCCTTGAGGATTCGCTCACACAGGGAGCCTACCTGGCGCAATGTGAAGCAGGGCTGGTCCCTCTTCATAGACACTCCTGGGGAAACCATAACATGACAAGGAATGAGCTTTTGTCTGACAACTGCATACACAATCTGGTTAAAAAAGATACGCCCAATTAGGTCTGGTTTTACTTCTGCAAGAGTTGAGACATTGAGAATAAACAACAAATGCAAAGGTGAGTGTGAGTTATCTTTTCTTAAGAATTTTACTTTGTGGCTCTTCTTCCCCACACCACAAACAAGAGACAGCACGGTGAGTTGACTGTTATTCACCCTTATAGTAAGTTTATTCGTAATCAGATGCTGACAGCATCTTCAGCTTGGTGAGGGCGAACTGCTTGAAAACAGACCTGATGGGGAGCTTGGTGCCATGAAACCAGAGCTTTGTCCTGGGCCATCACTTGGAGTCTGGGACTCACTCTGGTTGAAGGCCTCCTCAAGTTGGCACCGTCGCTGGTAACGGCTGTATTCTTGCCTAAGATTCTGGACGATCTGCTCTGTGGATGGAAAAACAACTAAAGTCAGCTTAACAGGGTAGGCTTACCCTGGAAAGGATGTTTCCTCAGGCAAACAGCCCAGGCCTCACATCTATATTGTGTGTGACGAAGCATGAAACATGGTCACATAGCCATGCACCCAATCAACCTATCAACCACATGATCAACTTGGTACCTGGATGGAAGCATGAATGATTTCCTAGCCAGGTATCATCAACTTGAAGCTACGCTGTTATACAGGATAACTATGTTAGTTACAATCTGGACTGGGTTCATTCTGGACAACTAGAAAGTGGGTAACGTTAGTTAGCTATGCCCATCTAGAACATCATGTTAGTTTTGCTTCAATGTTTGGCCTACTAACTACAACCTGTAAATCGGGTTCATTATTAGATAGCCTGCTAAATGATATCTATCTAGCTGACGTTAATGTCTGATCTCATATTTTACTATTCGCTACTTTCAGCCACTGCACTGGCGCTAGCTAGCTACAATGGCCACCATCTAACGTTAGCTAATTAAAATTTAAAAAAATATTCAGGCAAACAAGTAACCTGGGGTAAGTCTATGTTCTCCTCCACAAGTTGATTGGGGAGACATCGAACTGTCACCGGTAGCAGAAAGCAGGTTACACCGCTTTGGCGAGGGGTTGACTGGGGTCCCTGGCAGAGGGTTGCACCTTCGCCGTTTTGGAGATTGAGGGCTGTGAAGGGCCTCAAACTCAATTGAACGCTTCAAAGTAGCTCCGCACGCCATGCTAGCTAATTTAGTCCAGAAAACAATGTTTTTCGGTCAGCAAAAAATCCGGATAGCTACTAATAGCGAGTAAATGAAGGTTATCAGTTTGTCCGTCTTGTGCTTTCCTATGTTCTTATATCTTGCCGGTGTCTGGGAAATCGCTTATTCGCTAACACAGGCTTCGGCTAAATAAAAACGTTCAAGGGGCGTCTTCTTCCCTCGAGTGTAATGTATGATGTCACACCTTTTACTTGCCTTTACCGCCACCCACTGCACTGGGATGAGAAGAGGCTTTACATTTTTTTAAACACTAGGCAAGTCAGTTAATTAAGAACAAATTGTTATTTTCAAAGACGGCCTAGAAACAGTGGGTTAACTGCCTTGTTCAGGAGCAGAACGATATTTTTTTAGTGTGTGTGGCAGGCTTACAATGATGGCAAAAGAGAGTGCACTGACCCTGGTGCTAGAGAGGGTACGCAGCTGGAGGTTGAATGTTTGAAGGGGTAAAGGCAAGTAAAGGTGTACAGGGTTATACAAAGTTTGGAACCACTTTCTAGAGAAATAATGGCACAACAAACTATTGCAGGTAGCTGCAATGCCATGTGTCAGAACCGGGGGTCACTCAACTGGTTGAGTATATTTAGGCCAGTATCTTCAAAATATGGTTCTGAACTAGTTAGTTATTTAGTGATGCATTTGTAACAAAGCATGATTTTTATTTGTCATATTTTGAATCTCATACCAGGTGACAAAGTAAAGCCAGCATGGTAGGTGGGGAAAGGAGCAACTTTCTATTACCATGTTCAGAGGACCATGTCAACACCCTGCAAAGCAGAGGTACGGAACCAGTTTGTTATCAAAATGGAAATGCAGCATCAAGGAGCAGTGTGGTGGTTAATGGGGGATCATCCTAACTCTGCTCACAACAAGATGGCACAAGCAGAGACCAAGAACAATATCTATTTTCTCCTTTATGACCAGTGGTGTTGTGTCTTCTGACTTCAACACACTGCTGGCTTCCCAGAGCCACAAGTTCAGAGAGCCGCCCATTCCTAGTGTTCTACCAAAGCCACCCAGTCACTGGGTGTCACACCCTGTGGCCATTGGTGACCACCATGAAACAATTGCATGCCAGCTTTAAGAGCCTCCTCAAGCTTCAGTCCTAGTCTGAGATACCAGGTTTGTATTCATTAGTGAACATTGTAGAAAAACGTTTTGCAACAGAAAATGTAAACACACAGTTTTTATTGGTGAGTTCAGGTAGTTCCTCCCTGTTTGGTTCCCAGTGAATACGACTCAGCTTAAGGTTCAGTGATGATTTAGCCTACTTATTGAGTCTTGCATTTTTATTCATTCTGGTCTGGAGATACACTTATTTATAACCAATTTTACAACATTCAGTTGATGCATTTATATCATTCAGTTGACTGATTCACAACTGAACACATTGGCAATGGAAGTAAACTGGCAAGATGTCTGAAAGTAAATCTAATTTGAATAATAAGGTAAATTGCCAATATGCCTATATTGATGAATGATTAATAATTTTCTGGTAGGAAGAGGATGAGTGTGGCACATACAGTACAAACCTTTCATAGAATCTATATCCTGTATCATTTTCTAATGCTCCACATCATTTATACTGAACAAAAATATAAAAATATATATTTCAAAGATTTTACAGAGATTACAGTATATATAAGGCAATCAGTCAATTGGAATAAATTTATTAGGCCCTAATGTACAGATTTCACATGACTGGAAATACAGATATGCATCTGTTGGTCACAGATACCTTAAAAAAAAAAAAAAGTAGGGGTGGATCAGAAAACCAGTCAGTATCTGGTGTGATCCCCATTTGCGTCATGCAGCGCGACACATCTCCTTCGCATAGAGTTGATCAAGCTGTTGATTGTTGTTTTTTTTACCCCTTTTTCTCCCCAATTCCGTGGTATGATTGTGGCCTGTGGAATGTTGTCCCACTCCTCTTCAATGGCTGTGCGAAGTTACTGGATATTGGCGGGAACTGGAACACGCTGTCGTACACATCGATGCAGATCATCCCAAATATGATTAATGAGTGACATGTCTGGTGAGTATGCAGGCCATGGAAGAACTGGGTCATTTTCATCTTCCAGGAATGGTGTATAGATCCTTGTGACATGGGGCAGTGTATTATCATGATGATGATCATGATTATCATCATTATCGGATGAATGGCACGACAATGGGCCTCAGGATCTCGTCACAGTATCTCTGCATTCAAATTGTCATCGATCAAATACAATTGTGTTCATTGTCTGTAGATTATGCCTGCCCATACCATAACCCCACCGCCACCATGGGGCACTCTGTTCACAATGTTGACATCAGCTAACCACTCGCCCACACAACGCCATACATGTGGTCTGCAGTTATGAGGTCGGTTGGAAGTACTACTAAATTCTCTAAAACAACGTTGGAGGCGGCTTATGGTAGAGAAATTAACATTCAATTCTCTGCCAACATCTGAGACATCTGTGGCATTGTGTTGTGTGACAAAACTGCACATTTTAGAGTGCCCTATTATTGTCCCCAGGACAAGGTGCACCTGTGTTATGATCATGCTGTTTAATCAGATTCTTGACGCACCACACCTGTCAGGTGGATGGATTATCTTGGCAAAGCAGAAATGCTCATTAACAGGGATGTAAAGAAATGTGTTCAACAAATTTGAGACAAATAAGCTTTTTGTGTGTATGGAACATTTGGATCTTATATTTATAACGTATGGATCTTTTATTTCAGATCATGAGATCAACACTTTACATGTTGCACTTCAATATTTGTTCAGTGCACTTAGAAGTGGATGGAAAGTGAGTGGAGTGCATCTAGATCTTTTCCCACTTGTTGTTACCTTACAGCACATATGTCAGAGTCAAGGCCCGCGGGCCACATCCGGCCCGCGAGAAGGTTTTTTACGGCCCCTGGGATGATCTTGATTTATTATTAGAACCGGCCCGCAGACCGCAGCAAGCCGGCAGCCCGCAGATCTTTTACACGCACCAATACTACATTTCCCACAATGCAACGGTGACGCACCGAGCAGTAGGCTGCTTCATTTCAATATTTATTGGCACCGCAGTTGTCAGCATCACAGTAAAATTAACTTTCAGATACCCATCAAAAATGGCAAAACGGAAGGTGGACACTGAGAACCGGGGGTTTCAAACAAGGTGGGAGTCGGAGTATTTGTTCACGGAGGTAGCTGGAAAACCTGTGTGTCTTCTGTGTGGAGAAAGTGTGGCGGTACTGAAAGAGTATAATCTGAGATGACATTATGAAACGAAACACGCGGACAAAAACAAGAATATGGACATGGAACAAAGGCTACAAAAGGCAGAGGAATTAAAACGAGGCCTCAAATCTCGACAGGCTCTGTTCAAAAAAGCCAAATCACAAGGCCAGGCTGCTGTCAAGGCCAGTTTTATTTTGGCAGAAGAGATCGCTAAATCAGCCCGGCCATTTACGGAGGGGGATTTCATCAAAAACTGCATGATTAAAGTTTGTGACGAAGTTTGCCCAGAAAAAAGGCAACTCTTTTTAAATGTGAGTCTGAGCAGAAACACCATTGCCGAGAGAGTAGACCAGTTGTCCATCAATCTAAAAGAGCAGCTTGTGAAAAAGGGAAAAGATTTCATTGCATATTCCTTGGCTGTGGATGAGAGCACCGACATTTCTGACATTGCCCAGTTGTCAATTTTCATCCGCGGAGTGGACTCCAGCCTAAGCGTGACAGAGGAGTTTTTGGCTTTACGTCCTATGCATGGCACAACTACGGGGCATGATTTGTATGAAGAGGTGTCAAGATGTGTAAATGAGATGGAGCTGCCTTGGGAAAGACTCGTGGGTTTGACAACCGACGGAGCACCTGCGATGTGTGGACACAGGAGCGGACTGGTGGAAAAGATACAGGAAAAGATGCAAGAGGAAAACGCGACAGGTGAGCTGACAGCTTATCATTGTATCATACACCAGGAAGCGTTGTGCGGTAAAGCCTTGAAAATGGAGCATGTAATGAGCATCATCACGCGCACAGTTAACTTTATCAGAGCCAAAGGTTTGAATCACCGCCAGTTCAAGGCATTTCTGACGGAGTTAGAAACGGAGCATGGTGATTTGCCTTATCACACAGAGGTGCGATGGCTAAGCCAGGGAAAGGTGCTTCAAAGATGTTTCGAGCTTCGTGAGGAGATTTGTCTGTTCTTGGACAGCAAAGGGAAAGACACAACACAACTCCGAGACGAAATGTTTCTGTGTGAAATGGCTTTTCTGTGTGACATTACGAGTCATCTGAATGCAATGAACTTGCAGCTGCAGGGTCGGGATCGTGTCATCTCTGATATGTACAGTACAGTGAAGGCATTTAAAACCAAACTGACTCTGTGGGAGACGCAGATGCGGAAAGAAAATTTGAGCCACTTTCCCAGCTGCCAGACCATGAAAGAGAAGCTCTCTACCAGTGCGTTCCCGAGCGCACAGTTGGCTGATAAAATAGGTATGCTTGCCGCTGACTTTCGACGCCGATTTGCTGACTTTGAAGCACAAAAAAGCAGGTTGGAACTGCTCGGTAACCCATTTGCTGTTGACGTGGAAAGCTCACCACCAAACCTCCAAATGGAGTTGATTGACCTCCAATGCAATGATGCACTGAGGGCAAAATATGCGGCAGTGGGTGCTGCGGAGTTCGCCCGTTTCCTCCCCGACACAATGCCCCAGCTGCGCATCCAGGCTGCTCAAACGTTGTCTATGTTTGGCAGCACATACCTGTGTGAACAACTGTTTTCTTTGATGAACTTGAACAAAACATCACACAGAAGTCGACTTACTGCTGAACACCTCCACTCAATTCTGAGGATTTCCTCAGCTCAGAGCCTTACCCCGAACATTGATGAACTTGTTGAAAAGATGGGACACCACCAAGTATCACCCTCAACCTCAAACAAGTGAACATTACTGTGCAATCACATATTTAGAGTTTTTACTCAGTTCAAGTTTAAAAGTTCAAGTTTAATATTTGTTTTCACTGCATGTTACTTCTCCTTAAACAAAGTGTTGTTTTTGATTAATAGATTTTTGCACTTTATTTTATTGTATTTCAATCCAATTATATTTTAAAAATATTTCAGTTGAGTGGATGATAGAAAATTGCTATTATTGTTTTTTTCTTTGAAGTAAATTTAGCCCACTTTTGCTAAAATAGAAAATATAGGCTACTGATGGTGCCTTGAATACCGGTTTCTTTCATTTAATGTTCATGTTATGGGGATTTTTATATAAAGGAAATTTGTCTTTTGTGTCTGTTGAAAATTAAAGATTACTGACAGAGCCATAAGAAAATATTGCTTTATTTATCTGATCATATTGGAATATATTTGTTAGGTTTTCAGTAGGTTCAATTAGGTTCACTAGACTATATGCGTCATTTAAAAAATTTTCAATGAACATTCGAACAGTCCGGCCCTCGGCTTGTAGCTAAATTTTTTATTTGGCCCTCCGTCCATTTGACTTTGACACCCCTGCCTTACAGCCTTATTCTTTTCCCCTTGTCAGTCTACACACAATACACCATAATGACAAAGCGAAAAAAGGTTTTTAATAAATTCGCAGAAAAATCTAAAAACAAAAATACCTTATTTACATAAGTATTCAGACCCTTTGCCATGAGACTCGAAATTAAGCTCAGGTGCATCCTGTTTCTATTGATCATCCTTGAGATGTTTCTACAACTTGATTGGAGTCCGCCTGACATAAATTCAATTGATTGGACATGATTTGGAAAGGCACACACCTATCTATATAAGATACCACAGTTGATCAGAGCAAAAACCAAGCCATGAGGTGGAAGAAATTGTCTGTAGAGCTCCGAGACAGGATTGTGTCGAGGCACAGATCTAGGGAAGGGTACTAAAACATTTCTGCAACATTGAAGTTCCCCAAGAACATACTGGCCTCCATCATTCTTAAACGATGGTGGACATTCCTGAAGAAAAAGTTTGGAAACACCATGACTTTTCCTATAGCTAGGTATAGATAGGGACCTGACCAAGAACCTGATGGTCACTCCGACAGAGCTCCAGTGTTCCTCTGTGGAGATGGGGAAAACTTCTAGGTCACCCATCTCTGCAGCACTCCCCCAATCAGTCCTTTATGGTAGAGTGGCCAGGTGGAAGCCACTCCTCAGTAAAAGGCACATGACAGCCAGCTTGGATTTTGCCAAAAGGCACCTAAAGACTCTCAGACCATGAGAAACAAATTCTCTAGTCTGACGAAACCAAGATTGAACTCTTTGGCCTGAATGTCAAGCGTCACTTCTGGAGGAAACCTCCCTACGTTTTTCAGCGGCAGGGACTGGCAGATTAGTCAGGATCAAGGGAAAGATGAACAGAGCAAAGTACAGAGATCCTTGATGAAAACCTGGTCCAGAGCGCTCAGGACATCAGACTAGGGTGAAGGTTCACCGACCCTAAGCACACCAGCCAAAACAACACAGGAGTGGCTTTGGGACAAGTCTCCTAATGTCCTTGAGTGGCCTAGCCAGAGCTCAGACTTGAACCCGATCGAACATCTCTAGAGATACCTGAAAATAGCTGTGCAGCAACGCTCTCCATCCAGCCTGACAGAGCTTGAGAGGATCTGGAGAGAAGAATGGGAGAAACTCCCAAATACAGGTATGCCAAGCTTGTAGCGTCATACCCAAGAAGACTTGAGGCTGTAATCGCTGCCAAAGGTGCTTCAACAAAGTACTGAGTAAAGGGTCTGAATACTTATGTAAATGTGATATTTCCATTTATTTGTAAATTTTGACATTTACAAAATGTTTTAAAAACCTTTTTTTGCTTCGTCATTATGGGTTATTTTGTGTAGATTCATGAGTATTTAAAAATAAAGTTTAATCCATTTTAGAATAAGGCTGTAACATAACAATGTGTGTGTGTGTATACAGTGCCTTGCAAAAGTATTCATACCCTTTGCATTTTTCCGATTTTGTTGCATTACAACCTGTAATTTAAATAGATTTTTATTTGGATTTCATGTAATGGACATACACAAAATAATCCAAATTGGTGAAGTGAAATTAAAAAAATTACCTGTTTAAAAAAAAAAAAATCCAAACGGAAAAAGTGGTGCATATGTATTCACCCCCTTTACTATGAAGCCCCTAAATAAGATCTAGTACAACCAATTACCTTCAGTAGTCACATAATTAGCTAAATAAAGTCCACCTGTGTGCAATCTAAGTGTCACATGATCTCAGTATACAGTCACCTGTTCTGAAAGGTCCCAGAGTCTGCAACACCACCAAGCAAGTGGCACCACGAAGAGCAAGGAGCTCTCCAAACAGGTCAGGGACAAAGTTGTGGAGAAGTACAGATCGGGGTTGGGTTATAAAAAATATCCTAAACTTTGAACATCCTACGGAGGACCATTAATTCCATCATTAATAAATGGAAAGAATATGGCACCACAACAAACCTGCCAAGAGAGGGCCGCCCACCAAAATTCAGGGACCAGGCATGGAGGGCATTAATTAGAGGCAACAAAGAGACCAAACATAACCCTGAAGGAGCTGCAAAGCTCCACAGTGGAGATTGGACTATCTGTCCATAGGACCACTTTAAGCCGTACACTCCACAGAGCTGGGCTTTACGGAAGAGTGGCCATAAAAAAGCCATTGCATTAAGAAAATAAGCAAACACATTGTGGGAGACTCCCCAAACATATGGAAGAAGGTACTCTGGTCAGATGAGACTAAAATTGAGCTTTTTGGCCATCAAGGAAAATGCTATGTCTAGCGCAAACCCACTCATCACCCAGAGAATACCATCACCACAATGAAGCATAGTGGCAGCGTCATGCTGTGGGGATGTTTTTCATCGGCAGGGACTGGTCAGAATTGAAGGAATGATGGATGGTACTAAATACAGGGAAATTCTTGAGGGAAACCTGTTTCAGTCTTCCAGAGATTTGAGACTGGGACGGAGGTTCACCTTCCAGCAGGACAATGACCCTAAGCATACTGCTAAAGCAACACTCGAGTGGTTTAAGGGAAAACATTTAAATGTCTCTGAATGGCCTAGTCAAAGCCCAGACCTCAATCAAATTGAGAATCTGTGTTATGACTTAAAATTGCTTTACACCAGCAGAACACATCCAACTTGAAGGGGCTGGAGCAGTTCAGCCTTGAAGAATGGGCAAAAATCTTTTAGAGACATACCCCAAGAGACTTGCAGCTGTATTTGCTGCAAAAGGTGGCTCTACAAAGTATCGACTTGGGGGGGGGGGGATAGTTATGAACGCTTAAGTTTTCTGTTGTCTTATTTCTTGTTTGTTTCACAATAAAAAATATTTTACATCTTCACAGTTGCATGTTGTGTAAATCAAATTATACAACACCCCCCCCAAAATCCATTTTAATTCCAGGTTGTAAGGCAACAAAATAGGAAAAATGCCATGGGGGGGGGTGAATACTTTCGCAAGCCACTGTACATCACGGCAGGCTAGGTTATACTTCTGTGTTTTTGGGGAGTCAGAGGAGTACTGGAATGTCGAATGAAGCAGCAGCCTTGTAGCAAAAGTGTGATTTTTGTTGTTGTTGTTGTGATGCAAGTCTGCAGACCATGCTGCCCTGACCTCTTATATGCTTCCTAGCTTGGTCCCAGATCTGTGCTCTTGCCTACTCCATTGTCATTGTTTGGCATGAGTGGACAAGAGTGCAGAAACCGATTGATACCCAGGCTATATTGTTACTGATGGTTGTTCTATGGAATAATGCACATATCAAGCTTTAGAACATCTGATCTCAAACGGAGGAACTATTTGAGAACGTGAACAAAAAAGTGTTATACGACTTTTAACACCCACGCTTGCAGTTGATATGGTGACCTAACCTGACACATTTGATTTTGTGAAATATGTATTTTTTACGAGTATATAAATGTACCAAAACAAAAATATTGGGATCAAATGGAACATGTGAGCTATTGAGTGGAGTATTTGATGCATGTTGTTTGTTTTCCCATTGTGCCAACTCAGTTCAAAGTTTGCAGGTTCACAGCAAAAATGTTCTTATTTCTTTCTCATTTTACCCATCCAATTTCAGTGTTGATTTTGATTGAATTTGTTTGATTAAAGCAGAAAGCCAAAATAAGATTTAGTATGACCTCCCTAATCAAGTGTGTATGGTATTAGTATTCTATTGGTATTGTGTATAGTGATATTACAGAATCAAAGACATTGCAAGACAAGGGGGCCACTATGCTTTTAGAATGCACCTCAAATAAAATAAAAATCTAAATAAAATAAAATGTTGATTTGAGGCGTAAACTAAAAGCATAGTATAGTGGCCCCCTTGTCTTGCAATGTCTTTGATTCATTAAGAATGTCTGTGTATGGTTGCACATTGTATAGCATTTTAAACATTATCCCCACATGCAAAAATGCCAGCAGACTTAGTGAAACAATGTCTGAGAATGCCCACCAAACTAGACAACATTCATTTTTAAATAGGTCCTCCAGTGATTTTTTAAAACTTATACTGTTGAAAAGTGATTTCTGAAGTATAAACAGTACACACACTAAAGTGTAAAAAAAATGACATTGAGCAAAGTTTTTTTAGTAACAACTGCAAACGTCAAGGAGGGAACATCAAATAAAATATGATCGGTCACGTACACACATTTTGCAGATGTTATCGTGGGTGTAGCTAAATGCTTATGTTCCTAGCGCCAACAGTGCAGCAATAGAGGAACAACAATGAACAAACTAGTAAATCATGTGATAAATTAGCTTAAAAGGTGCATTAAAAGAAGCATTTATTACTCTCCAAGAAAATTGTTGCATAAACGGTAGAGCATAACTGACACATTTGGAAGGAAGACTACACTTCTTGTTGTTTTAGGAAAAAACAAGCATATAGAATAATACAAGCCATCACAAGAACCATTTAGCAAAGTATGGAGTATTAACAAAGCGAAGGACCAAGGTCCTGAAATGTCAAAACATACAGCAGGCCATGTACAAACCATCGCCAACTTGATCAAATTTAGAAACCTTCAGAGTTGATATTTGAAGCTACTGACATGGCTACCAGAATTTATCAAATAGGACAAGCCAATGTAACATGGGCCTATCTATCGCTGAACAAATCGTAAACAAATGTTGGTAGAAAATGAACAGTGCTACCGTAGTGGCTCTTTCACAGGCCACGGGTATGTTTCACTAGGAAACCAACAAAACCAAATTAAAGTTTTCGTTTTCCGTTTGGAGTAAACTTTTTGGACTAATGATTACACCCCAGGTAACTTCCACTTCAAGCATACCAACTGAAAGCTGGGGCCTAATGTACTTGACAGGAAAGTGAAGGTAAGGATTTTAGCGACAAGGGCAGGGATTCAATCCGATTACCGCTTTTCAAGGCAATGTTCCCGCATTCACGGTAAACAATGATTGGATTGAATCACGGTACTTGATCTTGGCCTATACAGTATTTCTAGCCCTGTCTTCTGAATGGAATAACGCTGATACACAGTGCGCAAAACATTAGGAACACTTGCTCTTCCCACGAGACTGACCAGGTGAAAGCTATGATCCCTTATTGATGTCACTTGTTAAATCCACTTCAATCAGTGTAGATGAAGGGGAGGAGACAGGTTAAAGAAGGATTTTTAAGCCTCAAGATAATTGAGACATGGATTGAGTATGTGTGCCATTCAAGGGATGAAGATTTAAGTGCCTTTGAACGGGGTATGGTAGTTGGTGACAGGCGCATCGGTTTGAATGTATCAAGAACTGCAATGTTGCTGGGTTTTTCACACAACCGTTTCCTGTTTGTATCAAGAATGGTCCACCATTCAAAGGACATCCAGACAACGTCACACAACTGTGGGAAGAATTGGAGTCAACATGGGCTATCAACACTTTGTAAAGTCCATGCCCAGATGAATTGAGGCTGTTCTGAGGGCAAATGGGGGGGGGGGATTCAATATTAGGAAGCTATTCCTAATGTTTCGTACACTCAGTGAATTGGATATAATGACTAGAAACGGAGGGTGTGTAACTATAAAAAAGGTGACATTTCTGGGACTGATTTAAACAGGATATCGTGTTTCTATTTATTCATCCATTAAAAAATAACAACAAAAAAAAAAAAAGCAAAAAACTACAAAGGAAGATAATTTTTACAAACCAACCAACAACCGTTCCATGAACATTCAATTATCCAGCAAGCCATTTTGGACACAACTTCAGTCAAAAGTGTCCCCCTGACTTGCACCCTGTCTAGGACCTGGAGCGAGAACGGGACCGTGAGCGGGAGCAAGAATGCGAGCGGGACGGGGAGCGCATACGAGACGACACATCGTCCTGTGGCTCGTAGCCACCGGGTGCTGGGTGGAAATCGCCACCTCGTGGGCTCAGGGACTTAGAGCGGGAACGAGACTTTCCTCTGGACTCCCTCTGGGCCCTGGGCCTGGAGTGAGAAGGGGAGCGGGATTGGCTGTGCGGGGAATGCCCAGGGGGGGGTCGTCGGTGGTCACGTGGGTGGGGTCGGTGCCTGTATGAAGAACAAACCATTGGATTATTACACTGAACAAAAATATAAAACTACTAAGATTTTACTGAGTTACAGTTCATATAAGGAAATCAGACAATTGAAATGAATTCATTAGGCCCTAATCTATGGACTTCACATGACTGGGAATACAGATATTATTCTGTTGGTTGCAAAAGGTCAAACTTTCCGGTAAATTTATGTACATTTTCCATGGGAAGTTAAGCCAGGGAATTTTGCTTAAATTCATTTAAAAAAGTTCTACACCCGTTCATACAAGATGATCCAGAGCACTCCAAACATGCTCAACAGGTGACATAGGCAGGCCATGTAAGAACTAGGACATTCAGTAATTGTATACAGATCCTTGCGACATGGGGTTGTGCATTACGAGGTGATGGCAGCGGATGAATGGTACGACAATGGGCATCAGGATCTAGTCACAGTATCTATGTAAAAATTAAAATGACATTGATAAAATGCAATTGTGTTCATTGTCCTTAGCATATGCCTGCCCATACCATAACCTCACTCCTTTCCCAACATTGACATTAGCAAACCGCACGCCCACACGACGCCATACACGCTGTCTGTAAGTTGAAACTGGGGTTCATCAGTGAACAGCACACTTCACCAGCGTGCCAGTGGCTATTGAAGTTGAACTTGCCCACCGAATAACACATCCTAGATCTGAATGAATTAAATAGTCTTATTAAATACTTTTTTCATTACATAGCACATTCAACTGACAACAAAATCACGCAAAAATTATCAATGGAAATCAAATTTATCAACCCATGGAGGTCTGGATTTGGAGTCACACTCAAAATTAAAGTGGAAAACCACACTACAGGCTGATCCTTTGATGTTTTAAGGACTTGTTTTAAGGACATTACAAGTCAAAACGAGGCTCAGTAGTGTGTGGGCCTCCACGTGCCTGTATGACCTCCCTACAACGCCTGGGCATGCTCCTGATGAGGTGGCGGATGGTCTCCTAAGGGATCTCCTCCCAGACCTGGACTAAAGCATCCGCCAACTCCTGGACAGTCTGTGGTGCAACATGGCGTTGGTGGATGGAGCGAGACATGTCCCAGATGTGCTTAATTGGATTCAGGTCTGGGGAAGGGGCGGGCCAGTCCATAGCATCAATGCCTTCAACTGCTGACACTCCAGCCACATGAGGTCTAGCATTGTCTTGCATTAGGAGGAACCCAGGGCCAACCGCACCAGCATATGGTCTCACAAGGGGTCTGAGGATCTCATCTCGGTACCTAATGGCAGTCAGGCTACCTCTGGCGAGCATATGGAGGGCTGTGCGGCCCCCCCAAATAAATGCCACTCCACACCATGACTGACCCACCGCCAACCGGTCATGCTGGAGGATGTTGCATGCAGCAGAACGTTCTCCACGGCGTCTCCAGACTGTCACATGTGCTCAGTGTGAACCTGCTTTCATGTGTGAAGAGCACAGGGAGCCAGTGGCGAATTTGCCAATCTTGGTGTTCTCTTGGCAAATGCCAAACGTCCTGCACGGTGTTGGGCTGTAAGCACAACCCCCACCTGTGGACGTTGGGCCCTCATACCACCCTCATGGAGTCTGTTTCTGACCGTTTGTGCAGACACATGCACATTTGTGGCCTGCTGGGGGTCATTTTGCAGGGCTCTGGCAGTGCTCCTCCTTGCACAAAGGCGGAGGTAGTGGTCCTGCTGCTGGGTTGTTGGCCTCCTCCACGTCTCCTGATGTGTTGGCCTGTCTCCTGGTAGCACCTCCATCCTCTGGACACTAAGCTGACAGACACAGCAAACCTTCTTGCCACAGCTCACATTGATGTCCCATCCTGGATGAGCTGCACTACCTGAGCCACTTGTTGTTGTAGACTCCGTCTCATGCTACCACTAGAGTGAAAGCACCGCCAGCATTCAAAAGTGACCAAAACATCAGCCAGGAAGCATAGGAACTGAGAAGTGTTCTGTGGTCACCACCTGCAGAACCACTCCTTTATTGGGGGTGTCTTGCTAATTGCCTATAATTTCCACCTGTTGTCTATTCCATTTGCACAACAGCATGTGCAATTTATTGTCAATCAGTGTTTCTTCCTAAGTGGACAGTTTAATTTCACAGAAGTGTGATTGACTTGGACTTACATTGTGTTGTTTAAGTGTTCCCTTTATTTTTTTGAGCAGTGTATAAGAATTGTATCTTTGTGTTCATTTGACTCCGGGGAAGTAGATAAATGGCTTCATTGCCATAATCCCAGAGTATCAAGGACCTACCGGTCGTTTTCCGGACTCCTGCTTCTTCCTCTACCACCGTACATCCTTCCACGGGAGCTGGGTAACAAAACGTCAATCAGAATGTAATCAATAGACTGACATTTTGTATAAGCTTTGCAATCTTATTGTAAGCATGCTAGCTGGAGAACACTGGAAAGGCCCTTACTCTCTGGGACTCTCAGAGCGTCTGGGCCGGCGATCGTAGGATGGGCTGCGTGACCTGCGTCTTTGGTAGCTACGGCTGCGAGAACGCCTACGACGACTGTCCCGATCATAATCTCGATCATCATGCCGCGAAGAGCTGCGCGAAGATCCCCCCTCCTTTCCTTTCATCTGATTGGGTGCTGTGATGGAAAAAAAGGGGGTTTGGGAGAAGAGAGAAACCCACCAAGCAAACACAGTACACAGTGGTTTAGCTTTCCTTGAAAAGGTATTGCAGTTGGACCACGTGAGATCGAAAACATCTATTTGAATTTACAGCTGAAAGTAACATCAGTAAATCACGAACAAGAAATTCTGCTTGATACTGTAGTGTTACTTCATGAAACACAGGACATTTGTGAAACTGCCTTACTCTTTCGGTCTCCCTGCGCAAACTGGATTTCAATCTGTCGGCCACACACCCACTTCCTGTCCAGGTTGTGAAGAGCATCTTCAGCGTCGCGCACATCTTCAAACTTGCTGAGCTGTTAAGGTTCTTACATGTGGTCTTATGTGGCTACATTCTTTTCAGCAATACTGTTGTAATACAATGCATCTTCTGCCACTTAATCGAAATGGAAGCCCTATTGGCTGACAGCATAAAGCAAAGCTTAGGTTCTGGAACACATTTGTTATGACAATGTTGTGTTCTTCTCAAGATTGAAAATGAGGCAAACATGTTTCAATAATATGTCTCTTATTTGATGGCTTGCACTGAGGAATCAATACCGCTTCAGTTTCAAATTATATTATCGAATGCAAAATATATTGATAAGAGTAACAATTTCTTAGTTCAATTAAGAATCAAATTTTCACATTGGCTATTTGATTGATTTTCATGTAATATTTGTTGATTCATTTTTTTTTGTGAGGATACAAAAGAATTCAGGTTTGTTACCTTAAACATGCTTGACTTTGACTTTCATCTTGATCTTTAAGCTCTTTAATCGCCTCCCAGAAGAACTTGGGTTTCCTGCTTGTCTTTGCCCTTTAATCTCTTCCCTTTTCCTCTTTCTTTTGATGACATATCCAAGCCTTGACTCCGTCCCCTCTTTTTCCTCTTTGTCTCTTCAAGCTTTAAATTCTCTTTCAACCTTTCCCTCTCTCTGTTTCTTGCATCCTGGCGGTCTTTTGCTGCTTGTCTTTAGATCTACTCTACACCGGACATTCTTACTCTTTCTCCAGGCTCCACAACAACTGGATGCCTTTACATTTTCTGGGGCAACAGAGAAATGTAAGTTAGATATTAAAAAGTACTTCATTGTGTACATACAGAATGCAAAGTCACATCAATCAATCATACAACCAAGCCTTACTGCTTAAGACATTATCTGAGAGAAAACATGTTATCTTACAACATTCAAAATTAAGCCAATTATAAGAGAAGACAGATTTCATAATTCTCACTTTAGAAGGGAAAGGATATTGAATATATGCAAATCCTCTTGGTCGGCGTGAATAGAAGTCAAGTGGAATGTAGACGTCTACTACTGGCCCATAACGACCAAACTCACGGCGCAAATCCTCAGGCCTGAATACCGTAGAGAATAGAAATGTCACTTCAATGACCAGGAGGAAAAGTAGCACCAACAAAGGAGCCACAGACAGACCGGTGGCTTCTGTTGGGCAATAGGATGACACTTCTTTGCATGAAAACTGACACAATTTAAACTTTTGTCTATGCATAACTCACACACTCTGAAATGTACCTTACATCCATGAATATGGATAACGCTAATAGAACAATCACCCGTGTGTAGGCCTATGTAGTGTTCTCTTTGCAAACAAAATACCTTACAGATAGGCCAACTTACATCCCCCCTATAACTTACTAGTCTTTTTTTGCCATTTAACGTTATATTCTAATTTTGTTAAACTATGTAGTATGGTAACTGTTTTAAAACGTAAGTGTGGAACGGAAGCTATAGCTAACGTTAGCTAGCCTGTTAGGACGATTGAAACAAGTTTATGGTTAGTAATTTTTTCTTGGTTTATGACTTGATTTTAGCCAGTGGGTCTACCTTGCACAACTGTAGGGCCAAGCCACAATCGTCTTTGATCAGGCAGAATCGCGTGGCTAGCAGACTAGCATTGGCCTAATGACGTTAGTTAACGTTAGCTTGGGGTATAGAATTCTGACCTTATTTGACCGCAAGGAACTGGGGCCGGGGAAATATGTTCAAATATGTACTCACCTGGATTCATCGGAAATGTTTCTGATGAAAAGAGATGTATTTGGAGGTCTCAAATATCTGGCCATGCTAAAAAAAAATATATAAAGCAAGAATGCAGCTTTACATCAAATATTTTCGCTCTCTGTTTTGGGTTTAACAGAAAATTATTTCTCGTTGTGGAGCTGTGTGGAAAACCGAATGCGCAGGCGCATACTTTACTTCGCGGATTCGTGAAAGCACGAAAATACATTTAGTGCCATCTACTGTTATGGTGCGTTATCACACCCAGCAGAGGAAGCGTGACGTATAAAGAACTGAACTCTCAGGCCAATCCGACTTTATTACATAGGCTACCTATCATTATTATGTAAACTCCATGTAGTTTGGACATAGCCTTTGAAAATTATCATCACATCTAGAATCATTAACTGGTTGCATTTGACCATTGTTACTTTTTTCTCCATTAGTGCATTATTTTATCATTTAGTCATCAAAGTCTGGCATTCTCTGGATTGATGGTGCTTTCAAGACAATTGGGAACACGGGGGGAAACAACCTTGAATCGTGACGTCAGTGAGCTTCAGGTCGGAACTCTAGAAAGACGCCCAAGTTCCCGAATCTGATGACTGTTCAAACCGAGTTGGAGTTCCCAGTTGTTTTGAAGGCGGCAGAAGTCATGCTGGAATGACAGCATGCCCAATGTATTCAACCTTTTCTGGCGCATGGTGTTGTGTGTGAATGCTTATCCTTTTAAGCATGGCCCTTAAACCCAGACTTGGACCACACACCCTCTCCACCTAATAACAGGCAGGGGAAGAAAAATAGTGATTGCATTGCAACGCTTGCAGTTTTTTATTAAACCTTTATTTAACCAGGTAGACTAGTTGAGAAAAAGTTCAGTTAAGAAACTGAGACCTGGCGAATATAAAGCAAAGTAGTGCAACACAAACAACAACACAGCGTTACACATGGAGTAAACAAACATACAGTCAATAACACAATTGAGAAAAAAAAGTCTATATACAGTGTGTGCAAATGAGGTAAGATAAGGGAGGTAAGGCAATAAATAGGCCATAGTGGTGAAATAATTACAATATAGCAATTAAACACTGGAGTGATAGATGTGCAGAAGATGAATGTGCAAGTAGAGATACTGGGGTGCAAAGGAGCAAAAAAAAAAAAAAACAGTATGGGGATGAGGTAGTTGGATGGGCTATTTACAGTTGGGCTATGTATAGGTGAAGTGATCTGTGAGCTGCTCTTACAGCTGGTGCTTAAAGTTAGTGAGGGATGTATGGGTCTCCAGCTTAAGTGATTTTTGCAATTCATTCCAGTCATTGGCAGCAGAGAACTGGAAGGAAAGGCGGCCAAAGGGAGGAAATGGCTTTGGGGGTGACCAGTGAAATATACCTGCTGGAGCGCGTGCTACGGGTGGGTGCTGCTATAGTGACCAGTGAGCTGAGATAAGGTGGGGCTTTAGCCAGCAGAGACTTGTAGATGACCTGGAGCCAGTGGGTTTGGCGACAAATATGAAGCGAGGCCCAGCCAACGAGAGCATACAGGTCGCAGTGGTGGGTAGAATATGGGGCTTTGGTGACCAAAGCCCAATCAGTTGGCCACTGATTCCTTCCAAACCAATCACTGTTGATTTCCAACTTGTTGTGTAATGTTTAAATCCAATGGCCGATGAGCACTGATATGTTTTATCTATAATTTATTTTCATATGACAAGGATTTGCCAGTAGATTGTCAATGTGATTCATGATGATAACTGCTT